>NC_140962.1:22328962-22370462 GCF_056783735.1 Eptatretus burgeri | reverse complement strand
GCTGGATGGCAAAAACAGTGCTCGTCATACCTCAAAAGTAATTGGAATCAAAAAAATAACTATTGACCATGCCAAAAGAGTTGAAAAGAAAAGTTTTGAGTTGGGAAAATAAGGGTTCCATTCTGGCTTTACTGGCAGAGGGATACAGTGAGCGTCACATTGCTTCCATCCTTAAAATTTCTAAGACGGTGGTTCATAAGAACAAGGTCAAACAGCAGCCATTGGGGACAACACAGCTACAGACTGGCAGAGGGCGAAAACGACTTTCCACTGACCGGGATGACCGCCACCTCATTCAATGTCACTCAACAACCGTAGGATGACATCGAGTGACCTACAAAAAGAATGGCAAACGGCAGCTGGGGTGAATTGCATGGCGAGGATGGTTCGAAACAGGCTCCTCGGGGCAGTGCTGAAGTCGTGCAAAGCGAGAAAAAAGCCCTTCATCAATGAGAAGCAAAGAAGAGCCAGGCTGAGCTTTGCAAAAGACCATAAGTATTGGACTGTCTAGGACTGGAGTAAGGTCATCTTCTCTGATGAGTCCAATTTTCAGCTTTGCCCAACACCTGGTCGTCTAATGGTTCGACAGAGACCTGGAGAGGCCGACAAGCCACAGTGTCTCACACCCACTTTGAAATTTGGTGGAGGATCGGTGATGATCTGGGGGTGCTTCAGCAAGGCTGGAATCGGGCAGATTTGTTTTTGTGAAGGACTCATGAATCAAGCCACGTACAAGGTTGTCCTGGAAGAACACTTGCTTCCTTCTGCTCTGATAATGTTCCCCAACTCTGAGGATTGGTTTTTCCAGCAGGACAATGCTGCATGCCACACAGCCAGGTCAATCAAGGTGTGGATGGAGGACCATCAGATCAAGACCCTGTCATGGCCAGCCCAATCTCAAGACCTGAACCCCATTGAAAACCTCTGGAATGTGATCAAGAGGAAGATGGATGGTCACGAGCCATCAAAAAAAGCCGAGCTGCTTGAATTTTTGCACCACGAGTGGTATAAAGTCACCCAACAGCAATGTGAAAGCCTGGTGGTGAGCATGCCAAGACGCATGAAAGCTGTGATTGAAAATCAGGGTTATTCCACAAAATATTGGTTTCTGAACTCTTCCTAAGTTAAAACATTTGTATTGTGTTGTTTAAAAATGAATATGAACTTGTTTTGTTTGTATTATTTGACGTCTGAAAACACTGAATCTTTGTTGTTATTTTGACCAGTTGTCATTTTCTGCAAATAAATGCTCTAAATGACAATATTTTTATTCTGAATTTGGGAAAAATGTTGTCAGTAGTTTATCGAATAAAACAAAAATGTTCATTTTACTCAAACACATACCTATAAAATAAATAGTAAAACCAGAAAAACTGATAATTTTGCAGTGGTCTCTTAATTTTTTCCAGAGCTGTATAATATATTACCAGCAAGTCGTCCAGCTGTGGAGCTTATGTGCTTTGCATATGCTATGAGAAGGAAGGCAGCCATCTGTATAGCAATGTTTTCGGCACCTTCATGTATCGAAGGTTATTGGCTTTTTGTGGCTTCCATGAGTAATAAATGGCCTGCAGGTTTACCAGGTACTCAGCTTCTGTTACTGTGAACCCATTTACATTTTTAAGCAGAATAATTACTCGCCTGTTAAATTCCTGTCATTTGTATGCTTGATATGAGTGTGAGACGGGCATAGATTGTTGGCTTTCAGAAAAGTTGGAGTTGAGCAAGACGGCACTTGCATATAATAACTTTTCTCTCGCTTTGTCGTGCATTTCTGAGCAGGTTGAATTTGTAAGAGATGGATTTCTCCAAACTTTCTCGAGTGAGGGATGCAGAGCATGAGGCCGAGTATGGATATGTCTACAGTGTGTCTGGACCAGGTATGAACATCATAATTCGTCAATATTGTCATACCATAATTTGTCTTCCAGGGTTTGCATAAATTTTGCTGTTGTCACTGTGGAAATACCATAAGTTGTGTTGCTATTTATGATTATAATCTTCTGCTTCAAGTTGTCAACCAGGCCCCAATTGCTCAAAACTCATATAATTTATTGACTGGATAAGAGCTATCCTGTGGTTTAAATTCTTCTCCAATGGTTGACTAACTGACCATTTATCATCAATTGAGGAAACAGTACCATTTTTATAGTGTTTTGGATGACTACACCTTTCTTTCCACCCTGTATGGAAAACTTTGGAAATTTTATCCGGCAGAAAACTTTAAGTAATTTATCCAAAGGATATTGCTTATCCTTGCTTTGAGCAACCGGGTGCTAGTGCTGCAACAGTACAATCATGGATTGGGCATTGGTGGGAGGATTTCAACTTATTATAGGCTCATTTACACCATACCTTAATGGGACCATGCAGGTCAATCATGAAGTTTCGTTTCCAGCCATTCAGAATGGCCATCAGTGGCTTTTGAGTGACCAAATTTAGTTATTCACACACTGAAGTCGATTTGGGGCTTATCAAGCTGTGGGATTGCATCATTTTGCTGACATAATCATGCTAGATGATTTAGAAGAAAAGGAGGGGAGAGTAAAATGGAAGATGCTCACAATTTAACGATTGGTGTTAGCCCACTGAATTTGCCAAAGCTAAATCAAGAAGTCAATGATAGCCTCAGAGGTATAAGGGTTACTATATTGTCATGTCCAGAGGGTTTAAACCCTTCCTGGATGGATGGCAAAGCTTCTCTCTTGAAGGCTACAACCAAGGCTCGGAGATTAATGCGCGTGCATTAACGGGGAATAATGGCGGAGAGACGATCCACCCAGGAGCGCAGCACAAGGGCACTGCACCAGGACAGCACATGCCAAAAGTTTCTCAAAAGGAATACATTTAATGAAAATAAATGAATATTCACAACGGACAATAATTCAGAAGGTAATGACAATAATAATAAAATAAATTAATCCTGCAGTCGAGGAACCTCTCACACAGACTCAAATACAGACAAAAGGAACACAAAATGAAAAGAAAAACCTTCCTTTTTAACTATTCCTGTACTTAGCTTGGCCTAGAGCTAATCCTGTGGAACTGGAATTGAGGAACTTCTCTTGTAGCAGGACGAACGCACGCCAGGCAATCCGCGTGTGGCACTCCACATCAAGGCTCAAAGCCCCAGTGTCACGGCTTCGTGTGCTCCAATCATCCTCAACGACCCGACCAAGAGCAAAAGGCCAGCGTCTACTTCACCAAGCTAGCCAAATTGCCTCAACACGAATTTAATGGCTGTGTCGTCCTCTTCGGCATGCGCTCAACCTCCGCTCTCCCCTCTCCAAACAATGAGCCTCGTGCCTCCACTGATCATGGCTCTTCACAAAATGCACAAGCCCACTGAGTCTGATGCCTCTCAAAATGTCCAGCTTACTGATCATGGCTCTCCAAAAATGCGCAAGCCAACTCCCTTTTCCTCTTAAAATGCACAACCAACCTTCCTTTTACTTCGATCATGCGGATATCTATACCCTCCGCCTCCCGGACGTGGCCTGCACGCCCCAAACCTGGGAAGGCGAGGCTTCCCCTCCTCGGCCAGCTTCTGACATCATGCCCATCAATCATCCCTCGGGGGCATGACTTCGCTTGTTGTCAACCTTTGAAAGCTGGGCTTTCTGCCCGTTTGTTGTGGTTTTAGGGACACGTTCCCCACTTTTATTGCCGATCTTGAAATATAAAAACATAGGGGAAAATCACAGAGGGGAATCATGTGCTTGGGAACTTATTCTTACTCCCTTGGCTAATTAAAACCGCACTACCCCTCGTGTGGTGACACGGAACACTTAAGCTCACAGGTTCCCGACTTACTCACATTGCGATGCCTCCTACTCGTCCATGTACCAAGCAACTCCACACAATGCTATATTCCCTGTTAGATTCTTCCATCTACCCCCACAATCGTAACTATATTTTTAACAATCAGGTGCACAAACGCGTGTTGATCGGTTTGGTTTCTACACGGCCATAATGCATTCTAATACATAGCACAAAATGCCTGTTTATTTGTAATTTAATGTTCATTGTTTACATCCGTATAATACACATACTGTTTGCATCCATGTGATATACATACTCTTTTCTGCAGGCGACTCCACATAGTGTCACACAGAACCCTCATCCCACTGCAAGGTTGACAACAACTCTGTCACTGATCAAGAATTGATTAGACACTAGTCTGATAAAATGGAACATGTCTTTCAATCATGGAACTTCTCACTGTCTCACTCGTTTCGAAAGGATCGTTAAACGAGCCAACATGACATTTATTTTCCTAGTCAGCCATTGGAAGAGGTTCAGTCTCTCATTTCTAGGCCTCACCATCAGCCACGACCTCTCCTGGGCTGACCACATAGCAAAGCTGTCCTCCAAAGCGAGCCACAGACTGAGCATCCTCTATTGATAAAAGTTTTTCTTGGAAAATCAGAGCAACTCACTGTCAACTGTCTCTCCTGGATTCTATGGAATATAAAGCTATGAACGTTTTTGGAATCTTCCACAAAGTGAAAAGCAAAGGCAGTGTTTCTTGAGCATATGAGCGAGGGATGTTTGGAAATTTTAATAGTAAATATACACCTTTTTTTTCAACCCCCCTCAAATTGAGTAATGTGTATTATTGGTGCACGCATTGTGCACATAGATTGTCTTTTTAACTTGCAGCATATTGAAATGTTGTGCAGTTAGAAAAGGACATTGTTGACACCAAATAACTATGTGAAAAAGTTTTGTTCCAGCGACAAACACAAAACAATGGAGCAAGGGCTGCACTTCCAACAAGGTCATGCTATTCTTCTTGCGATTGTGATTGCTCTTCACTCAGCCATGTTACGCAGAAATCATTAGTTCTGTTCTGCTGTGTTATGGCATGGCAAGTAAGGTGAGGTTTTCAGCTTTCAGCAAACAGAATTGGCAATTTCCCTTGATGGACAAAAATTATTGATCTGCCGAGCATCTGTGAAGTGGCCCACACGTTTCCACCAGTCGGTCAATCTGATGTTGGTCAAAGTAGACTGTTTTCAGTTGCAGAGTTGTAGAAAATATGTTTGTGCAGACAAGGAAAAGTAATGCATTTCAAAGCTTTGGAGTCCAATAACAGCTTTTGACTGAGAGAGAACAAGAGGGAAGCTTCCATACTTTCCCTTGACAAGTCAAATGCAGGATTCTGATGTGGTTCCGATCATTATCTACGCCATGGAGGTTGGAGGGAGGTTATGTTTTCACTGCTGTTTGCTTGTCTGTTTGTCTGTGAGCAGGATATCTCAAAAAGTTATTGATGGATTCGGACAAAACTTGGTGGACAGGTTGAGCGTATGACGAGGACTAATTGATTTGATTTTAGATAAGGTCCAGATGCTAATATGGCCTATCAGTGGGTTACAAAATGTAACCTGTTCACCCTGGCGGAGGTATGCGCTGTACCGTATGCCATTCCAGTGCTTTGTCATGTTTTTGGAATAACTCTTCTATTCGGTCACAGCATTGTATTGTATATTGTATTGTACACAGCATATCTATTCAGTCACAGCTAAGGTCAGATATGGGAGCATGCCCTGGAGCAGCACATCGCTGCATCCACTTTCCGCCGGTACTCCAGGGGCCTCCATCTGGCCATGCTCCAGGCAGATGCCTAGCCCATCCCAATCTCCTTGAGATGCTGATCAGCCTGCTGCAACCACGAGGCACGTGGTCAGCACATTGGCCTCCACTCACGAGGCTACCTCGCTGAGAGAATCTGATGAGCAGGATCAGTGTCAAGAAAACAAGCCACATGCCCATACAGCCGCAGCTGATGCTCACGGACTATGCAGGAAACCATTCTCATTTGAGTCTCTCTAAGTAGCCACTCGTTGGACACAAAGTCCGACCATCGATAGCCAAGGATTCTCTGAAGAGACCTGATACCAAAGGAATTAAGTCTCTGTCTCAGATCCCTGGTCAGAGTCCAAGTCTCACATCCATAGAGCAAGACTGGAAGCACCAAGGGCCTGAAGACTCAGACTTTGTACCGTACCAGCATCGCCACACCCCATGATCCAGTGAATCCATGGCTCTCCAGGCCCGACCCAGACGTCTGTTGCCCTCTGGCTCACAGCCAGCAGAGACATGAATATCACTGCCAAGGTAAGTGAATCTCTCTGTGACCGCAACATCCTCGCCAAACACAGGTACAGACAGGATAACAACATCCAAGACGTCAATGAAAGCCTGGATCTTAGTTTTTGACCCAGGAAACCCGTAATCACAGCGGCTCTGACTCCTCATTCAGCACCTCGAGGACCCCAAAAGGATATCTAAAGCCTCCGCAAAAATGACTGCATCATCTGCGAAATCAAGTTCAGAGATCTTGACATTCCCAAGTGATGCAACGCAGCTTGATCTCTCTGACATCCTCCCCAGAATACAGTCCATATAAGTGCTGAAAAGTGTGGGGGCCATTACACACCTCTGATGAACTTCAGTAACAACTGGAAAATGTCAGAGATGGTATCACCGCATCTCACAGCACTCTCAGTACCAGAGTATAATTCAGACATCAGATTGATCACTTTTGGTGACACCCCACGAAGACCAATAATCCTCCAGAGGGCATCCCGAATCACTGAATCGTACACTTTTCAGAGATCAACATTGGCTGCAAGTAGCCCCTGCCGAAGCTCTCATCTGCGTTCGGTGAGGACCCGAAGAGCAAGGACACAGTCAATCGTTGAACTCTTTGGTGTAAAGCCTGACTACTCTGGGTGCGGTGCTCAAGCAGATGCTGGTGAACCCTGTCACAAATTATCGGAGCAAAGACGTTCACCGGCACTGAGAGCAGCGTCACCCCTCGGTACTTGTTGCAGTCCTGGCGATCACCCTTCCCATTCCTGAGAGGGACAACAAGGCCCCTCTTGCAGTTCATTGGGATAATGCCTGTGTTCAGACAGAGCAAAGAACTGCATGCAATGACATGAGTACAGCATTTCCACCAGCTTTGAGAAATTCAGCAAGGATGCCACAGATCCTAGGAGCTTTGCCCCATTTCAATCGGTTCACCGCAGCCTGCGTTTCCACAAACGAAGGTGGACCACAGTTGATTGGAGTGTCAGCAATCAGGATAGTAACAGCCCCGACAACCAAGTCGACAGCTGGTGGATCAGCCTGGTGCAGCCGCTCAAAGTAACCGGCCCAGCAGGCCTTCACTCCGGACTCCACTGTCAAGAGCCCACCACCCTCCGTTCTTCCTGCAGTACACTGAGGGCTGGTTTGGAGGAACGCCCGTGTGCGAATTACCCTGTAAGCAGGACGAGAATCACTTGACCACAGGTGATGCTGTACCCCCCCCACAAATTCATCACATATCGGCCTTCTTTCCCACCCTCAGCACACGTGGTTTTATGTGTCAACACCTTGAACAGCTCAGCTCTGCCATTAAGCCTGGCCCTGTGACTGGTCAATGGTATCCAGTGTCCTTTGAGAGACAAATTCTTCTTCGCCCCATGATGAGTTCCAAGACATCCACCGGCAACATGAAGGATGTTGGTCTTGAAGGTACTCCACAACTTTTCAGGATTCCCCAAAGCACCCAACCCCCAAAATTCCCATTCAGCCTGTTCGTAAACTCTTCAGCTACCCCCTTATCCTTGAGATTGCCAACATCCAGCCTCGGCTGGGATGGCAACATTCTCCCGGATTTAAGCTGCAACTTCAGAATTGCTACAACAAGCCTGTGTTCGGTGTTGAGGAACTGAGCACTCCGGTAGACCCTGCACTTCCTGATCATCCTCCAGTGACCATCAGAGCACATGGTCAATATCCTTTGTCACACCACCAGCGATGGAATATCAAGTCCAGCGATGAGTCTGTGGGTGCTGAAACTATGAACCAGCCACCCAAAGTCCATGACTTCTTGCAAAGTCAAGGAACTTAGTGCGATTCTGGTTCGCACTTCCAGACCCATGGGGACCAACCCTTGTCTTATAACCATCCCCATCAGTTCCAGTCGATGTATTGAAATTCCCCAAGGCTGGAAGAGTATCTTGCCTGGGGCACTCATAAGCCACATACTTGAGCGTTGCATGGAATGCGTCCTTCACGGTGAGATCACTCGCCACAGTCGGAGCACATACAGAGACCTGGGAAATGACACCCAAGGAGTGACGAATCCTTCGTCTCATAATACTGTTACGGAAATGGCCCTTATTGGACTACTAAATATCGGATTAGCTCAGATCCCCCATTAAATGCATGTTTTGCTAGGTTGTGTGGTAAAATGGATGTTACATGTGTGTCGGGAGGTGTAGGATGTATGTTTTTATTGTTTGTACAGTGGTGGTGTGCCAAGGGCTCCCTCTTCTTCCTCCCCTCTCCCGACGATAGGCCCCGCCCAGTCGGCTGAGAGGGTGTGGCCAAAAAGAGGAAGTGAAGCTAAGGGGAGGAGTTTGTCGGCTTCGCTGAGAGAGGCGTGCTCATGTGTCGAAAGAGAAACGAGAGAAAAAAGGAGTTTTCAGTTTGGAAAACGGTCGGGTTTTCGAGGCGTGCTCGGGGTGGCTTCAAAGCGAGCGAACGAAGGCTTCGTAAAAAGGTTCATTGTGTGGATACAGTCGCTCTCGAGGCGTGCTCGTGTTTCGAAGCGTGCGAACGAAAGAGAGGTGGCCTGCACGTCGAATCGGCGATCGACTCTTATGAGGAGGTGTTTCTGCCGTGAGAGAGACGGCAGCCGACTTTGAGAGGTGCGCGTGGAAAAGGAAAGAAAAGGTGATTCTACAAAGAAAGAAACTGAGAGGACGGAGTTGAGAAGTCGGGCTTCGAGGCTGGAAGGCAAGAGAGGAAACGACGGAGCCTCTGACGGTCCCTGCTGACACCAACGGCTCGACACGTTTGCCGATCCGCTTGCCGAGCCCGGCACCTCGATTTTGGCCTTGTCTGGTGCACAGGCCAGGCCTGGATTTGTGTGATGGACCTTGGGCGAGATCGGCTGAGGCCCATCGTTGATCTGGCGGTCTCATAATGTCGACCTTATGCGGGGTCAGAGCGCGCGCAGACCGCGTGCGGTGCGAAGGGGGCAAGAGTACGACGCCTCCATTTTGCCACGCGGCGCGTTCGAGATGGGGGCTCGAATCCGTGGACATCCTCTTGTTACGAGCGACATTCGTGCTTTTTGACACTTTCCTCTCGTCCATGAGACATCACCAAGTACTCTGTCTTGCATGCATGCTGTCTGTCTGTCTGTTTTTGTATGCACATTGTTTAAGGCATATCTCGGTAGCGATCCCCTCGAAACCTGTAATCCGTGGTTCCCTAGTTAAGAACGGGTTAAAGATTGTTGATAAAAGCATTGTCGTGAATGTTTTGCTTGTTGTCGTGTTCCCCGATGTTCCCCAATAAATCTGGTTGGTTCGTATGAAGTTGCCGCTATGGATTAATTCGTGTCGCGTCGAGGAGTGATCCGTTTGATTGGCATATAAAACCAAAATGGTTACAAACTGGCAGAAAACGTTCGGCATCTGACGCAACCACTCTGTAACCGGGCTTCTATTTCCCCAACTGGTAAGGTACAAGGATTACGTTGGTATAGCAATTGAAGACGTGTGACCCGAGGCCTGTGCTGAGCCTGCCGGCGTTATAAACCCCAGAGACGGCGGTGGTGAGGGGTGGCGCCAAGAGTTGGGCGAGAATCCGGCCACCCCGGATCCGCAACAATACGTCTGTTGACCGGTATTGACTCAATTATCATTTGACACAGCTAGAGCAACTCCTTGGGCAAGGTAACCCTCAGAGCGACCAGACCAATAGTACGTGTAACCACCTGCTATGATCTCTCCACTATCCAGTCTCCGAACCTCAGAGAGTGCTGCAATATAGAAGTTCAAATGCTTGAGCTCAGATGATAACAGAGACAGGTGGTCATCCTCTTTGGGATCGGACATTCCAGGCACCCACCCAAAGGGACCACCTGAGATTAACCCAAGTAGACTGCCGTCTGGTGGACGATACCTCAGCACCACCCCTACACACACCACCGCAATCTGACTCAGGAAGTTTACTTCGTGCTTTTCCTCCCATCATCAAGGAAAGAGGGTCCTGAAGGTTTGCCGCAATCCCTGACCTGCCCTGTGAAGGGCAGCAGCACAGGAGGTACTCCCACGGAGTGGGTTTTCAGTTTTCTTTGCATTTGTGGGTTTTGCCGAATTAAGTGTTTTACGGTGGCCAGAGTGCAAATCCTGCCACCAACCTCCGAAAAAGGGTAACCCAACTGCAGGATGACGTCAGCAGACATAGTAAGGCACTAGAAATGGTTGGCCGTTGGCTCGCAAGGAGCTCCTCCGCCCTTTGACAGGTTTCAGGAAAGCACATATCCTGAAATAGTAAGCTGCTTCCTCATCCAACAGACCATTATTCAGACAGAATCAAGGCGATACCACATCATTGCGACTTGTGTGCATTTATCAGAGGGATACCTTGATAAATACGTGACTTTTCATTAACTACAGTACTCCCTGTATTTGTTTCCTTGAGTAATGTGCATGCGGGCAGGCAAGCACAATATTCCTTTTCTTATGGAGTTGGAAAAAATATTGCATGGTCTTTCTGTGTCTTCTCATACTATTTTATGTAATTTAATTCCCAACAGCTTCATAATCTTGAAATTGACTGCCGTCTATGTCTTCCCTTTCTTTTTTCATGCTGCTGCTCCTGTCTTCCTCCAGATATTTCCTTATCTAACACATCATATCTTGTGCCCTGGTTTTCTTCCCACCATTTAACCTCTTCTGCTGTGAATTCCTTGTGCACCCACACAAGTGGTTATAGCAAATCAGATGGCTGGTGCTGCTATGTACGAGCTTGTGAGAGTCGGTCACAGTGAGCTTGTAGGAGAGGTTATCCGTCTCGAAGGGGATTTGGCAACCATTCAAGTGTACGAGGAGACCTGTATCCTCCCCCTGTTCCACGTTCAATCACATGGAATCATTTTCACTTTTTCAATGACAAGCTTGTGATTTGTTTTTGATTGTGGGGCATCGAAACTGAATACTTGCTTGTATTGCTGTTCCAAGTTGATGATGCTTCTTTAACCCTGAGCTGAAGCTGGCTTGACCGTGAGTGACCCCGTTTTGCGTACTGGTAAGCCACTGTCTGTAGAGCTGGGTCCAGGAATCATGGGCTCAATTTTTGATGGAATTCAGCGACCGCTACAGGACATTTCAGCAATCACTTCAAGCATCTACATCCCTCGAGGAATTAACATCAGCGCCCTGGCCGAGGATAAACATTGGGAGTTCACGCCAAGTCCCAACATCCGTGTAAGTTGATGTGGTGTTTCAGGTGGAGTAGATCACATTAGCTTCCATTGTCCTTAAATAAGAGGGTATACTTTGTCCACTAGTTATGTGTATGTTTCTGTGACATATCTGCATGTTCACGTGCATATGTTCCTCCTCTCTCCATCCCTCCACCCCCTTTCATGCCTCCTTCCCTCTCCATTTCTCTCTAATTATTACCAATTAATAAAAAGTCCATTTTTTTTTTTTAGCTTGATTTGTACATTATCATCTGCTGTCTCCCTTCTTCAAATATGGTTGTTATCCCTTTGACATGTAATGTGTGTGTTATGCTTTAGTATTGCATGGGAGATACGACATGGGCTTTATCAGTGGAGTTGCCATTTTATATACCTGCTTTGACTTGATTTTCTTTCTTCTCTGAGCTCAGAACCGTTCAGATTATGTTTTACTCTCCCTCTTTGTCTAGGTGGGAAGCCACCTCACTGGAGGCGATATTTATGGTCGAGTGATTGAGAATTCACTGATAGATCACAAGATAATGGTTCCCCCTCACTCTTGCGGCACAGTTACCTACATCGCCCCCTCGGGGAACTACACTATTAAGGTATGTGGTACAAACTAATACTTGAGGGTAGTGGAATTTGCTGTTGCATTCAGTGCCCATCGTGGCCGTTTTGGCTTGTTTACACCATTAACCATTGTTATTTGTATTACTATTCACCTTTCAATACGCATCTCCACAATATCCCACGTTATTACCTCCACCACTGAAGGTGAAGGAGGTTATGTTTTCACCCCTCTATGTTTGTTACTTACGAAATCTAAAGATTTCGTAAGTATATTGATGACTTCCATCCTCTGTTTGTGTGTTTGTTTGTTTGTTTGTTTGTGTGTGTGTTTGTGGGCACGATAACTCGAGAACGGAAGAAGTTACCAATGTCAAATTACACCACTTGATTCAGGAGGGTGATGGCTAGCGCTGATTAAAATTTAGTCAAAATCGGTCAAAGGTCAAGGTCACAGTGAGGTCAAACATAATTCCATAAATTAATGTGGAGAAATGCAGTATTTTTGCTTCGGTCGACGTAACGAGTTCGTTTTAACTTCAATTTTAATTTTGTCTTCGGTTTTTGTGATCGCTTAGGACGCTTAACACTCGGTTGTCGAAATTCTGGTAAAAATCGGATGTTTTGGAGACATTTTAAGATTGTATAAAAAATATTTCACTCGCCGCGTCATGGGTC
Source organism: Eptatretus burgeri (assembly GCF_056783735.1). Lineage (NCBI taxonomy): Eukaryota > Metazoa > Chordata > Myxini > Myxiniformes > Myxinidae > Eptatretus > Eptatretus burgeri. The sequence goes on along the minus strand of NC_140962.1, from coordinate 22,357,954 downwards.
GTCACGTGGTGCAGTGCGCTCGAGCAGACGCGGCGTTGAGTCACGTAAAGGTTTTGCGTGTGCGCGCTGAAGGTGTTTTCGATAAAGATGGTGTTTAAAACTCATTTTTTATCCCAATAAAGGTTATCGTCGCATGCTTGACTCACTAAGCCGTCGGATTATGTAAAGATTGTTGGTGGATGACCGAATATTACGGTTTTGTGACTTTGAGAAAATAATATAAAATAATTGCGTGGAGAAATGGAGATTTTTGCTTCGGTCGACGTTACGAGTTCGTTTTAACTCTGATCGCAATTCTGTTTTCACTTTTGGTAACGGTTAAGTATGCTTAACACTCGGTTGTCGAAATTCTGGTATAAATCGGATGTTTTATGAGATTTATGTCGGGTGTTGTGTCTGAGGCTTAACTGAAGATTATGCTGAGGGGGATTGTAACACATGGCATTACGCGCTCGTTTTAAGGTCAATTTCAATCCTGTTTTCACTTTTGGTAATGGCTAAGTATGCTTAATACTCGGTTGTCGAAATTCTGGTAAAAGTTGGATGTTTTATGAGATTTATGTCGGGTGTCATATCTGAGGCTTAACTGAAGATTATGCTAATGAGGGGGATTGTAACACACGGCATTACGCACTTGTTTTAAAGTCAATTTCAATCGTGTCTTCAATTTTGGTAACGGTTAAGTATGCTTAACACTCGGTTGTCGAAATTGTGGTAAAAATCAGATGTTTTATGAGAGGTTTGGTACAGAATCATCATAGACACTTCTGGTTTGCATCGCTTCCTTCTCTCGAGACAGCCTTTATTAGACAAGGTCAGAGGTCAAGTTGACGATTTCGTAAGTACCAGTCTATGACTGCTTGTTTGTTTGTCTATCTGTCTGTGTGCAGGATATCTCAAAAAGTTGTGGACGGATCCGGATGAAATTTTGTGGGCAGGTTGAGCGTGTTATGTGACAAGGACGAACTGATTATATTTCGGTGAAAATCCGGATCTGGATCTGACTACTTGAAAAATTTTTAAGCGATCCTTCACCATTGACAGATTGGGCTAAAAATATATCTAGCATATCTCAAAAAGTAGTAGATGGATTTGGCCAAAACTTGGTGGACACGTTGGGTGTTTGACAAGGAAGAATTGGTTCAATTTTGGTGAAGATCTCAATACAGATCCGGATCCAAGAATTTGTTAAGTGATTCTTCACCATTGAGAGATGGGGAGAAACTGACATATAGCATGATATCTCAAAAAGTTGTGGATGGTTTCGGATGAAACTTGGTGGACAGGTTGGGTGTGTGACAAGGAAGAATTGATTCAATTTTCTTGAAGATCCGAATCTGGATCTGGATCTGAGAATGTTTTAAAGTGATTGTTCACCATTGAGAGATAGGGCTAAACTCAGATATAGCATGATATCTCAAAAAGTTGTGGACAGATTTGGATGAAACTTGTTGGACAAGTTGGGTGTGTGATGACGACAAATTGCTTCGACTTTGGTGAAGATCCGGATCCAGATCTGAATATGAGAATTATTTATTTTTTAAATCCATTAAAAATTTTTTTTTTAAGTGATTCTTCACCATTGAGCGATAGGGCCAAAAACGATTATATGGCATGATATTTCAAAAATGTATTGGGCCAGATATGTTCTCTTGGATCAGGCATTATGTGGCGGAGGTGTGTGCTCTACGCAATGCCCTTCGAGTTTCCTTTATGCATTTGCAGCCCTGCATACTTTTAACGTCAGGTCAGGTTCGATCTGTGACCTGCTACAGGTACCATGTAAACCTGTACTAACCTGTTCCATGGTCGGGTTGTCGGCGACTAAACCGTCTCCCCCACCAGGTTTTCTGGTGAGGAGGGTGTTTGGATATGGACACCCAGCAGGATTAAAAACAAAACCTGTCAAAGGGCGGAGGAGCTCCTTGTGAGCCAACGGCCATCCATATCTAGTGCCCAACTGTGTCTGCGGACGTCCTCCTGCAGTTGGGTTACTTCTTATTAGGAGGTTGGTGGCAGGATTTGCACTCCAGCCACCGTGCCTTCATTCCGCAAAACGCAAAAACGCAAAAAAATCTGAAAACCCACTCCGTGAGTACCTCCTGTGCAGCTTCCCCTTCGCAGGGCAGCTCACCGGATGATGGGATTGGGGCAAAGCCTTCGGGACCCCAATCTTTGATAGGAGGGAAACCACGGGGTAACATCCCTGGGTCAGATTGCGGGAGAGTGTGTCGGAGTGGTGCTGAGGTGTCGTCCACCAGACGGCGGTCTCCTTGGGTTAACCTGAGGCGGTCCCTTCGGGTGGGTGCCTGGAATGTCCTATCCCTAAGAGAGGATGATCACCTGTCTCTGTTATCATCTGAGCTCAAGCGTTTGGACATCGGGATTGCAGCTCTCTCTGAGGTTCGGAGACCGGATTGCGGCGAGATAATGGTGGGTGGTTACACCTACTATTGGTCTGGTCGCTCTGATGGTGACCATACCCAAGGAGTTGCTGTAGCTGTGTCCAATAAGCTGACCCCAATGATAATTGAGGTAACACCGGTCAACGAGCGTATTATGAGATTAAGGATTCGTCACTCCTTAGGTGTCATTTCCTGGTCTCTATTTATGCTCCGACTGAGGCGAGTGATCTTACCGTGAAGGACACATTCTACGCCACACTCGAGTCTGTGGTTGATCAGTGCCCCAGACGAGATACACTTCTAGTCTTGGGGATTTCAATGCATCGACTGGAACTGATAGGGATGGTTATGAGGTGTGTGTTGGTCCCCATGGGTCAGGAACTATGAACCAGAATAGCACTAAGTTCCTTGACTTTGCAAGAAGTCATGGACTTAGGGTGGCTGGTTCATGGTTTTCAGCGCCCGCAAGCTCATCGCTGGACTTGGTATTCCAACGCTGGCGGTGTGGCAAAGGAGATTGACCATGTCCTCATTGACGGTCGTTGGAGGATGATCCAGAACTGCAGGGTCTACCGGAGTGCTCAGTTCCTCCAATACTGACCACAGGCTTGTTGTAGCAACTCCAAAGCTGCACCTTAAATCCTGGAGAATGGTACCATCCCAGCCTAGGCTGGATGCTGCCAAGCTCAGGGATGAGAGAGTAGCTGAGGAGTTTGCGAACAGGCTGAGTGGACACTTGGGGGTCTGGGTGCTTTGGGGGGTCCTGAAGAGTTGTGGAACACCTTCAAGACCACCGTCCTTGATGTTGCCGGTGGATGCCTTGGAGTTCACCGCAGGGCAAAGAAGAATTTTGTCTCTCAAGGGACACTGGATACCATTGACCAGAGTCGCAGGGCCAGGCTGAATGGCAGAGCTGAGCTGTTCAGGGAGCTGAGGCGTAAAACTGTACGTGCACTGAGGGTGGACAAGGAGGCCTATGTGCGAGGAATCTGTGAGGGGGTAGAGCATCACCTGTGGACAGGTGATTCTCGTCCCGCTTACAGGGGAATTCGCGCATTACGTTCATCCAAGCCCATCCCTCGGAGCACTGCAGTTCGAGCAGAGAGTGGTAGGCTCTTGACAGAGGAGTCTGAAGTGAAGGCCCGCTGGGCCGGTTACTTCGAGCGGTTGTACCAGGCTGATCCCCCAGCTGTCGAGTTGGACGTCAAGGGTGTTACAATCCCTGTTGCTGACCCTCGAATCAACTGTGGTCCACCATCGCTTGTGGAAACACGGGCTGCGGTGAACCAGTTGAAACGGGGCAAAGCTCCAGGGATCTGTGGCATCCATGCCGAACTTCTCAAGGCTGGTGGAAATGCTGCACTCGCGTCGTTGCATGCAGTTTTGTGCTCTGCCTGGAACACAGGCATCATCCCAACTGACTGGAAGAGGGGCCTTGTTGTCCCTCTCTGGAAAGGAAGGGTGATCGCCAAGACTGCAACAACTACCGAGGGGTGGCAGCTGCTCTCAGTGCTGGCCAAGGTCTTTGCTCGGATACTTCTTAACAGGGTTCGCCACCATCTGCTTGAGCACCAGCGTCCAGAGCAGTCAGGCTTTACACCAAAGAGGTCAGCGATTGACCGTATCCTTGCCCTTCGTGTCCTCACCGAACGCAGACGAGAGTTTCGGCAGGGGCTGCTTGCAGCCTATGTTGATCTCTGTAAAGCGTTCGATTCAGTGAATCGGGATGTCCTCTGGAGGATTCTTGGTCTTCGTGGGGTGCCACCGAAACTGATCGATCTGATGTCTGAACTCTACTCTGGTACTGAGAGTGCTGTGAAGTGTGGTGGTACCGCCTCTGACTTATTTCCAGTTGTTACTGGAGTTCGTCAGGGATGTGTACTTGCCCCCACACTTTTCAGCACTTGTATGGACTGGATTTTGGGAGGATGTCGGAGAGATCAAGTTGCGGTGCATCGTTTGGCAATGTCAAGATCTCGGACCTTGATTTTGCAGATGATGCAGTCATCTTTGCGGAGACTTTAGACATCCTCTTGGGGGCCCTCGAGGTGCTGAATGAGGAGTCGGAGCCGTTGGGATTACGGATTTCTTGGGTCAAAACAAAGATCCAGGCTTTCGGTGACATCTTGGATGCTGCTGTCCTGTCTGTGTCTGTTTGTGGTGAGGATGTTGAGGTCGTGGATAGATTCACTTACCTTGGCAGTGATATTCATGTCTCCGCAGGTTGTGAGCCGGAGGTCAATAGGCGTCTGGGTCGGGCCTGGGGAGTCATGGATTCACTGGATCATGGGGTGTGGCGCTGCCGGTACCTGTGCGGGAGGACGAAAGTCCGAGTCTTCAGGTCCTTGGTACTTCCAGTCTTGCTCTATGGGTGCGAGACTTGGACTTTGACCAAGGATCTGAGACGGAGACTTAATTCCTTTGGTACCAGGTCTCTTCGGAGAATCCTTGGCTATCGCTGGTCGGATTTTGTGTCCAACGAGCGGTTGCTGAGAGAGACTCGGATGAGATTTGTTACCTGCATAGTCCGTGAGCGTCAGCTGCGGCTGTATGGACATGTGGCTCGTTTTCCTGACGCTGATCCTGCTCACCAGATTCTCTCAGCGAGGGAGTCTCATGAGTGGAGGAGGCCAGTGGGCCGACCACGTGCCTCATGGTTGCAGCAGGTTGACCATCATCTCAAGGAGATGGGGATGGGCCTGGCATCTGCCTGGGGGATGGCCAGATGGAGGCCCCTGGAGTACCGGCGGAAAGTGGACGCAGCGACGCGCTGTTCTGGCACATGCTCCCATACCTGACCTGACATACTTTTAGAAAGACAGCCGCCTCCTCCTCCTCTTCTTTTCTTCTTCATCTTTTCTTCGTCTTAATCCCACCATTTTGGGTCAGCGACTCGGATCGGCCTCATCCATTCTCCCCTGTCTTCTGTATCTTGTTCTCTCAATCCCTTGTTATTCAAATCTCTTTCCACAATATCCCTCCACCATAATCTCTGTTGAATGATGTTTGAAATTCATCCCAGTCATAGAGGTGGATAGCTTGTAATCTGAAAGCAGATTGTGCAGATTTCAACTTTTTGCCTCAAAGATTTTTTTTTTGCCTCAAAGGGCGGACGAGCTCCTTGTGAGCCAACGGCCATCCATATCTGGTGCCCAACTGTGTCTGTAGATGTCCTCTTGCAGTTTGGTTACTTTTTATTAGGAGGTTGGTGGCAGGATTTGCACTCTGGCCACAGTCAAACCTTTCATTGCGCAAAACATTCTCGAAGAATAAAAACACCGGAAAACCCACTCCGTACCTCCTGTGCAGCTTCCCTTCGCAGGGCAGCTCACCGGATGACGGGATTGGGGCAAAGCCTGCGGGACCCCCAATATTTCATGTTAGGAGGGAAACCACGGGGTAACATTCCCGGGTCAGAATGCGGGAGAGTGTCGGAGTGGTGCTGAGGTGTCGTCCACCAGACGGCGGTCTCCTTGGGTTAACCTGAGATGGTTCCTTCGGGTGGGTGCTGGAATGTTCTATCCCTAAGAGAGGATGATCACCTGTCTCTGTTATCCTCTGAGCTCAAGCGTTTGGACATCAGTATTGCAGCACTCTCGAAGGTTCGGAGAACGGATTGCGGCAAGATCATGGCGGGTGGTTAAACCAACTATTGGTCTGGTCGCTCTGATGGTTACCATACCCAAGGAGTTTCTGTAGCTGTGTCCAATAAGCTGACTCCAATGATAATTGAGGTAACACCGGTCAACGAGCGTATTATGAGACAAAGGATTCGTCACTCCTTGGGTGTCATTTCCCTGGTCTCTGTGGATGATCCGACTAAGGCGAGTAATCTCACCGTGAAAGACGCATTCTATGCCACGCTCGAGTCTGTGGTTGATCAGTGCCCCAGGCGAAACACACTTCTCATCTTGGGGGATTTCATTGCATCGACTGGAACTGATAGGGATGGTTGTGAGACGTGTGTTGGTCTCCATGGGTCTGGAACTGTGAACCTGAATAGCACTAAGTTCCTTGACTTTGCAAGAAGTTATGGACTCAGGGTAGCCGGTTCATGGTTTTAGCACCCACAAGCTCATCACTGGACTTGGTATTCCAGCACTGATGGTGTGGCAAAGGAGATTTGACCATGTCCTCGTTGATGGTCGCTGGAGGATGATCCACAACTGCAGGGTCTACCGGAGTGCTTAGTTCCTCAATAATGACCACTCGGCTCATTGTAGCAACTCTTAAGTCGCACCTCAAATCCAGGAGAATGGTACTATCCCAGCCGATGCTGGATGTTGGCAAGCTCAAGGATGAGAGGGTAGCTGAGGAGTTTGCGAACAGGCTCAGTGGAGATTTAGGGAGTCTGGGTGCTTTGGGAGATTCTGAAGAGTTGTGGAGTGCCTTCAAGACCACCGACCTTGATGTTGCCGGTGGGTGTCTTGGAACTCACCGTAGGGCGAAGAAGAATTTTATCTCTCAAGGGACACTGGATACCATTGACCAGAGTCGCAGGGCCAGGCTGAATGGCAGAGCTGAGCTGTTCAGGGAGTTGAGGCATAAAACTTGTCATGCACTAAGGGTGGACAAGGAGGCCTATGTGCGTGGAATCTGTGAGGGGTGGAGTATCACCTGTGGTCAAGTGATTCTCGTCCTGCTTGCATGGGAATTTGCGCATTGCGTTCATGCAAGCCTGTCCCTCGGTGTACTGCAGTTTGAGGAAAGGGCGGTAGGCTCTTGACAGAGGAGACCAAAGTGAAGGCCAACTGGACCGGTTATTTTAACCGGCTGTACCACGCTGATCCACCAGCTATCGAGTTAGATGTCAGGGGTGTTACAATCACTGTTGCTGACCTTCCAATCAACTGTGGTCTGCCTTCGTTTGTGGAAACACAGGCTGTGGTGAACCGGTTGAAATCGGTAAAGCTCCAGGGATCTGTGCCATCCATGCTGAACTTCCCAAGCCTGGTGGAAATACTGCACTCATGTCATTGCATGCAGTTTTATGCTCTACCTGGAACACAGGTATCATCCCAAATGACTGGAAGAGGAGCCTTGTTGTCCCTCTCTGGAAAGGGAAGGGTGATCGCCAAGACTGGAACAACTACCAGTGGGTGATGCTGCTCTCAGTGCCGGGCAAGGTCTTTGCTTGGATAATTCTTGTTAGAGTTCGCCACCATCTGCTTGAGCACCAGCGACCAGAGCAGTCACGCATTACACCAAAGAGGTCAACAATTGACCATATCCTTGCTCTTCAGGTCCTCACTGAATGCAGACGAGAGTTTCAGCAGGGGCTGCTTTCAGCCTATGTTGATCTCTCTAAAGCGTTTGATTCAGTGAATCAGGATGCCCTCTGGAGGATTCTTGGTCTTCGTGAGGTGCCACCAAACATGATGGATCTGATGTCTGAACTCAACTCTGGTACTCAAAATGCTGTGAGATGTGGTGGTACCATCTCTGACTTATTTCCAGTTGCTACTGGAGTTTGTCAGTGGTGTGCTGGCCCCCTCACTTTTCAGCACTTGTACGGACTGGATTCTGTGGAGGATGTCAGAGAGATCAAGCTGTGGTGCATCATTTGGGAATGTCAAGATCTCTGACCTTGATTTCGCAGATGATGCAGTCATCTTCGCGGAGACTCTCCATATCCTTTTGGGAGTCCTCGAGGTGCTAAATGAGTAGTCTGAGCTTCTGGGTTTATGGGTTTCCTGGGTCAACATTAAGTTCCAGGCTTTCAATGACATCTTGGATGCTGCTGTCCTGTCTGTACCCGTTTGTGGTGAGGAAGTTGAGGTCATGGAGAGATTCATTTACCTTGGCAGTGATATTCATGTCTCTGCTGGCTGTGAGTCACAGGTCAACAGACGTCTGGGTCGGGCCTGAGGAGTCATTGATTCACTGGATCACGGGGTGTGCCATTGCCGGTACCTGTGCGGGAGGATGAAAGTCTGAGTCCTCAGGTCCCTGGTGCTTCCAGTCTTGCTCTGTGGATGTGAGACTGACTCTGAACAGCGATTTGAGACAGACTTGATTCCTTTGGTACCAGGTCTCTTCGGAGAATCCTTGACTATCACTGGTCGGACTTCGTGTCCAACAAGCGGTTGCTGAGAGAGACTCAAATGAGATTTGTTACCTGCATCGTGCGTGAGCGTCAGCTGCAGCAGTATGGACATGTTGCTCGTTTTCCTGACGCTGATCCTGCTCACCAGATTCTCTCTCAGCAAGGGACCCTCTTGAGTGGAGGAGGCCAATGGGCCAACCACGTGCCTTGTGGTTGCAGCAGGTTGATTGGCATCTTAAGGAGATGGGGATGGGCCAGGCATCTGCCTCGGTGATGGCCAGTCTTAGGCCCCTGGAGTACCAGCGGAAAGTGGACGCAGCGACGCGCTGCTCTGGCGCATGCTCCCACACCGGACCTGACCAGACCTCATAGATGTTCATTTATAAAAGTTGAAAGATTTCGGTTTTTGTAACTTTCTTCATTTTTTCCCCACCACGATGAAAGTACTTGGGCCTGTGTAAGACTTGGTTTTGTGGAAATGATCAATTTTAAAACATTTCCATTTTTATAACCCTTACTTTTTTTTAATACTTTATTTGTTTTGTTTTGTATCTGCACCCTGTGTAAAACATTTGGTTTTCCACTTTTCCCTTCAACCTTCAGTGTCATATGATATGTGATACTAACTCTGCAGTGGTTTTTTTTGTTGTTGTTGGTATGGGTCATAGGATGTTGTACTGGAGCTCGAATTTGAAGGTGTTCGAGAGAAGTGCTTCCTGCGGCAGGTGTGGCCTGTTCGACAGGTCCGCCCAGTTGCTGAGAAGCTCCCAGCAAATTACCCTCTTCTTACAGGCCAACGAGTACTCGATGCCCTGTTTCCGTAAGATTATTTTTTTTTCAATCAAGTACTGTGCTTTTCTTCTTTTTTCACAAGATTCATCAGCAAATTTGCCAGTATGGTATAGTGCATTTCTGAAATGTAAAATTCACAAATAATAACTCTGCAATTCTGTCGTTTGATAAAATGTACCCATGAGTTTTTCAATAACCAACAGTACTGGTTAAATTGCAAATGGCACAAAATTGCTTGCATTTTATTATATTAACGGTCATGTCACTGAGTCATGAGGGGTCCCCAATGAGGTGTCGATGCAGGTGAATGAGAGGTGCGCTTTTGTGTGGTATCGTGTAGTGTAAGCTCTGAAAAGAACTGTTGCGACTCGTGTTGATCAATGATGCTCCACAGCAGGTGAGCCACTGAGGTATTTGTGCTGGAAGATGCAAGGGTATATGGAGCGTGTGTAAAGGCGTGTGAGGGAGTCAGTTTTACCGTGGCTCGGTCCGCATCCGTTCCGCTTGCGCCTTGCTCGGCACCATTCCCTTCAGAGCACCTGTCCCACTTGGCTCTGGGAGTCCAGTCAAGGGAGCCTGGTCAACCCGGCCGGGTCTCCCCCAGTACACAAACTCCTGCAGAATTGGACTCGGCACTCAACCCTTTGTGCCACCTTGCCCTGCCCTGGACTGCTGTCTTCTCCCGGAATGGACTGTGCCCGATCTGCACGCGAACTCTCTTAAAACCACTGTCATGGGCTTTTACTGTCCCCTGCATGGTGTCTGCAATCCTGTCCGCTTTTGCGTCCAACACCGATTGGCTGAGGTACGCTGCGATCTAGCGGATGGGATTGGTTACCGGAGCGCACGGGGGAGGGTGTTTCAGGAAGTGTCTTGTTTGATCCGCTTTGACTGGGATGTCATAACTGCTAGTAATTATGACCATTACAATGCTGGAGTGGCGATTATTTGATCGAAATACTGGTGAGGTGACATGGTCTGAGGAGGTACTCCCACAGAGTGGGTTTTCAGTTTTCTTTACGTGTTTTTGATGTGTTTTGCGGAATGAAGTGTTTTACGTTGGCCAGAGTGCAATTTCTTCCACAAACTGCCTAGAAAGGTAACCCAATTACAGGAGTACGTCCGCAGATACTGTTGGGGTGGCCATTGGCTCACAGTTAAGGAGCTTCTCCACCTTTGACAGGTTTTGTTTTTAATCCTGCTGGGTGTCCATATCCATATACCCTCCTCACCAGGAAGCCTGGTGGGGGAGATGGTTTAGTCGCCAACAACCTGACCATGAAAGAGTTTAGTACAGGTTTGCATGGTACCTGTAGCAAGTCACAGATCTGATCTTGCCTGACCGAACAATAATAATCATGCAAATTACATCAAGCTTGCAATTTTTTTCTTTTTTTATTCAACTTGCATATGTAACCTGCTCAGTGACGCAAAAATGGTATGAGTCGAACCTCACCCACTTCTTAAATTGACGCTGATCTTCAAATTTGAAGGTTTTTTTTTCTTTTTTTAAATTAAAATTAAAATTAAATCTTCTTCTTCTTCTTCTTTCGGCTGCTCCCGTTAGGGGTCGCCATAGTAGATCATCCGTATGATCCGCATAGTGATTTGGCACAGGTTTTACGCTGGATGCCCTTCCTGACGCAACCCTGGTCGCCTCTTGCAACACAGGGATATGGTACACCTATTTTAACCGGGGCATACACCGGGGCAAAACAAATAAAAAAATTATTAAATATTTATTATTATTATTAGTTTTATTCTTTTTAAATTATATGGTTTAAATTGTAAAATCTCAAATATTATCGCTACGTTTACTTCGGAATTAGGACGGTTCCCATCAAACATCACTGGTTTCTTATTGTTCTTGTTCTTTATCTGTTATGGCTTATTGAATTGGAACTAATTTCTTCAAATGTTAAATACTGTTATGATTGTGGGGGTATATGGAAGAATCTAAAAGGGAATACAGCATTGTGTAGAGTTTCTTGTTCCGTGGACGTGTACGAGGTATCTCAAAGTAACTAAGTTAAGACCCTGTGAGCTTAAGTGTTACTTGTCACCACATGAGGGGGTGGTGTGTTAATCAGCTAAGGTTTAAGAAGAAGCTTCCACAGTATGTCATCACCCCTCTGTGTTCCCCCCCCCCCCATGTTTTTATATTTCAAGATCGGCAATAAAGCTAGGGAACACGTCCCTAAAACCACAAGTGGGCAGAAAGCCCCACCTTCAAAGGGTGACAACAGGCGAAGTCACGCCCCCAAGGTTGGTGATTGATGGGCGTGACGTTAGAGGCCAGCCGAGCAGGCAGAAGCTCCGCCTTCCCGGGTTTCAATGGAGCAGGCCACGCCCCGGAGGTGGAGGATTGTTGGGCGTGATGCCTGTAGAGGAAGAGGGTGTGGGGGAACATCATACTGAATAGGATGAGAGATCGGCAGAGCGCACGCGGTCGGTGTGAGGAACGCACACGGTCGGTGTGAGGAACGCACGAGGTCGGTGTGAGGAACGCACGAGGTCGGTGTGAGGAACGCACGAGGTCGGTGTGAGGAACGCACGAGGTCGGTGTGAGGAACGCACGAGGTCGGTGTGAGGAACGCACGAGGTCGGTGTGAGGAACGCACAAGGCAGAGTAATTTCAGAAGAGAATCAGAGGTGGGAGTTCAGGGTTGGCACATTTTTTGGGAGCCGTGATCAGAGTGGAGGCATGAGGCACATTGTTTGGAGAGGCGACAGTGGAGGGTGAGCGCACACGACGAGGAGGATGGTATGATCCTTGAATTTGTGTTGGGGCGATTTGGCTCGTGTGGTGAAGCAAGACGCTAGCCTTTGGCTCTTGGTTGGGTCGGTGAGGCCGATCGGCACACAAAGCCGTTACACTGGGGCTCTGAGCCTTGGTGTGGAATGCTGCTTGCGGATTACCTGGTGTGCGTTTGTCCTGCTACGAGAGAAGTGCCATTTTGTGCGCGCCTGCACGTGCGAATAGGGGTGCCTCGATTCCAAGTTCCACAAAGACCAGCTCTGGGCCAAGCTAATGACAAGAATACTCGAAAGGAGGGGTTTTCTTTTCATTTTGTCTTCCCTTTGTCTGTATGAAGAGGTGCCTTGACTGTAGGATTTATTTATTTCATTAATACAGCGCGTGCACTGTATACAATTGCACCGAGTTCGAAATGTCCCCGGTGTCTACCACGTCTATCACGTCTCCGGTGCCCCCCTCCCCCACGTGCCTGTGACAGCCAATGACGGCCGTCCGGTCGATGCAGTGCGTAACCTCGACCAAAATGGCGACAATTGACGGAAATACCCGAGTATTTCAATGGAAATTTGTGAAACTAACGTGTTATATATGTGAAAAATCATTGAATTTATTGCTTGACGGAAAAAAAGCAAGAAACGCGCCCCTCTCATGTACGAACGACCGAAAGACGTCATTTCCGCCCACCATCGCATTTCGCGCAGAAAGACGTCATTTCCGCCCACCATCGCATTTCGCGCAGAAAGACGTCATTTCCGCCCACCATCGCATTTCGCGCAGAAAGACGTCATTTCCGCCCACCATCGCATTTCGCGCAGAAAGACGTCATTTCCGCCCACCATCGCATTTCGCGCCGATCGCCGAACTCTGAAAGCTAAGTTCTTATTTTGCCATCATTCTTTTGTGGCCCCCTGCCACACTGTATCGAACGATTTCATTCCTTCTGTTATATATAAAGGTGCTTATCACAATAATAACAAGATTTTTACATTTCAAATATTAAGTACGCTTTTTAATTGTTTTTCAACTGAAAAAGCATAAATTGCATATTTTAACATTTAGTGTACTCATTTGCTTCATCACACGTTCTGTATTGAAGGATTTCACTTGTTATCATTACCCTTTTGAATTATTGTCCTTTGTAAATATTTGTTTATGTTCATTAAATGTTTTCCTTTTAAGAAGCTGTAGCCATGTATTTGTAGTGGGGTTTGAGTATAAACCCCCCTTGTGCTGTGCTGGTGTAGCCCCCCTATGCTGTGCTCCTCCGCCCCTCCGCCATTGCACCCCCTTCCCGTGCGCGCATTCATCTCCGAGTCTCGGTTGTAGACCTTCAAGGGAGAAGCTTTGCCATCCATCCAGGTATGGGTTACACCCACTGGACACGACAATTATGCTCTAAGATTCATTTAAAGTATGAGATTTAATGTTCATTTTTAGGTCATCTCTACATCTCAGTGGAGATCACCTAATAATAACAGTCTCGAAGTCTGTCCGCCCGTACGTCCGTACATCCGTCCATACGTCCGTCCGTCTGTACGTCCATCCGTCCGTCCACAATCAAACCGAGTGGAGACAAATAACCAATAGTAGAATGGATAGAGGTCGATGAGACATGCACAACGATATAACTTTCAAGGTCGTCCAAGGTCGAGGTCAACGTCACGAGGCTGTCAAAGTTGCGAAAATCTTCGATTTCAAATCGTATCTCCTCCCTCATTTATCAAGAGAGATCAAATGTTATTAGTGATTCAGATACTATGGACTATTATCGAGAACAACACGAGCCATTTTTTTTAAATTTGCTCTTCTCCGATTTTATAGTTTTTATCCGCCTCGTGGTGCGCCGGAGACCTCAACATGGTCTCCCGCGCTGATTTTAACTTCACATTCAATTATGTTTCCACCTTTCGCACTGCATAAGGTTGATCGGCACTGAAATAAAACGAATTCGACCTGAAATTCACCTTTAATGAGGGAAATGCATCGAATGCATTGGGTTGGGTGGGTGTGGGTGCCGAGATGCTGCGGATTCTGGCAGGCACGGGATGAAGCCTAGAATTGTCTCCTCGAGGGAATGCTTACTGTTGGGGTCTGGGAGATTAATGTTTACATTTTTGAGGGTTTTAGAACACGCTTTACAGGTCTCTGTAAAAATTCCGGTGCAAAAGAGACGTTTTATGATTGTATAAAAAATATTTCGTCCGCCGCGTCACGGCTCGTCACGTGACACCACACGCGAGAACAGACGCGTCGTTGAGTCACGTAAAGGTTTTGCGTGTGCGCGCTGACGTCATCGCGCTCCTCTACTCTGGCCAGGATACGACTTGATCGACACTGAAATAAAGCGAATTCGACCTGAAATTCACCTTTCGATTATAGATGTCCCTAATTTGATTTTGCTTCTGTCGACCTCTGGCAGAGATGACTGGCACTCCCGCTCGGTGGTATTTTTTAAAATTCATTTTATATGATTGAAATCTCCATGTAAATTTATTCCCTATATTGTTACATGGAAAGGGTGGGGAGGGGTGGTGGAGGTCTATAGCTAGAATGTGATAAGAATAGTATGGATAGTATGCTCGAGTAGGTTAGATTTACTCCTGTATCATTAGGAATCTGTCAGTGGTACGTTGTTTGTAATGACGGGGGCAGTGGTTGTAAACAATAGAGCAGAATATAGTGAGGTTGTATTGTGTATAACTTCCTGTACAGGTGAGGCTAGATGAAGAACTTGTGGCACAAGGCATTTAAATGGATAACATCAGGGTTGTTGGCCAGACGACTGCAGGCCACGGTGGTGAAGTGAGCTGTGGAGCCATGGTTGAGGAAAGACCACTCTAACAAGGGGCCACCCCACAGGTTTAGATGGCCAAAAAGATGGCATCACCACAGACGGCAGATCATCCAATTGCAAGACCAGCTGCGTGCTGGAAAGGCGTCCCTATGTGGCTTAAAAGCTGTATCCGCACATGCGTGCAGCAGTTGGAGCTTTGGCAGAAGACATCTCAGTTCTTTCTGCTTGGCTCGTCCAAGGACAGATCGAGAAACGCGGATGGCATTTCCCCACCATCGCACCATGCTCTCCTCTCCTGCCCTGAGACACACTTCACCCTGTGTCGCGCCAGCCTACACAACATCGTCCTGCAGTCACATCCAGCTCATGCCTGCACAAGTCCTCACCTGTTTTGTTACCCTTGGCGGTTTGCATCTGGTATTGTCACGTGCCATTAGCAGGGTTATTTCTCTTGAAGATAAGATTGTGTTTTCTTCCCTTTCATCGCCATCTGTGTTTGTCGACCGCCAGGTCTGGTCCATTTATTTATTTATCGTTCTGTATGTCCTTTTCCTCATATAATTTGAATAAACCTCTTATTTAGAAAAAACGTTTTGCCGCCTTCCTGCCTTGCCACACATGATAAACCACCAGTTTGGCCTTTATCTATCTATAATTCCAGCAATGTGTGTGTGTGTGTGTGTGTGTGTGTGTGTGTGTGTGTGTGTGTGTGTGTGTGTGTGTGTGTGTGTGTGTGTGTGTGTGTGTGTGTGTGTGTCTGTCTGTGACCGCTGTTTCTTGACAACCACCGGTCCAATCTAATTGAAACTTGCCAGATATATTGCTGGGGACCTGAGGATGTGCCTTTTCAAGGTTTGATATTAATCGGACAAGTGCTTCCCAAGTTATGGCCATTTATTTACCAAACCAATGACAAGACATGTTGCGTGGGCATGGCCGATGGGGAAGGGAAGCTCAGCCGCGTTCGCCATTACGGGTTGCAACGTATGGGCTTCCGGATAATGATGACTTCGTGTATTCTAATAATTTCTCGATTTCTTATGCGCATTTATAGATAAACACAATGCCCCAAGTTATGATCGTTTTTATATTAGACGGTGCATACATTTCGGTAACATCAGAGTGCTGGTATGCTCCAAACCAGAAAGTAAATTTTTTTTCTCTCTCTTCTCTTCTCTTTTTTTTTGTTTTTCCTTGCCACGACATTGCGAAAAGGTAAAATACGTTGGCGATAATTGAATAATTGGGTATTAAAACTAAATTGCGAATAATCGTAACTGCGAATAATATGGGAACATCCGGGCCACGCACGTACGGGCACGTGAGAGCGAAGAAACGGCCTGTGTGGTTGTTGTTTGTTGCTCGCAGTGTGAATATTTATTTATATATATATATATATATTTTTTTTTTAATGGGCACGTACTCGTTTGAACAATCTTTGGAGGATCGTCGTAACTTGATAAATGGTTAAAAATGCAGTGAATTCAAACCGTTTCCATTTACGGCTGCAGGGACATCAAAGATTTGTCCCATGACAGGAATGGCAGACATTTTCCAAAATGGCCACCAAAGACATGATAATAATTATGTATGATATGGTGTGGAAAGGTGATGGTAGGGCTGTAGGCCTAACAGGGAACCCGGCAGCCCTGCGTCGCTGGAAGATATCTGGTCCTGAGATGGCTCGTTTTATTGGAGAATTTGAGGGGTCAACCGAGAAGAGGCAGGGCACAGATTGGCGTCACCATGACCAAAAGAAGCATGCACAGATGGTATTTGCGCGAGAAGTGAAATCACTGAGTGGAGCCATAGAAGAGATGGGAAACCCATTCAGTGAGAACAGCAGTGATCTAGTACTGGGCAGTAGGAACATTGCAGATACAGCTGTGGCAGACATGGTGCGCCAGATTGAGAAACTTGGACTCAACTTGTATGAGACGTATATAAAGCAGAGACTTGTCAGCCAAACAATTCCCATTGCAGATCCTGTCAAGCGGAACAACCTCCATCTCTTCACCCGGCCTCCAGTCAGAGAGAAGTCGAG
Source organism: Eptatretus burgeri (assembly GCF_056783735.1). Classification (NCBI taxonomy): domain Eukaryota; kingdom Metazoa; phylum Chordata; class Myxini; order Myxiniformes; family Myxinidae; genus Eptatretus; species Eptatretus burgeri. The sequence goes on along the minus strand of NC_140962.1, from coordinate 22,341,115 downwards.
CAAACAGCAACAGCTGTCATCCCTGAAGAATAACTGCTCCCTCTTCTCTAGACTGTCGATTGCCTCCCAGATATGTAATGGTGATCTGGACGAGTTCATCCAGCATCAAAATCAGGCCTGTCCACCAGCACTGTCACAGATGGGTGTCCTGAGAACCGGGATGAAGTCAGACTTGGTGCGCTGCTTGCAAGACCTTACTCCTGCAAAAGAGAGCGTCTCCAGTCCCACAGTTCAGGTCACCATCCTTGATGGCACTGCCATCATCAACATGCTGCGACCTGGGACTGCAAAGACGTTCCAGGATTCTGCCACTGATGTTTTCGTGCCATACATTACATCACATCACAGCTTCAGCATGTAACCAGATGAGACATAATCTGGGATGTTTACATTTCTGAAAGCTTTGAAGGCTGACACTCACAGCAAGAGAGGTAAGGGGGTTGGGAGACATGTTCGATCCATCAAATGCAATTCCTGGAAACTGGCAGGTATTTCTCCGCATCGATGACAAGAAGACTGAGTTGTTCTCCTTCCTGGCAATGAACACAGCAGGCATCAACAACAACTAACAGGTCATCACCACATATCCATGCTGATGTGCTTTGCACAAATCGCCAATATGTCTTGGGTCTGGCACCCATGAAGAGGCCGTCGCATCCTACTCCACCTTGATGATGCTGTGTGGCAAGGGCACAACAAAGTGTCAATACGCACAATTGATATGGATGTTGTAGTTCTGTGGGTTGCATTTGGTGCTGGTAAGAGCTTCTGGTTCCTTGACACTCATAAGATAGCCAGAGCACTGGGTCCTGATCAGTGTGTCACCTTGCTGATGTTCCATGCTTTCACTGGGTGTGACACAGTGTCCTGTTTTTTGAGGCAGAGGCAAGAGGACTGCATGGGGCACCTGGAACACATATGGCAATGTTACCCCAGCATTCTGCGCCTTGGTTGCTCGGCCCAGTCCATAATCCATAGAGGAATGGCTGGGGCCACTGGAGCGATTTGTGGTTCTGCTATACGATAGCATCAGTAGCCATGAGTGTGTCAACAAGGCAAGGAAACAGCTGTTCACTCAGAAAGGCAGAGCAATTGATTGTCTGCCTCTGACGTAGGCTGCATGCATCCAGCATGTCAAGAGGGCTGCCTACCAGGCTGGTCACTGCTGGGCCCAGATGATCGCAGCTCCAGAGCTTCCATCTCCAAGTGAATGGGAGTGGAACAAGAAGGTCGAGGGAGGCTGAAAAGTATGCTGGACAACCCTACTAGAAGCCATGCAAGCTTGTAGGGAACTCATACGTTGTGGCTGCAAGAAGGGCTGTACAGGACACTGCAAGTGCCGGAAGGCTGCTCTGCAGTGCACTACTCTTTATCTCTGCTGTGGACTTTGCACTGACTGACTGACAGGTAACAACGGTCACAAGACATATGAGACATCAATTCGACACATTGAGCTGTAAACTGAAACAAAACAAGTCCATTTAATTAATGTGTGCTCATTAGTAGCTAGAAAGGCAATTGCTCCAGTGAAGTTGTCCCCACTTAAATATTTTGCATTTTCTACCATTGTAGTTACATAAACCACTGATATGAGGTAGATAATGCAAATAAATCACCCCACAATGGACTTGATAAACCATATCAAAGGTACAATAACAGCCGATGGTGGCCGTCTTGGAAAACGGCCACCACTTTTGTTACAGAGCAAATCTGCGATGGCCCTATCATCAAAAATCTTGCTTAAGGTATGTTCTAACAGTGTGGAAAATCTCATGCTTCTTTCATCAAAGGCACAATGTATCATCAAAGGTACTATGAGTTATCTCATCTGTCCGAAGGGTGTTAGGGGTCTAAAGGGACTTAAGTAGTGCAAAGGTATAAAGGGTATAAAAGGTCTAAAGGGGGAAGGGATCTAAAGTGTAAAAGGGGTCTTTGGGGTCTTATGGGTGTTGCGGATGGACTGTGCTTAACGTTTTCTATATGTATGGATCACTCTGATTGTGCAACTGTCATTAAACCATCAACTTTAACAAAGGGGCTCTATATGTTTTTGAGAGGATGAGTAGCAATGGGTCTTGTGATGTGTTGTGTGGATTAACATCGAGGATAAGGTAGAGGTACAATGTATCAGCTTTTATATGTCAGACAATGCTACTTAGATGTGTGTTGTACAATAACGCTTTGCATTAAATGTGGAGTGGATTCCTGCATGTAGATCATATCCTGTTTGTGTACAGGATATCTCAAAAAGTTGTGACAAGGATGAACTGATTAGATTTTGGTGAAGATCCAGATCTGGATCCGACTACTAGAATTTTTTAAGTGATTCCTCACCATTGAGAGATAGGGCCAAAAACGATATATAGCACGATGTCTCAAAAAATTGTGGACGGATTCGGATGAAACTTGGTGAACACGTTGGGTGTGTGACACGGAAGAATTGATTCAATTTTGGTGAAGATCCAGATCTGATAACTTTTTAAAGTGATTCTTCACCATTGAGAGATGGGGCTAAAATGATATGCAGCACGATATCTCAAAAAGTTGTCGATGGTTTCGAACAAAAGTTGGTGGACAGGTTGGGTGTGTGGCAAGTTCGAATTGATTCCATTTTGTTGAAGATCCGAATCTGGATCTGGATACAAGAATTATTTAATATTCAAAGTGATTCTTCACCATTGAGAGATTGGGTCAAAAACGATATATAGCACGATATCTCAAAAATGTATTGGGCCCGATATGTTCTCGTGGATCAGGCATTGCGTGGTGGAGGTATGTGCTCTAACGAATGCCCTTCTAGTTTTACTTGCGTCCTGGTCAGTGTGAGCAGCATGTGTTTTTTAATTAGTACCTTTTCAGCTCACTTCCGACCTTCAAACGTGTATTATTGCAACTAGAAGCACCCGCTCCCTACGGGAGCCGTCAAAGGGGTCATGTTATTATATTGTTACGGATCTGGAAGACATATGCATTTAAACATACAGATGTCCCAAGAGTCGGTTATTCTCTTAAGTACATGTGAGACAGGTCCCTTCCTTTTGTCTAGTGGGAGAATCAAAGGTCTGCGTTGCAATGTCCTTTTAGGTAGGTTATTAAATCTTTACGTCCAACAAACAAACCGACAACACCACTGAACAAGCGCTTCACTCGCCTAACCAGCGGCTCGCTGTCCGAGGCAGAATCTCTGGCAGTTCCTTCTCGGCTTCCACAAACTTTGTAACTTCTTTTTGACGAGTATGGGCACGCGTGGAGAGGGGGCGGGATTTTCCCCGCATGGCCGAAATCCCGCCCAGAAAGGGCGGACCCATGGGAGCCCCGTCCAATCAGGGCAGACTGACGTCTGTTCCACCAAGCCCCGCCCCGTTCGGGAAGGTCCATAAAAGTTACAACGCCATCCTCAGTAGAGAGTTCGGTGGAGAGGAGTCTGTGGACGAGAGTTCTTGGGGGGGGGGGGGGGTCGTTCGTCGTCTTGGTTGTTGGGTTGCGCTGGAGTTCGGAAGGTTGCGAGGAGTGATGGTTGTGAGAAGTGTTGCCGTGAGAGAGTCGTGGAGTTCGTACAGTGTTGCAGTGAAAGGGTTGGAGTTCGTGAAGCAACCCTGAGAGCGGAGAGCGTTGGGCCCTGATTCCCGTCTCGCTCGGACTCAGCTCTACTCGACCAGGGCTCCTACGCAGACACGGTCTCCACGCGTGCGGCCGTGGATCGAGCCGCATGACCATTAACAGGTGCCGCACCATGGAGCACCCCATCCCTCCAATGTGCAGGTATCCCGCCGAACCACGACCCCAGCTCGTCTCTCTCCCTGGCTGCGGGGGTCCAATAAAACTTCTGGGTTTCTTATCATCTGAGTGTGTGGGCCCGTCTTGTAAGTAGAAACTGTATAAGTGTTTTTGAACATTGTAAATTCTTGCCTGTTTATTCCCATGTAAGTCTGCTCTGTCTTCTTTATTGTAAATAAATTATTAGTCGAAATGTTCCCAGTTCGTTTTCGTCTTTTCCTTCATTGGTCCAGCATGGTTCGGATCTGAGTTTATTCGGGTTTTTTTCCCGATAATCCGTACATTCTAGCCGGTATATTCTTGGCAGGCCTGCTCGACTGCATCCGAGCCGGAAAGGTAGTTGGTAGCTGGTAGTCGGTAGATGGATCCGGTTCAGGCAAGACGTGCCGATGGCATGGAATCCCGGTAGTTGAAATCGCGTAGTTAATGAGGTAAATTGGTTCTTGACAAAAAGACCCTACGCTACGCGGTTGAGATATTGGCATCCATGGTCAGTTCAGCGACCCGCTGGCTCACGGAGTTATCCGTGAGCGACGGCCTACAATTCCGGCGAGTCTGGTGGGAATCGACGTAACTTTCCCCACCTAGCGGTCATTCTCGCCACCGGACCTCCGGCCCGCAACAATATTTATGCGTATTTTACTCTAAGGGGTTCCCAGGATGACATACCCAAAAAATGGTTGCGATCGGTTCAGCCGTTTTTGCAGTACCTAGGAACAGACAGACAGACAGATGGTGAATTATAGTAAGATGCTTTTAACACTTGCCATTGTTCTTACTACTGCCCAGCTTTATATTCTTTGCTTTGGCTATAATGATATTGATAATGACTTCCACAATGATGTCGACTTAGGTCTGACTAAAACTGCCGTCTTGGACAGTTTTATTTGGGTGCTGCGTGCTTGAGCATACCTTCCTTTCGTTTGGAGATGTTAAGCTCAGTTCCCTGCCTGCATTTTGCATGTTCATTGTCTCGTGCTATCTTTGAGCTGATACAGCTTAAAGACCTGCTCTCTGAAATCGACTCTATTTTGTGATTGTCGAAGGTGTTAAATGAGTGTGAAATTTCCTCACCAAGGCTTTTTTTTTGCTCCCCAGATGTGTGCAGGGTGGTACCACTGCAATTCCAGGGGCTTTTGGCTGTGGAAAAACAGTTATTTCTCAGTCTCTCTCCAAATACTCCAACAGCGATGTTATTGTGTACGTGGGTTGTGGTGAACGAGGAAATGAGATGGCAGAGGTTTTGCGCGATTTCCCTGAGGTGTGTTTGCAGTTTTGTTTTCGTTTTGTTTTGTGGGTTGTGGGATGTGGGTCTCTTGTTGAATCATTCCTAGTTGTCTTGCATTCTATTCCATTTCTATGTAGCTTTCAATGGAAGTGGGTGGAAGGACTGAATCGATCATGAAGCGCACAACTCTTGTTGCCAATACATCAAATATGCCTGTGGCTGCTCGTGAGGCATCTATTTACACAGGTATCCTCCATACAACCTCAGTATTTCTTCCTCAGCACTTTTTCTTCTCCCTTTCTCTCATTACCTGAAAGTCCCCCTTTCCCTATCCACTTCGCCACTGCAACAGAGATAAATACTCACACTTTACCTCCACCACCAATTGGGTGGGATTGAAGAAACATAACCACCACTGATGTTTAATCATAAAATCAGTTACCACTGAAGTGAGAAGACCACTGCTTTTCAAACATCGTAAGTTGGTGAGCAATTTTCATGAGATGGTAGTTCACAGTCACCGTGAGAGGTTGGAGGCGGAGGAAGGGTGGGGTGGTGGAATTTGATAAAGTGAAGCAATGAGGCTCCACAAGTAGGAACAAAAGCAAAATACATATAACAAATGAATAACTTTGGCAAGGAGTTGCACACATGGAGTGGGTTGGCTGATGGATGCATGAGACACACTGTCATGCAAGCACCAGTCGAAAATAAGAAATACAAAAATAGCTTTATAGACTATAGAGGACAGATCTGTGTGCAAGCAGCAAGGTATGAGATATCCATTGTGAAACTTGTAAAATCCTGGATTCAACATTGTGAAAGACAAACAGGTGAGCTGTGCAGGATCTGGTTCACAAATGTGAGATTTAACCCACTGACATTGCAGATAATTGTTCTGCACATTGTGATGTGAAAATTAATTTTAATAGGTCATTTGAGATGTGTCTTCATGAGACTGATTAGGCATATCGTGGGTGATGGTGAGGCTGAGCTGCTTTTCCAATGGCCAGTCATAAACAGACATGAGATGATGTCCTTGTCACACACCCAACCCCTCCACCAAATTTCTTCCGAATACGTCCACAACTTTTTTGAGATATCCTGCACACAAACGCAGACAGGGATGAAATGCACCTGCACGATAGTTATGTGCCAAAAATGTATATGCTTTGGAAATTCCTGCAATTATTTTATATCTGGTTACCTTGCCATTGTAATAGAATATGTTGAGTCTCACTGTTCTTGATTTGACCTGGGTGCAAAGCTCATCAAAATGCATTGTATGGAAGAGTAATTTACTTCGTTGTCAAAAAAAAAACAACCTTCTTTCTAAAAGCTGTGCTGCTGTTCATGATAAGTTTTTGTACTGCAGGTATTACTCTTTCTGAATACTTCCGGGACATGGGGTACAACGTTAGTATGATGGCTGACTCCACATCACGATGGGCCGAAGCTCTGAGAGAAATCTCTGGTCGTCTGGCTGAAATGCCAGCAGGTAAAACTTGTATGCTACTCTTGACGATCTAGCATTAAAAAAAAATTTTTTTAAACACTCTCGCCCTGTTTTTCTTTCTCCGTAGCCCTTTTCCCATCATCTTCGCATTCTCTCCTGTTGAGTCCTGTTCCCTTTCATGATGTCTACCCTTCATGTCCATACATATTTATGTGGCTGTTGTCACTTGGCACAACTTATTTCGGATTTTATGTTGGACCTTTTTGACATAACAAGGAAAAAAAATAAAATAATGGATCAGACAAAAAAAAAAAAAGAAATTCAAAGATATGTTGGCCACAATTAAAAAAACAAATGGAACTGGGTTGGACACAAGACTAATGAACAACGAGAATTACAAACGGGCAACTGAGACAAACACCTTGGAAGGAGATCGAGCGAGACCAAAGATTATACGAAAATTTTAAATTGAGATATTCACTGAAGTAAACTGGAAGGGCACTCGGTGGAGCGCATACCTCCGCCATGTCAGGCCTGATCCATGAGAACATATCGGGCCCATTGCGTGTTTGAAATATCATGCCACACAGTACTATATAGTTTTTGGCCTTATCTCTCAATGGTGAAGAATCACTTTAAAAATTAAATAATTCTCGTATCCAGATCCAGATTCGGATCTTCACCAATATCGAATAATTTCGTCCCTGTCACACACCCAACCTGTCCACCAAGTTTCATCTGATTCCGTCCACAACTTTTTGAGATATCGTGCTATATATCGTTTTTTGCCCTATCTCTCAATGATGAAGAATCACTGAAAAAATTCCAGCAATCGGATCCGGATCCGGATGTTCACCAAAATCTAATCAGTTCGTCATTGTCACACATCGAAGCTGTCCACAAAATTTCATCCGGATCCGTCCACAACTTTTCGAGATATCCTGCACACAAACAGACAGAAAGGGGTGAAAACATAACCTCCTTCACCTTCGGTGGCAGAGGTAAAAAGTCCCGAATTTCAGAGAATAGAAATGACCGTGTTGAGAGAAAGAAATAGGTCTTTGTCCTTTAGTGGACTTGAAATAGGTTTCTCAAGTCGAGTCATGTTGGACTTTATTTTGTCTTCCATTCCCCTCTGTTTATCCTCACCTAACAGATAGTGGTTACCCTGCATATCTTGGTGCACGACTGGCCTCTTTCTACGAACGTGCTGGACGTGTAAATTGTCTTGGTAGCCCTGAGCGTGAGGGAAGTGTCAGCATCGTTGGAGCGTAAGTCGTTTCAAAGTGACTTTGTATATAACCTCGACGTGCTTCCATTTTCTTATAGTTTTAGTGATAGACCTCTCACAATGAACTAATCTTGCTAGCTTTTACTATTTTTGGCACCATCTCTCATTCATGCCACCATAATGCCTCATTCATTAAGCTTGTACTGAGCTTTTAAAATTATTTTGATAGAGACATTCTGTTAAGTTGAACTATCATCATACCCATGCCTTCTTTCAACATGCAGTGTCTCTCCCCCTGGTGGAGATTTCTCTGACCCTGTGACTTCTGCTACGCTGGGCATAGTGCAGGTGAGAATCACATTGGTGCAGAAGAGATGTGCATGAGAACACATGTATACATGCTTTCACATACAGTATACCTCCGCCACCGAAGGTGAAGGAGGTTATGTTTTCACCCCTTTCTGTCTGTCTGTTACTTGGCAAAAAAAATAAAATTGGACAAGTACGTTGATCGCCTCCATTTGTTCATTGGCAAAAAAAAAAGTTTTTTTTTGCCAAGTATGTTGATCGCCTCCGTTTTTGTTTCGGCTCGGTATGTTTGTTTGTCCACTCGCCTCCAGCCCAAACCACTCAACCGACTGTTCTTAAATTTTTTGGAGATGAATACAGTAAGACCCCGCTTAAAGTCGCCCCGATTAACGTCGTTTTGTTATAGCGTCGTTTTAAATACGTAACTGTCTACAGTATAAAACCTCTTTTTCACATATGCGTCATGAATCCTTTTAAATTGTATCTCTTAAGTTTTACATGCACCACATGACCTGAGGGCAAAAGTATCTGCACTGCAAATCAAATTGCTTGTTATCGGTGCCCTCAAATCATATTTTATAATGAAGATGTAAAGCAGTGGAGTCCAGCTCTCAGGGCAAGATGCACTTTTCTGGAATGTTACTTCTGGCATACTTAATGATTGGCTTTTAACAAAAAAGCTAAAAAAAGGTGCACAAATACATCTGAGTTAAGCAAACACATCTCAGCGACGTGAACGCATCATGCAATGCAGAATTTTTTTTAACCCGCATCGCACCATTTGAGGGACACTACATCCGGTGCTCTGTTTCCGTTCATCTCCTGCCACCCCTCGCTGAGTCACAGTGTTATCGTGCTTGCTTATTTTGTGTTACAAAGTGATTGCAGTGTTAAATATGTCATCAAAACACCCAGCTAATGTTCATGTTGTGTCTGAAAGCAGTGTCTCATAAAAGCATAACACCGGTGCAAAAAATGATGGTGATGAGGCGCTTTAATTCAGGTGATCGGACCGTGGATATTGCACACGATATGGCAATTGCTCCGACCACGGTGAAAACGATTTTTGAACTTGCGGACAAAATTCGAGCTCGTGGTCAAAATGTGATGCAATGAAGGTGACATGTAGTAGAAGCAGTACGATGGAGCGAATGGAGAGACTGTTGTCCGTGTGGATTGAGGACCAAAACGAGCGGAATATGCCCCTGAGCCAGCTGGTTATTATGGAAAAGGATAAAAGTTTGAAAAATTAAACAACAAGAAGGCGACAGTTCGACGGTGGAGAATTTTACAGAGAGCCGAGGTTGGTTCGAGCGTTTTTAGCGTAGCAGAAACCTGCACAGTGTCAAGCTTACTGGCGAGACTGCGAGTGCTGGCATGCAGGCAGCGGATGAGTTCTCTACCAACCTGCAGGTGATAACAGAATGCTGCAATGACCCCACACAGCTTGTTTTCAACGGAGATGAAACGGGGCTTTTCTGGAAGCGGATGCCATCCAGCACCTTTATTGCAAGTGAAGAAAAGAGTGCTTCAGGATTTAAGGCTGCCAAAGATCGCCTTACACTCTTGCTTGGAAGCAATGCGGCAGGAGATTTTAAACAAAAGCCCTTGCTCGTTTACCATTCTAAAACACCATGAGCAATGAAGGGTTTCTGCAAGACTACCCTGCCTGTCATCTGGCAGTCAAACCGAAAGGCTTGGATGACCAGGGGAATTTTTTAGACCTGGTTTGTGCATGATTTTTGTCCAGCAGTGAAAACTTATTGTGAAAAACATAACTTTGAAAATAAAGTGCCGTTACTGTTGGACAATGCCCCTGGTCACCCAGTCGACCTCGACTCCTCATCAACTGGCATCAAAGTTGAAGTTGTGTTTCTTCCTCCAAACACAACTTCTCTCCTCCAGCCAATGGATCAGGGAGCCATCGCAGCATTCAAAGCTTACTACCTGCGACGTACCTTTCCTGGGCTAATCCGTGACACCGATGGCAAAGACAGCCAATCGATTTGAGGCTTCTGGCAGTCTTTTAACATCATGAAAGCCAATGAAAATATCACAGGCCTGGAGAGAAGTCACAGACCACTGCATGAATGGTGTTTGGAGGAAGGTTTGGCCGGACAATTAAATCGCTGAGATGGCCAATGGAGTGGGATTCCATGAAGTCACCACAGGAAATGTGGAGGAGGTGTTGAGCAATCATGGGGAGAGTTTTACCAATGAGGACCTGAGAGAGCTCGACCAACAACTGGCTGAAGAAGCAACAAAAGAGGACCAATCAGAGAGAGGGTTTTAATGTGTAAAATTCTTTCAGACATCCTGAATAAAGTTAGAGGCTCGAGATCTTGCGTATAAAAATTATCCTGACTTGGAGTGCAGTACTGCAGTGAAAAGATTGGGGTTGAATGCTTTTTCATGCTACAATGAGTTCTACAAGGGGAAGAAGAAGATGACCACACAACTTTCTCTCGACTCATTCTTCAAGAGAAAACAGCCTGAACCTGCACCAGACTGAGGGTGACACGGATAACCCCACTACCTCTCCCTCCCCCTAGCATCCCCTACCGACCCCACTGATACCACATTGGAGCAAAGGCATTCAGTGGCATCAACACGACTGACATTAGCTCTGAGATAAGACTAATGAGTGTTAAATTAACTTTGTAGGGGGTGTGGTGTCGTGCCAGAGGAAAGTGGCATTTGGAGTCAGTAATGACATTCTTCGTGCGTCCAAAGAAGATGGGATAGAGGGGTGGGTAGAGAGAGGAGAATAAATGCGTAAGGAGAAAGATCCCTAACCTTGCCGTGTAAAATGTGTAGCGTGTACCTCCGTGGGACGCTCCGTCTGAGCGTTTCCACCTCGTGATATGGCATGGTATCTTCTGCTTAATTATTTTGCCTGGGCTTGTGGCAACGTGCACTCCACACTGGTCCGCCTGGCTGCACGGGGTGGCGGAATATTAACAGCACGGCAGAGATTCTCGGCAGTCACCCCAGATCAGGCTCTCAAGAAAAAGCACGGCCTGGCAATCGCACACCAATTGTGAGACAAGGAGTGAAGCGAAGAGGCAAGAGGTGAGCGTAGAGCCAGTGAAGGGGAGACAGCTAAGAAGACGCAACTAAAAGGAGAACTAACGGCTCTGTCTTTCCCTTTTATAAGCCCTGCGCGAAGGGTGGGGTGATGACCAGAAAGCGACGTGCTGTGACCCGAATCCTGCTCCTCTATTGGCCTATTACAGTCCCAAGCTGTGGACCGGGCTCCAGAACCGGAAACTGTCTCAGTTGCCCATCCGTTTTAGCACGGGTCGGAGCTCCTGACTCAACATAGGGCATGCTCCCCGAGCTGGCACCCTGGCCCTGAACGTGCTCAGAGTGCAGTCTGAATGTCGAATAGCAACGGACTTTCCCCACCACCCGCGGGCCCCCTCATGAGCCAAAATGCACACCTGGGCCCCATACCAAGCTCAAGGATCGCCCTTCTTGCAACCCCTCCTCATTTCCCCCTGTCTTGCCGTGGTCTGGCGACTACATGAGAGTTGTATCAATTCCATGTGCTCACCCGGGACGTCCCCAGTGAGATGCGGTCGAGCTTTTAACATCTGTTGCTTGAGCAAGTATCGCGCGGTCGCGAGGACAACCTGGGTCATGCAGTGCTCCTCTATATAGTGGCGAATTGTAGCGATGCAGTGGTACGAGGGGTTGCGGGTATATTTTTACCGTGTGTGGGAGGCATTTGTGGTTGAAGTGGGCGAGGTGCAAAGTAAGGTGAGGTGCCAGTTAGGGATTGGTGTACAGATTTGAATTAAATAATGGCGCATGATGCCCGTGCATGGGTTGTGCAGTGTGTAGCGGAGGAAGTGTGGTGGATCCGAGCCATGGGAGACATCGTGGTGTGCTTATTATCAATGGCATATTGAATGGTGGGTGTGCTTGCATACTTGTTTTGTACTCTGGCTCAAAGGAAAGGGTTGGAGTAGGAATCAGAATCAGAATTAGAGACAATTACTGGACCTAACTTATGAGACCCACGAAACGCACTTCGTCCCATTAACCCACTAGACATGAGGAGAGGTCTAACTTCACAAAGACGAATGAAATAACTGTCTGGGGATCACTGTATGTTGGGTGCCATTGCCTTAGAGGCATGCGGTTTTG
>NC_140962.1:22278962-22323962 GCF_056783735.1 Eptatretus burgeri | reverse complement strand
CACACGGACGCGCACACACGGACGCGCACACACGGACGCGCACACACGGACGCGCGCACACGGACGCGCGCACACGGACGCGCGCACACAGGCGCGCGCACACAGGCGCGCGCACACAGGCGCGCGCACACAGGCGCGCGCACACAGGCGCGCGCACACAGGCGCGCGCACACAGGCGCGCGCACACAGGCGCACGCACACAGGCGCACGCACACAGGCGCACGCACACAGGCGCACGCACACAGACGCACGCACACAGACGCACGCACACAGACGCACGCACACAGACGCACGCACACAGACGCACGCACACAGACGCACGCACACAGACGCACGCACACAGACGCACGCACACAGACGCACGCACACAGACGCACGCACACAGACACACGCACACAGACACACGCATACAGACACACACACAAACTGCTGGAATTATAGATAGAAGATATATATATATATATATATATATATATATATATATATATATATATATATATATATACACACACACACACACACACACACACACACACACACACACACACACACACACACACACACATTATACACACACACACACACACACACACACACACACACACACACACACACACACACACACACACACACACACACACAGACAGTTTGGGTGTGCCAAAGCTGAACTGATTCGATTTTGGTGATGATCCGTATCCGGATCCGCTACTAGAATTTTTAAAGTGATTCTTCACTATTGAGAGATGGGGCTCAAAAATGTTATATAGCACAGTATCTCAAAGATTTATTGGGCCAGATATGTTCTCGTGGATCAGGCATTATGGGGTGGAGGTGTGCGTACTAGAGTGCCCTTCTAGTTTGTAATGAGTTTGTATGTTTTTAAATTGGCAAACCTTTAAAAAAAACGTGATTCTTCACTATTGATTGTGCTCAAAGTGATATATAGCACGATATCTCAAAAAGTTGTGGACGGATTCGGATGAAACTTGGTGGACAGGTTGGGTGTTTGACCACGACAAATTGATTCGATTTTGGTGAAGATCTGATTCTGGATCTGGATATAAGAATTATTTAACTTTTAAAGTGATTCTTCACCATTGAGAGTTCGCAACAAAAACGATTGTGTGGCATGATATTTCAAAAATGTATTGGACCCGATATGTTCTCGTAGCTCAGGCATTATGTGGCGAAGGTATGCACTCTACCGAGTGCCCTTCTTGTTCCCTCTGCCACCGAATGTGGATGGAGGTTATGTTTTCACCGCTGTCTGTGTGTCCATCTGCCATTCTGTGAACAGGATATCTGAAAAGGTTGTGGACGGATTCGGCGAAAATTTGGTGAACATGTTGGGTGTGGGACAATAAAATGTTTATATTTTGGTGAAGATCCGGATCCCATAATTTTTTGATGTGATTCTTCACCATTGAGTGGCAGGGCTAAAAACTATATGTAGCATGATATCTCAAAATGTTATGGACTGATTTGGATGAAACTTGGTGGACAGGTTGGGTGTGTCACGAGGGAAAATTGAATCGATTTTGGTGAAGATCCGGATCTGGATCCGGATACGAGAATTTATTTTTATTTTTGCAAGTGACTCTTCACCATTGATAAATGGGACCAAAAACGATATGTAGCATGATATCTCAAAAAGTAGATGGATTATGCTTAAACTTGGTGGACGAGTTGGTTAGATGAGCACAGCCAGCCAACTAGATTTTGGTTCAGGTCAGCAGATCCGACTTATCAGTGGGATACAAAACGTAAAGTGTTCAGCCTGGTGGAGGTATGCACTCCACTGAGTGCCATTCTTGTTATTTTTTTGTATTTGGTGCTTCCAGGTTACATTACTATTGCTATTTTGGGAACCACAGAAAGAAAGGAAAATAAAGTGTTAAAGTATTATGTTGTTTGGTTTTTTTCCATGTGAAATTTTATCAAATCAGAATTGCAAAGGGCTTATTATTATTATCATCATTGTTATTATTACTAGTATGTGCCCGTATGACGTGGCCGTACGTGCAAAAAAAAAAAAAAAACTTTCAAACCGCGTGCCAGAAACAACAACCACACAGGCCATTCCTTCGCTCTCGCGTGCCCGTACGTGCGTGGCCGTACGTGTGTGGCCGTACGTGCAACCCCTCCCCCCAAAAAACAAAACAAAAAAACTTTCAAACCGCGTGCCAGAAACAACACCCACACAGGCCGTTCCTTCGCTCTCGCATGCCCGTATGTGCGTGGCCGTACGTGCAAAAAAAAACAAACTTTCAAACAACTACATAGGCTGTTCCTTCACTCTCGTAAACGACGACTGGATTGGGGCATTGTGTTTATCTATAAATGCGCTTAAGAAATCGAGAAATTATTAGAATACACGAAGTCATCACTATCCGGAAGTCCGTACGTTGTAACCCATAATGGGGAACGCGGCTGAGGATCTCTTCCCCATTGGCCACGCCTACGCAGCAACGTGTCCTGTCATTGGTAATTTAGGCGCCCTTTCCAATCGGCCACGCCTACGCAGCAACGTGTCCTGTTATTGGTTTGGTAAAAAATGACCATAACTTGGGAAGCACTTGTCCGATTAATATCAAACCTTGAAAAGGCACATACTCAGGTCCCCAGCAATATACCTGGCAAGTTTCAATTAGATCGGACCAGAGGTTGTCGAGAAACAGCGGTCACAGACAGACAGACAGACACACACAGAGATTGCTGGAATTATAGATAAATTATTAGTTTGTATGCAGCACAAGGCTGCAGGGTAGCATCATTGACTGAGGGTGTAGCTGTGCCATTGATGGATAGTGTCTGAGTGGGCTACAGCAAAGGATACCGTGGGATGTTTAACATCCACCAACGAATGTTGGCAGGCAGGATTCCCATTTAACGTCCATCCAAGAGACAGCACACACATTGATGAATCACCCTGCCTGTGAAACACCAGGATGACAGTTTATATCTGGGCCGATATTCAAATCCAAGCTAGACAGCTTCGAGCTGAATTTGCATTCCTCTCGGCCATCCTGTCAGCCACACCAAAAGGCTAATTATCGTTTTAAAGGGCCATATATGTGTTGTGTTTAATTAAATAAATAGAGTGTCTTTGACCACTCCTACCTGCATACATGCTTGACAGAGGCTTTTTCCATCACATGAAGGGTAACGTTGCATCCCAGTTTTTCCACTCAAACGTTTTATCACTGGAAAGGCAAAACGATGACATTCATTTCATGCAAACATTTTTTGTGATATCTTGATTTCCAAGTCACAAAATATATAAGCATTATTCTCTCTGATGCTTCAAAATGTTAAACAATATTCTCTATAAGCCATTGTTGAAGTACAACACCATCCATGGTGGTGAGATCCTAATGCTGCATCTGTGGATGCTGGAATAGGTTATGTGCTGGAGGCTTCGAGTTCAACACCCCCCCCCCCCAATCTCCCATGGAATTGTGGATTGCCTGCCTGCCTGGGTGTTGTTTTGTTCTCTGGCTTGACTGACAAATGTTGAGATATGGGGTCGAACCCCCCAGCGCCATCTCTCATCGCAGTCACAGATCCAGCCAAAACTGCCATCTCTCGGCATGGCCCACAATGCCCATCCCTTCCTGACAATAACTCATAGGCACGGTGTTGTAGTCAACTGCTTCTACAAATGCCGAGAATAATACCGAGCTAAATTATATAGGCGATGGAGTGACGTCAGCTGAATTTTTTTTTTTTTTAATTCGCTGCACACACTTCCCTTTCCATACTTTAATGCCATCTCCTTACAATTCCCCCCCCCACTTTTTTCCAGGTTATTTCATAGTATATCACTTGTATATTTCCTTTTCCCTCAAGCTTTCTCTGCCATTATCTTTGCTTTCTGACCTTCACTCTCCCTATTCGTCCTCTGTCAACTTCTCCCTCTTTGTTTCTTTTCTTTCCTCGTTGTCTTTGATTCTACTCAGGTGTTCTGGGGATTGGATAAGAAGCTTGCACAGAGGAAACACTTTCCCTCTGTTAACTGGCTCATCAGTTACAGTAACTACACACGTGCGCTGGATGAACACTACGAACGACACTTTGCTGAATTTGTGCCTCTTCGGGCTCGCGCACGTGAGATCTTGCAGAATGAAGAAGATCTTGCGGAAATTGTGCAGCTTGTTGGAAAGGTGTGAGATTCTACGTTAACTCTGTTTTCAGTATGGCTCTTTGTATTTTGTCTTTCTACCCCTGTTTACACCACGTCTTTGAGGCCACTTGGGATTGGGCCGGCAGTGACCATGAAAGTGTGATTGGTGTTGACTCCATACCCTACCGCCAAGAAGAAATCATACTTCATACATTTTTTGTCACGCTCTATAGACCCCTCTAATCAGAGCACAGCCAATAGCTGCACTTGTGTGACTTGCCAACACTGAGACCACCTTGACCTGCACAAATTGGGGAATCTCTGCCATTTTTATTATTCTTTTCCGAAATCAAGTAGCACGATGGTGTCCACCTGGTGACATTGAAAGGCCAGTTATACAAAGCCTGTATTGGTCAAAGTGGCCCTGCCAGTTTCCTTTCCTCATGACCTTGAAGGCATTGTGTAAAACGGGTCTTCTCATCCTATTTCCAAATCTTTGTTTATTTAATGAATTTTTAACAGAAAATAAATTATTATGTACCCCCTCCACTTTAGAGCTCTCTGGCTGAGACGGACAAAATAACCCTGGAGGTGGCAAAACTGTTGAAAGAGGATTTCCTCCAGCAAAATGGCTACACACCTTATGACAGGTATGCTTCCTGTTTACCTTTCTCATTCTTTGCACTTTCATTAGGCCTGTAAACAGATGGATGTGGTGAACTTGTGGCTGTGGAAGTAATTTTCATTGGAAAAGAATGCACAGATAGAAGCAGATGGAGAAACTGATTATTATGGCTGTAGTTAAAGATTGTCGTTCACATATATGAGATGTGAACAGATGGGTGGAATTTGGGCAGGGTGTAGGCTTGCTTACTCTTCGCAAACTAGCCTACTTTTAGTGAAAGACGGTGTCGGATTTTTATGTCCAGCAACTAATGCGAGCAGATGGGTTCACAGCTTAACATCAATCCGAGGGACGATGCACTGTGTGATGTATTGCCCTGCCTGAAAAACTCTCATTCTCCAGTTTATTGCTGGGAAGCAAATCAAATCTGGACTAGACAATGCAGAGACATGCAAGACAGTTAAAGTGATTCGAATATAGTTGAATTGGAGGAAGATGTGAAACATCACTGAAAGGTATAATATTCTTTGTCCAGGTTTTGTCCATTCTACAAGACAGTGGGGATGCTGCAAAATATGATGGGGTTCTATGAATTGGCACGGCATGCTGTGGAAACCTCAGCACAGAGTGACCGCCGCCTCACATGGGCCTGCATTCGGGAGAACATGTCTGAGCTGCTATATCGCCTCTCTTCCATGAAATTCAAGGTGTGGACAATTTCTTTCTTATATTCCAGCAATATTAACTTATTACGTTTTCGTTCATTCTACTTCAGTAACCCTTGTCTTGCTTCTGAAATGATGAATACTCAAAAACACAGATACCCAATCAATCTAGGTATGGATGCACATTGCACAATCTAGGTATGGTTCAAAACATTAATTTGCCATCGAAGGACCTGAGCTCAAAAGTTGAAACTATTTACAGATGGAGATCAAATGCCTTAAGTGTGAGTTGTTGTTCACCTGAGTTGTGCGTTGTTTCCCACATAACTATTGCTTTAAGTAAGTATAATGAGTTGGAGTTTTTCAGCATTCTTGTTCTTGTCGATCCATATTTTGACTCCAGCTCTACATTTATGAATAATTTTGTTGATTTGGGTTTGTTGAGGAATACATTGTTGTGTCCGAGTACCCATGAACACAGGATTCCTCAGAGCTGGGACCTTTCATCCTGAGAGATGGTTCAAACGGTATTTTATGGCACTACATTCAGTTATTACTCTACTTTATAATTCCACAAGGTTGCCCGAATGAATCAAAATCCACGGCGCACACCCACATGGGAAGCAGATGGCTCAAACAGGTTTTTTTTTTAACCTTTTAAAGGATTTATTTTGTATTGAATAGCACAGGGAAGAAGGTAGACAAGACGCGATACTAAACAGAACATACCAAGCGAGTCAAATGACACAAAGAGGAGAATAGGGCTATGCAAACTTGTATACAGTGCCTTCAAAAAGTATTCACACCCCTTGATGTTTTCACATGCTGTTGTGTTACAGCCTGAATTTAATATGGATTTCGTTGAGATTTCTTGTCACTGATCCTCACTTAATACCCCATAATGTCAAAGTGGATATTTTTTTTTCAAGAAAATTTTTACAAATTAATTTTAAAATGACAAACTGAAATGTCCTAAGTCAAAAAGTATTCAACACCTTCACTGTGACACTCGAAATTCAACTCAGGTACATCCAATTTCCTTTGATCATCCTTGAGTACAACTTGGAGTCCACCTGTGGCCAATTCAATTGATTGGACATAATTTGGAAAGACACACACCTTTCAATATAAGGGCTCAGTTGACAGTGGATGTCAGAGCATAAACTGTACCATGAAGTCCAAAGAACTATCGGTATAACTCATATAATTGTGAGGAGGTATATATCTGGGGAAGGGTACAAAACAATTTCTCGAGTGTTGAAAGTACCCAAGAGCACAGTGAGCTCCATCATTAGGAAATGGAAAGAATATGGAACTACCTTGACTCTTCCGAGAGCTGGCCGTCTGACCAAACTGATCAACCGGGCAAGAAGGACTTTGATTAGGGAGGTGACCAAGAAGCCAATGACCACTCTGACAGAACTACAGAGTTCCTGGACTGAGATGGGAAAACCTGTAAAAAGCACAACAATCTCTGCAGCACTTAACAATTTTAGACTTTATGAGAGAGTGGCCACATGGAAGCTACTCCTGAGAAAAAGACACATGACAGTACGCCTGTAGTTTGCAAAAAGGCACGTGAAAGACAGAGCATGAGGCAAAAGATTCTGTGGTCCAATGAGACGACAATTGAACTCTTTGGCCTGAATGCAAAGCACTACATCTGACGGAAACCAAGCACAGCTCATCACCCATCTAACACCATCCCTACCGTGAAGCATGGCAGCAGCATCATGCTATGGGAATGCTTTTTGGTGGCACGGACTGAGAGACTTGTAAGGATAGAAGGAACAATGAATGGAGCTGTGGAAGAAAACTCTCATCGGTTCTTTTCACACTTTATTTCACAAAGCTGAATCACTTGAACATACGTATGGAGGGAGGCACTCCAACAATGGTGGAATCCTCTCGAAGTGCCCAACAAATGTCCCTTTTCATAACACACTCAAGCAAACAATTGTGCAATAAGACAGTTTGATCAAAAGAAGATAATAACTCCTTGTGGAGGCATGAGCTCAGCAAAATTCAAAAGCACAAACATCCTTCTCAAAGTCCAATACACAGCTGCTTGTGTGGCGACTTCAGCACTTTGCCAAAGCAGTTACTGTTTATAGGAGCTAAAATATAATTTTAAGTACAAAGTAAACCAGAATATTAAAGCTATTTAATCACATAACTAAATAGTTATAGTCAATTTTATGGAATACAAAGAAAATGAATATTCCCATCAGGATCCTCTCAATTATAGCATATGACATGGGTTAAATCAATATTGTGATATGGGCAGAATGTCTTCATTTTATCAGACTGGTTACAACTTAAAATGTTTCACTGAGAGGTCCAAATATGTTTTAAGAGTGCAGAAAAGGTTGTGAATAATTCCCCTCCCTACATGTTCTCACAGTCCAAATAGCTCTAATAAGAACCAACTACTTCAATAAGCCATAAACTTATACTGATTTACGTTTAAATCAAACAGAGTGAAAAACATTAAAATGTTAAATAATTGCTGGAGTGCTCGATTTCACAAAGCTCTGCATTCTGCTGCGAAAGTGAAGTTTCATGGGGTATCATCACAAACAACATGAGGAGGAGATAACATGTTATCTTGCAAGCCATTCATTTTGCAAGGACAGCTGGGTTTGCAGAAAACCCTGCCTTCTTAATTCACAGCCTGACAATTAAAGGCAACATAACAAATTATTATTATTAAAATCAGATATATATATATATATATATATATATATATATATATATATATATATATATATATATATATATATATATATATATATATATATATATATATATATATATAAATATAAGCATAAATGTAATACAGGATTAGTATGTATATTCCCAGCAGAATTCTTTCCATTGGAACATGTTAAACAGGCTTCGTCAATTTAATTAACCTCCGCTATCGAAGATGGACGGAGGTTACTGTTTTCACCCCTGTCTGTTTATTACTTACGAAATCTTTAGATTTCGTTCGTATATTGATCACTTCCGTTTCTGTTTGTTTGTTTGTGTGTGTTTGTTTGTTTGTTTGTTTGTAGGCACGATAACTCGAGAACGGAAGAAGCTACCAATGTCAAATTACACCACGTGATTCAGGAGGGTGATGGCTAGTGCTGATTAGATTTTGGTCAAAATCGGTCAAAGGTCAAGGTCACGGTGAGGTCAAATATTCGATTTTTGAAGGTTTGGTACAGATAACTCGAGAACGGAAGAAGCTACCAATGTCAAATTACACCACGTGATTCAGGAGGCTCATAGCGAGTGCTGGTTAGATTTTGGTCAAAATCGTCAAAGGTCAAGGTCACAGTGAGGTCAAACATCCAAAAAATGAGAACTCGAGGACGGAAGAAGCTTCCAATGTGAAATTACACCACGTGATTCAGGAGGGTGGTGGCTAGCGCTGATTAGATTTTGCTCAAAATCGGTCAAAGGTCAAGGTCACAGTGAGGTCAAACATCCAAAACATTCGATTTTTGATGGTTTGGTACAGAATAATCGTAGAAACTTCTGGTTTGTGTCACTACCTTCTCAAGAGACAGCTTTTATTAGACAAGGTCAGAGCTCAAGTTGACGATTTCGTCAGCACCAGTCGATGACTGCTTGTTTGTTTGTTTGTAGGCACGATAACTCGAGAACGGAAGAAGCTACCAATGTCAAATTACACCACGTGATTTGGGAGGGTGAGGGCTAGTGCTGATTAGATTTTGGTCAAAATCGGTCAAAGGTCAAGGTCACGGTGAGGTCAAATATTCGATTTTTGAAGGTTTGGTACAGATAACTCGAGAACGGAAGAAGCTACCAATGTCAAATTACACCACGTGATTCAGGAGGCTCATAGCGAGTGCTGGTTAGATTTTGGTCAAAATCGTCAAAGGTCAAGGTCACAGTGAGGTCAAACATCCAAAAAATGAGAACTCGAGGACGGAAGAAGCTTCCAATGTGAAATTACACCACGTGATTCAGGAGGGTGGTGGCTAGCGCTGATTAGATTTTGCTCAAAATCGGTCAAAGGTCAAGGTCACAGTGAGGTCAAACATCCAAAACATTCGATTTTTGATGGTTTGGTACAGAATAATCGTAGAAACTTCTGGTTTGTGTCACTACCTTCTCAAGAGACAGCTTTTATTAGACAAGGTCAGAGCTCAAGTTGACGATTTCGTCAGCACCAGTCGATGACTGCTTGTTTGTTTGTTTGTAGGCACGATAACTCGAGAACGGAAGAAGCTACCAATGTCAAATTACACCACGTGATTTGGGAGGGTGAGGGCTAGTGCTGATTAGATTTTGGTCAAAATCGGTCAAAGGTCAAGGTCACAGTGAGGTCAAACATCCAAAAAATGATAACTCGAGAACGGTAGAAGCTACCAATGTCAAATTACACCACGTGATTCAGGAGGGTGATGGCTGGTGCTGATTAGATTTTGGTCAAAAGTGGTCAAAGGTCAAGGTCACAGTGTGGTCAAACATAATTCCGTAAATTCATGTGGAGAAATGGAGTATTTTTGCTTCGCTCGACGTTACGAGTTCGTTTTAACTTCGATTTTAATTTTGTCTTCGGTTTTTGCGATCGCTTTGGACGCTTAAAACTCGGTTGTCGAAATTCTGGTAAACATCGGATGTTTTGGAGACGTTTTAAGATTGCATAAAAAATATTTCACTCGACACGTCACGGGTCGTCCCATGATGCAGTGCGCTCGAGCAGACGCGTCGTTGAGTTACGTTAAGGTATAATATAATTGCGTGGAGAAATGGAGATTTTTGCTTCGGTTGACGTAACGATTTTTGATGGTTTGATACAGAATCATCGTAGAAACATCTGGTTTGCGTCGCTACCTTCTCGAAAGACAGCTTTTATGAGACAAGGTCAGAGGTCAAGTTGACGATTTCGTAAGTACCAGTCTATGACTGCTTGTTTGTTACTTACGAAATCGAAAGATTTCGTAAGTATATTGATGCCTTCCGTTTCTGTTTGTTTGTTATCTTGCCAAAACGAAGTTTTTGCAAGATATGTTAGTCAGCTTGTATGTTTTTTTTGTTTTTTTTATCTTGCCAAAACGAAGTTTTTGCAAGATATTTTTGTCAGCTGTATGTGTTTTTTTTTTTATTTTTTTATTTTTTTTGTCTGTAATCATGTGTAAAAAATTCTGCAGAGCACTGTTATCATCGGAAATTTTTGTAACTTCGCATATCAGAGGCCTATAGAGGTCCCTTTCAGTGCACAAAATTTTGAAGGTCAAGGTCAAGGTCACTTTGGCGCAAATCAGGGGAGTCGACGAAACCCTTATTTTTTGAGTAATTTTAATCTAATCGTCTCCAAACTTTATGGGAATGTAGTATATGGTCTGGCACTCAGCTGATTAGTTTTTGGTGGCGATTGGCCTTGACCTTCATGGTTAGCGCCTGAGGTCACGCGTATTTGACCCCAAGGTCAGATTTTCAAGTTTTAGGAACCATATCGTGTAGTACCTCAAATTGAACACCTCGATGAGTGCTTTCTAGATATGTCAAGCTTGAGACATTATGACGTCATTTGGTGACATTATGAGGAAAACACATTTTTCATGGTTACTCTGTAGAACGATTCTTATCGGAATCTCTCGTAGTCAGATATTCCTCAAGGAGTCATTCCTGGTGGATAGCAGCTCTGTTCACCTCAGTGTGACCTTAAAGAAGTCACACGTGCTCACCTTTTGGCAAGATACGGGTCACCCTGCGGGTGACATTTGTTTATTACTTAAGAAATCTAAAGATTTCGTAAGTATAGAGATGACTTCCGTTTCTGTTTGTTTGTTTGTTTGTAGGCACGATAACTCGAGAACGGAAGAAGCTACCAATGTCAAATTACAACACGTGATTCAGGAGGGTGATGGCTAGCGCTGATTAGATTTTGGTCAAAATCGGTCAAGGTCACAGTGAGGTCAAATATTCGATTTTTGATGGTTTGGTACAGATAACTCGAGAACGGAAGTAGCTACCAATGTCAAATTACACCACGTGATTCAGGAGGGTGATGGCTAGTGCTGATTAGATTTTGATCAAAATCGGTCAAAGGTCAAGTTCACAGTGAGGTCAAACATCCAAAAAATGATAACTCGAGAACGGAAGAAGCTACCAATGTCAAATTACACCACGTGATTCAGGAGGGTGGTGGCAAGCGCTGATTAGATTTTGGTCAAAATCGGTCAAAGGTCAAGGTCACAGTGAGGTCAAACATCCAAAACATTCGATTTTTGATGGTTTGGTACAGAATCATCGTAGAAACTTCTGGTTTGTGTTGCTACCTTCTCAAGAGGCAGCTTTTATTCGACAAGGTCAGTGGTCAAGTTGACGATTTCGTAAGTCCCAGTCTATGATTGCTTGTTTGTTTGTTTGTTTGTAGGCACGATAACTCAAGAACGGAAGAAACTACCAATGTCAAATTACACCACGTGATTCAGGAGGGTGATGGCGAGCGCTGATTAGATTTTGGTCAAAATCAGTCAAAGGTCAAGGTCACAGTGAGGTCAAACATCCAAAACATTCGATTTTTGATGGTTTGGTACAGAATCATCTTAGAAACCTCTGGTTTGCGTCGCTACGTTCTCTCGAGACAGCTTTTATTAGACAAGGTCAGTTGTCACGTTGACGATTTCGTAAGTACCAGTCTATGACTGCTTGTTACTTACGAAATCTCAAGATTTCATAAGTATATTGATGACTTCTGTTTGTTTGTTTGTTTGTTTGTAGGCACGATAACTCGAGAACGGAAGAAGCTACCAATGTCAAATGACACCACGTGATTCAGGAGGCTGATTGCTGTTGCTGATTAGATTTTGGTCAAAATCGGTCAAAGGTCAAGGTCAGTGAGGTCAAACATCCAAAACATTCGATTTTTGATGGTTTGGTACAGAATCATCGTAGAAACTTCTGGTTTGCATCGCTACCTTCTTGAGAGACAGCTTTTATTAGACAAGGTCAGAGGACAAGTTGATGATTTCGTTAGTACCAGTCTATGACTGCTTGTTTCTAGGCACGATAACTCGAGAACGGAAGAAGCTGCCAATGTCAAATTACACCACGTGATTCAGGAGGGTGATGGCTCGTGCTGATTAGATTTTGGTCAAAATCGGTCAAAGGTCAAGGTCACAGTGAGGTCAAACGTAATTCCATAAATTCACGTGGAGAAATGGAGTATTTTTGCTTCGCTCGACGTTACGAGTTTGTTTTAACTTCGATTTTAATTTTGTCTTCGGTTTTTGCGATCGCTTCGGACGCTTCAAACTCGGTTGTCGAAATTCTGGTAAAAATCGGATGTTTTGGAGACGTTTTAAGATTGTATAAAAAAATTTCACTCGACGCGTCACTGATCGTCCCATGATGCAGTGCGCTCGAGCAGACGCGTCGTTGAGTTTCGTTAAGGTATAATTGCGTGGAGAAGTGGAGATTTTTACTTCGGTTGACGTTACGATTTTTGATGGTTTGATACAGAATCATCGTAGAAACTTCTGGTTTGCGTCGCTACCTTCTCTCGAGACAGCTTTTATTAGACAAGGTCAGAGGTCAAGTTGACGATTTCGTAAGTACCAGTCTATGACTGCTTGTTTGTTTGTTTGTTTGTCGGCACGATAACTGGAGAACGGAAGAAGCTACCAATGTCAAATTACACCACGTGATTCAGGAGGGTGATGGCTAGTGCTGATTAGATTTTGGTCAAAATCGGTCAAAGGTCAAGGTCACAGCAAGGTCAAATATTCGATTTTTGATGGTTTGATACAGATAACTCGAGAACGGAAGAAGCTACCAATGTCAAATTGCACCACGTGATTCAGGAGGGTGGTGGTGAGCGCTGATTCGATTTTGGTCAAAGGTCAAGGTCACAGTGAGGTCAAACATCCAAAACATTCGATTTTTGATGGTTTGGTACAGAATCATCTTAGAAACTTCTGGTTTGCGTCGCTACGTTCTCTCGAGACAGCTTTTATTAGACAAGGTCAGTGGTCAAGTTGACGATTTCGTAAGTACCAGTCTATGACTGCTTGTTTGTTTGTTTTTAGGCACGATAACTCGAGAATGGAAGAAGCTACCATGTCAAATTACACGACGTGATTCAGGACGGTGATGGCTGGTGCTGATTAGATTTTGGTCAAAATCGGTCAAAGGTCAAGGTCACAGTGAGGTCAAATATTCGATTTTTGATGGTTTGGTGCAGATAACTCGAGAACGGAAGAAGCTACCAATGTCAAATTACACCACGTGATTCAGGATGGTGATGGCTAGTGCTGATTAGATTTTGGTCAAAATCGGTCAAAGGTCAAGGTCACAGTGAGGTCAAACATCCAAAACATTTGATTTTTGATGGTTTGGTACAGAATCATCGTAGAAACTTCTGGTTTGCGTCGCTACCTTCTCTTGAGACAGCTTTTATTAGACAAGGTTAGAGGTCAAGTTGACTGTTTTGTAAGTACCAGTCTATGACTGCTTGTTTGTTTGTGTGTTTGTTTGTGTGTTTGTTTGTTACTTCCGAAATCTAAAGATTTCGTAAGTATATTGATGACTTCCATTTCTGTTTGTTACTTACGGAATGTAAAGATTTCTCCTTGACTTTCACTCCATCCCGTTGTATTTTCACTTTTTATATATCCTTTCCTTTCTATAATCAGGTCAGGACAGATCTTATCTGTGACTTGCTTACAGCTACCATGTAAACCTGCACTAACCTGTTTCATGGTCGGGTTGTCCGCGCCAAAACCGTCTCCCCTACCAGGTTTCCTGGAGAGGAGGGTGTATGGATATGTACACCCAGCAGGACTGAAAATAAAACCTGTCAAAGCATGGAAGAGCTCCTTGTGAGCCAAGGGACATCCATATCTGCTGCCCAACTGCATCTGCGGATATCCTCCTGCAGTGGGTAGCCTTTCCTTGGAGAATGGTGGCAGGATTTGCACTCTGGCCACCGTAAAACACTTTACTTAGTAAAACACATTAAAAACACAAAGGAAACTGAAAACCCACTCCATGGGAGTACTTCATGTGTAGCTGTTAGCCCTTCGCAGGGCAGCTAACCGGATAACAGGATTGTGGCAAAGCCTTCGGGACCCCACTCTTTGATGATGGGTAGAAACACACTGGGTAACCTTACCTGGTTGGATTGCGGTAGTGTGTGTCAGGGTGGTGCTAAGGTGTCGTCCACCAGACGGCAGTCTCGTCGGATTAACCTGAGGTGTTCCCTTCGGGCGGATGCCTGGAATATCTTTTCCCCAAGAGACGACGATCACCTGTCCCTGCTATCATCTGAGCTCCAGTGCTGGAACATCGGTATTGCAGCGCTCTCTGAGATGGAATAAGTGGCGATATCATGGCGCGTTGTTACACCTTCTACTGGTCTGGTCGCTCTTACGGTTACCATGCCCAAGGAGTTGCTGTAGTTGTGTCCACTAAGTTGACTCCCATGATAATTGAGATAACTGGTGAATGAGCGAATGACGAGAATGGGGATTCGTCACTCATTGGGTGTCATTTCCATGGTCTCTATATATGCTCCGACTGAGGCGAGTGATCTCACCATGAAGGAGAAATTCTATGTCACGCTTGAGTGTGGTTGATTAGTGCCTCAGAGGAGATGCACTTTTTGTGTTGGGGGATTTCACTGCATCAACTGGCACTGATAGGGATGGCTATGAGACGTGTCAGTCCCTATGTGTCTGGAACTGTGAACCAGAACAGCACTAAGTTCCTTGACTTTGCAAAAAGTTGTGGACTTTGGATGGCTGGTTCACTGTTTCAACGCCCACAAGCTCATCGCTGGACTTGGTATTCCAACACTGGCGTTGTGGCAAAGGGGATTTGACCATGTGCTCGTTGATGGTCACTGGAGGATGATCCAGAACTGCAGGGTCTACCGGAGTGCTCAGTTCCTCAATACTGACCACCGGCTTGTTGCAGCTTAAATCCAGGAGAATGGTACCATCCCAGCCGAGGCTGGATGTTGGCAGGCTCAAGGATGAGACAGAAGCTGAGGAGTTTGCATACAGGCCGAGTGGAGATTTGGGGGATCCTGAAGAGTTGTGGAGTGCCTTCAAGACCACCATCCTTGATGTTGCCGGTAGATGTCTTGGAACTCACCGGAGGGCAAAGAATAATTTTGTCTCTCAAGGGACACTGGATACCATTGCCCAGAGTCGCAGGGCCAGGCTGAATGGCAGAGCTGAGCTATTCAGGGAGCTGAGGCGTAAAACTGTGCGTGCACTAAGGGTGAACAAGGAGGCCTACGTGCGAGGAATCTGTGAGGGGTAGAGTATCACCTGTGGTCAAGTGATTCTCGTCCTGCTTACAATGGAATTTGCGCATTGCGTTCGTCCAAGCCTGTCCCTCGGTGTACTGCAATTAGAGAAGAAGGTGGTGGGCTCTTGGCCGAGGAGTCCGAAGTGAAGGCCCACTGGGCTGGTTATTTTGATAGCTGTACCAGGCTGATCCACCAGCTGTGGAGTTGGATGTCAGGGGTGTGACAATCCCTGTTGTTGACCCTCAAATCAACTGTGGTCCACCTTCATTTGTGGAAACACAGGCTGCAATGAACCGGTTAAAATGGAGTAAAGCTCCAGGGATCTGTGGCATCCATGCTGAACTTCTCAAGGCTGGTGGAAATGCTGCACTCATGTCATTGCATGCGGTTCTGTGCTTGGCCTCGAACACAGGCATCATCCTAACTTACTGGAAGAGGGGTCTTGTTATCCCTCTCTGGAAAGGGAAGGGTGATCACCAAGACGACAACAACTACTGAGGGGTGACGCTGCTGTCAGTGCCAGGCCAGGTCTTTGCTCAGATAATTCTGATAGGGTTCGCCACCATCTGCTTGAGTATCGGCGTCCAGAGCAGTCAGCCTTCACATCAAAGAGGTCAACGATTGACGGTATCTTTGCTCTTCGGGTCCTCGCCGAACGCAGATGAGAGTTTCGGCAGGGACTGCTTGCAGCCTATGTTGACATCTGTAAAGCATTTGATTCAGTGAATCGGGATGTCCTCTGGAGGATTCTTGGTCTTCGTGGGGTGCCACCAAAACTGATCGATCTGATGTCTGAAC
Source organism: Eptatretus burgeri (assembly GCF_056783735.1). Classification (NCBI taxonomy): domain Eukaryota; kingdom Metazoa; phylum Chordata; class Myxini; order Myxiniformes; family Myxinidae; genus Eptatretus; species Eptatretus burgeri. Next base: position 22,307,469 of record NC_140962.1, on the reverse strand, counting down.
TATACTCTGGTACTGAGTGCTGTGAGATGTGGTGATACCATCTCTGATTTATTTCCAGTTGTTACTGGAGTTTGTCAGGGGTGTGTACTGGCCCCCACACTTTTCAGCACTTGTATTGACTGGATTCTGGGGAGGATCTCTGAGAGATCAAGCTGCGTTGCAACGTTTAGGAATGTCAAGATCTCTGACCTTGATTTTACAGATGCTGCAATCATCCTTGCGTAAATACTGGATGTCCTTGTAGGGGGCCCTTGAGGCACTGAATGAGGAATCCGAGCCACTGGGACAATCGGTTTCCTGGGTCAAAACAAAGATCCAGGCTTTCAATGACATCTTGGATGCTGCCATCTTGTCTGTACCTGTTTGTGGTGAGGATGTTGAGATCACGGAGAGATTCACTTACCTTGGCATTGATATTCACGTCTCCGCAGGTTGTGAGCAGAGGTTAACAGATGTCAAGGTTGGGCCTGGGAAGTCATGGATTCAGTAAGTTATGGGGTGTGGGACTGTCGGAACCTGTGCAGGACACCGACAGTCCGAGTCTTCAAGCCCTTGGTGCTTCCAGTCTTGCTCTACAGATGTGAGATTTGGACTCTGACCAAGTATCTCAAATGAGATTTCTTACCTATTTAGTTCTTGAGCGTCAGCTGTGGCTGCATGGACATGTGGCTCATTTTCCTGATGCTGATCCTGCTCACTAGATTCTTTCAGCGAGGGAGCCTCGTGAGTGGAGAAGGCAAACGGGACGGCCACATACCTCGTGGTTGCAGCTGGTTGATTGGTATCTCAAAGAGATGGGGATGGGCCAGGCATCTGCCTGGGCGATGGCTCGACGGAGGACCCTGGAGTATCGACGGAAAGTGGACACAGCGACGTGCTGCTCCGACACATGCTCCCATATCTAACCTTTCTTTTCCTCGAACCCCTCCTCTCACAAAATTTAATTACGCCAACGTTCATGGCTTTATTTTATTTCCGCACATGCCATTACCTCAAAAATCTCTTAATCTCAACCAAATTTCAAAATGGAAACTTCGTTATTGACTTCAGCAGTAGTTCTGATGGCTAAAAAAGGTGTTCATTTGTCCAATCTGGACATCGCTTGGGTGCCTCTGGGTGCATGGGTTTATCTGACTGATCAGTGATTGCTAATCGCTTGCCAAGCCAGTCATTCCTTTTCAACCGTTTCATTGGAGTGCTTCCTTGAGTGCTTCAAGCCACTTGCCGAGCGCTCTATAATATTCGCACTGTCACTGCATATCGATCGACTTGAACAAAATTCAGGGCCCATTTGCCTGTGTTTGACCGCTGATGACCTGTCACTTCGTCATTGATAGATACATGTTTTAAAAAAAATAAAAATAAAAAAAGTTTTTTAAACGTTTCATTGTTCTGCTTGCTTGAGTGGTTTGCCACTCAGGCAAGCGCTCTTCAAGCCTCGATGGCGATACGGCAGATCGGTTCTCTGTGGGAGCATTTCTGCAGTTCGGAAGGCAAAATAAATTAGATGATTATAATGAGTAAAATAAAAAAATGTTTTGAGTTGTTACAAAGCAATGAATCACCATATCATAGCAGGATAGCCGAGAGGGATGCACACTCGCTCTAAGCTGTCTCGTCTAGGTTAGAATCTCGACCCAGCTATAAACTGTCATGCTGGTGTTTCCCGACTCACCCACCCCTCTCCGGCAGGGCGATTCATCAATGTGTGTGCTGTCTCTCGGATAGACCTTAAACTGGATGTCACATCGGCTGGAATCTCCGCTCCCCTCTCTCACCTTTCTCTTTCCACCCCTCTCTCACCCCTCTCTCTCCACCCCCTCTCACCCCTCTACCTGCTCCCCCACCCCTCTCCCTGCTCCCCCAACCCTCTCCCTGCTCCCCCACCCCTCTCCCTGCTCCCCACCCCTCTCCCTGCTCCCCCACCCCTCTCCCTGCTCCCCCACCCCTCTCCCTGCTCCCCCTCCCCTCTCCCTGCTCCCCCACCCCTCTCCCTGCTCCTTCACCCCTCTCCCTGCTCCTTCACCCCTCTCCCTGCTCCCCCACCCTCTCCCCCACCCCTCTCCCTGCTCAGCCACCCCTCTCCCTGCTCACCCACCCCTCCCCCTCTGCTCAGGTGACTGTTGAGGACTGATGGTTTCGTTTTGATTTAAAAAATGTAGCATAATGTAGCATGTATGAATCTTATTTGGAGTAAGCTGACCGGAGAGGTGCAAAAGTCACTGCATGTGCGAGCATGCATGCATGCTTCAGGCAAGCCTTTACCAAGTATACAGCTTGGGTTTTAAATGCTCCCGCCTGGTTTTATATACAGGGTGCCCCACAGAAAACCAGGAAATTTTGAGATTTATCTTGCCGTATTTTACCATATCAATAAACTAACATAAAAATTTTCTAACCGTTTTTAGGGCATCTCCACCGAGATGACCTAATAAAGCCAGACCAAATGTCCGTACGTCCGTCAACAATTTTTCTTTCCAATCTTGATGAAACTTAGTATGTGGGTAGAGGTCGATGAGTGTTGCACAACTATACAACTTTTGTCCGGGTTCAAGGTCAGGGTCAAGGTCACGAGGTCACGTAAGTTATAAAAATCGCCATTTTCAAAACCTATCTAGTCTGCCATTCTACAAGATATTCGGCAACTGTTTATTGATTATGATAGTAAAACTATTATTTTGTATCTAACCGGACAGATTTTTGAAGTTCCGTCCCATTTGGCCGCCACGTAACCTGGAAGATGGTCAAAAACACCTCCCGGTACAAAGAAAACTTTTTAACTTCCGATCTTGATGAAATTTGGTATGTGGGTAGAGGTCAATGAGTGATACCCAACGACATATTTTTCCCCGGATTCGAGGTCAGGGTCAAGGTCACGAGGTCACGAAAGTTGTGAAAGTTGCCATTTTCAAAACCTATCTAGTCTGTCATTTTAGGAGATATCTGGCAATGGTTCATCGATTATGATAGTAAAAAACATTATAGAGATGACCGTCACCCCCACACGGGGGTAATTTATTTTATTTTATTTCAGAATGCAGCAGTTATCAAATTTGTATCTTTGTTTTACACTACATCTAAGTTTGCTTTTTTTTGTTTAAAATAAACTGTACCAAATTTCCTAGTTTTCTGTGGGGCACCCTGCAGAACCCAGAAAGTTAAAAAGAAAATGTTGCTGTTTGGGCGCGTTTTATTGCCCTTACCTTCCCCTCATTCTGCCTTCCCTTCACGCCGGCCGGGCTGATCCCGATAAATAGTTATGACACATTTATTTTGATTGTATCCGAAAACCTTTGTGACCGTGATTAAGAGGAAAAGCTTGACATATTACCTTCAAACCCTTCAAGTTAGAATGTTAAAGTAAACAAAATCAACAGAAATCATTATGTATTCAATAGCACATGATGTCTCTGTTTGAAAAAAACTGCAAATGTCAAAGGTCAAGTTCCAAAGAGAAGAAAAGAAAATTGCACCTGTTTGAGAATTTACATCCACCCTGGTGAAATCCCACACATATGAACCGAACATCTAGTAGCAATGAAATTTTTTTAGCTGAGCAAGTCGGATAACTCCTAAACTTGGGTGCTTTTTTACAGTTTGCCCCCCCCCCCCGACTATACTCTCGTGTTCTAAGCCTTCTAACAGATATTTAATAAAAGCAAAAGGTAACCAAAGAAGTTATGGACTGATGAGGGAACAGAGTTCGATAACAGAAGATTTATTAGTTTTCTCAAGGATAACGGCATTATATTGCACAGCATTTATAACGAAGGTAAAGCTGTTGTCATTGAGCATTTTAATCGCACCTTTGAAAGAGAGATTGTATAAAAAAAAATTCCTCAACTCGGACATCAGAAATGGGTATCTTTAATTCAAAATATTGAAAGTGATTACAATAATGCAGTTCATTCCTCAACAAAATCAAAACCATCAGAAACATTTACAAAATTAGAATACACAAAGGAGATCAACTCAAGAAAACCAAAATTTTAAGTTTGTGATATTGTTAAGGGCGGAGGAGCTCCTTGTGAGCCAACGGCCATCCATATCTAGTGCCCAACTGTGTCTGCGGACGTCCTCCTGCAGTTGGGTCACTTCTTATTAGGAGGTTGGTGGCAGGATTTGCACTCCGGCCACTGTAAAACCCTTCATTCCGCAAAACGCAAAAACGCAAAAAAATCTGAAAACCCACTCCGTGGGAGTACCTCCTGTGCAGCTTCCCTTCGCAGGGCGGCTCACCGGATGACGGGATTGGGGCAAAGCCTTCGGGACCCCCAATCTTTGATGATAGGAGGGAAACCACGGGTAACATCCCTGGGTCAGATTGCGGGAGAGTGTGTCGGAGTGGTGCTGAGGTGTCGTCCACCAGACGGCGGTCTCCTTGGGTTAACCTGAGGCGGTCCCTTCGGGTGGGTGCCTGGAATGTCCTATCCCGAAGAGAGGATGATCACCTGTCTCTGTTATCATCTGAGCTCAAGCGTTTGGACATCGGGATTGCAGCTCTCTCTGAGGTTCGGAGACCGGATTGCGGCGAGATAATGGTGGGTGGTTACACCTACTATTGGTCTGGTCGCTCTGATGGTTACCATACCCAAGGAGTTGCTGTAGCTGTGTCCAATAAGCTGACCCCAATGATAATTGAGGTAACACAGGTCAACGAGCGTATTATGAGATTAAGGATTCGTCACTCCTTAGGTGTCATTTCCCTGGTCTCTGTTTATGCTCCGACTGAGGCGAGTGATCTCACCGTGAAGGATGCATTCTACGCCACACTCGAGTCTGTGGTTGATCAGTGCCCCAGACGAGATACACTTCTAGTCTTGGGGGATTTCAATGCATCGACTGGAACTGATAGGGATGGTTATGAGACATGTGTTGGTCCCCATGGGTCAGGAACTATGAACCAGAATAGCACTAAGTTCCTTGACTTTGCAAGAAGTCATGGACTTAGGGTGGCTGGTTCATGGTTTCAGCGCCCACAAGCTCATCGCTGGACTTGGTATTCCAACGCTGGCGGTGTGGCAAAGGAGATTGACCATGTCCTCATTGACGGTCGTTGGAGGATGATCCAGAACTGCAGGGTCTACCGGAGTGCTCAGTTCCTCAATACTGACCACAGGCTTGTTGTAGCAACTCTAAAGCTGCACCTTAAATCCTGGATAATGGTACCATCCCAGCCGAGGCTGGATGTTGCCAAGCTCAGGGATGAGAGAGTAGCTGAGGAGTTTGCGAACAGGCTGAGTGGACACTTGAGGGGTCTGGGTGCTTTGGGGGTCCTGAAGAGTTGTGGAGCACCTTCAAGACCACCGTCCTTGATGTTGCCGGTGGATGCCTTGGAGCTCACCGCAGGGCAAAGAAGAATTTTGTCTCTCAAGGGACACTGGATACCATTGACCAGAGTCGCAGGGCCAGGCTGAATGGCAGAGCTGAGCTGTTCAGGGAGCTGAGGCGTAAAACTGTACGTGCACTGAGGGTGGACAAGGAGGCCTATGTGTGAGGAATCTGTTCGGCGGTAGAGCATCACCTGTGGACAGGTGATTCTCGTCCCACTTACAGGGGAATTCGTGCATTACGTTCATCCAAGCCCATCCCTCGGAGCACTGCAGTTCGAGCAGAGAGTGGTAGGCTCTTGACAGAGGAGTCTGAAGTGAAGGCCCGCTGGGCCGGTTACTTTGAGCGGTTGTACCAGGCTGATCCCTCAGCTCTCGAGTTGGACGTCAAGGGTGTGACAATCCCTGTTGCTGACCCTCGAATCAACTGTGGTCCACCTTCGCTTGTGGAAACACGGGCTGCGGTGAACCAGTTGAAACTGGGGAAAGCTCCAGGGATCTGTGGCATCCATGCCGAACTTCTCAAGGCTGGTGGAAATGCTGCACTCGTGTCGTTGCATGCAGTTTTGTGCTCTGCCTGGAACACAGGCATCATCCCAACTGACTGGAAGAGGGGCCTTGTTGTCCCTCTCTGGAAAGGGAAGGGTGATCGCCAAGACTGCAACAACTACCGAGGGGTGACGCTGCTCTCAGTGCCGGGCAAGGTCTTTGCTCGGATAATTCTTGGTAGGGTACTCCACCATCTGCTTGAGCACCAGCGTCCAGAGCAGTCAGGCTTTACACCAAAGAGGTCAACGATTGACCGTATCCTTGCACTTCGTGTCCTCACCGAACGCAGACGAGAGTTTCGGCAGGGGCTGCTTGCAGCCTATGTTGATCTCTGTAAAGCGTTCGATTCAGTGAATGGGGATGTCCTCTGGAGGATTCTTGGTCTTCGTGGGGTACCACCAAAACTGATCGATCTGATGTCTGAACTCTACTCTGGTACTGAGAGTGCTGTGAAGTGTGGTGGTACCATCTCTGACTTATTTCCAGTTGTTACTGGAGTTCGTCAGGGGTGTGTACTGGCCCCCACACTTTTCAGAACTTGTATGGACTGGATTTTAGGGAAGATGTCGGTGAGATCAAGCTGCGGTGCATCGTTTGGGAATGTCAAGATCTCGGACCTTGATTTTGCAGATGATGCAGTCATCTTTGCGGAGACTTTAGACATCCTCTTGGGGGCCCTCGAGGTGCTGAATGAGGAGTCGGAGCCGTTGGGATTACGGGTTTCTTGGGTCAAAACTAAGATCCAGGCTTTCGGTGACATCTTGGATGCTGCTGTCCTGTCTGTGTCTGTTTGTGGTGAGGATGTTGAGGTCGTGGAGAGATTCACTTACCTTGGCAGTGATATTCATGTCTCTGCTGGCTGCGAGTCAGAGGTCAATAGACGTCTGGGTCAGGCCTAGGGAGTCATGGATTCACTGGATCATGGGGTGTGGCGCTGCCGGTACCTGTGCGGGAGGACGAAAGTCCGAGTCTTCAGGTCCTTGGTACTTCCAGTCTTGCTCTATGGGTGCGAGACTTGGACTCTGACCAAGGATCTGAGACGGAGACTTAATTCCTTTGGTACCAGGTCTCTTCGGAGAATCCTTGGCTATCGCTGGTCGGATTTTGTGTCCAACGAGCGGTTGCTGAGAGAGACTCGGATGAGATTTGTTACCTGCATAGTCCGTGAGCGTCAGTTGCAGCTGTATGGACATGTGGCTCGTTTTCCTGACGCTGATCCTGCTCACCAGATTCTCTCAGCGAGGGAGTCTCATGAGTGGAGGAGGCCAGTGGGCCGACCACGTGCCTTATGGTTGCAATAGGTTGACCATCATCTCAAGGAGATGGGGATGGGCCTGGCATCTGCCTGGGGGATGGCCAGACGGAGGCCCCTGGAGTACCGGCGGAAAGTGGACGCAGCGACGCGCTGTTCTGGCACATGCTCCCATACCTGACCTGACCTGATATTGTTAGAATATAAAGGTGGAAATCTCATTTTGCCAAAGGTTATATCAGAAGATGGATTAGTGAGCTTTTTGAGATTGTTGATAGTTTAGATACAGTACCTTGGACTTACAAATGATATGATATGAATGGAGAAAAGATTTTAGGTTAATTTTATGCTCAATAATTAAAAAAAAACTTTGATGGATGTCAAGAAAACAATGGAAAAACAACTTACTACGATCTCAAAATGATATGTGGCTCAGGAGGCCGTTCACAGCAGAACATTGAGAGAGGTTTATCATTTCATCTCTGCTCAACAAAAATATTTGAATCAAGAACCAAGTTCCAACACATTGCTTGTCAATATTCACGATGGTGATGAGTGCCACAAGAGAATAAAAAAATTTCATAACATATATAACAGAAGCAAATCTTTATCAGTTCTCTTTACGAGTTTAAACACCAAAGATGCTAATGTGCAACAATGGGGTTGAAAAAGAATATGATGCACAATGAAGAGGTTAGAGTACGGTGTGTGTGTGTGCACACACTAGTCGGAAAAACGTGGCCATGGCTGACGAAAAAGTGGGTGGCAGCGAGTATCTGTCGAGTGGTTGGTTTATTGGAGGGGACAGATTATGCAAAAAAAAAATTCCACAAATATTTTTAAATGGTGATTTCCCGTTAAAAATGTCCAAGAACAAACATTCTCCCACGAGAGTGTGTTGTGGCTCCCAGGCTCCACCTCCACAACCCCCCCTCCCCCACAAATGCATAAGTTAATGTACCATGCGACCATAGCATGCCATAAAATGAATCCAGCTTTATTAGAAGGGTCTAATCTATCTATAATTCCAGCTGTGTGTGTGTGTGTGTGTGTGTGTGTGTGTGTGTGTGTGTGTGTGTGTGTGTGTGTGTGTGTGTGTGTGTGTGTGTGTGTGCGTGTGTGTGTGTGTGTGTGTGTGTGTGTGTGTGTGTGTGTGTGTGTGTGTGTGTGTGTGTGTGACCGCTGTTTCTCGACAACCACTGGTCCGATCTAATTGAAACTTACCAGGTATATTGCTGGGGACCTGAGGATGTGCCTTTTTAAGGTTTGATATCAATCGGACAAGTGCTTCCCAAGTTATGGCCATTTATTTACCAAACCAATGAGAAGACACGTTGTTGCGTGGGCGTGGTCGATGGGGAAGGGAAGCTCAGCCGCGTTCGCCATTACGGGTTACAACGTACGGGCTTCCGGAGAGTGATGACTTCGTGTATTCTAATAATTTCTCGATTTCTTATGCGCATTTATAGATAAACACAATGGCCCAAGTTATGATCGTTTTCATATTAGACGGTGCATAAATTTCGGTAACATCAGAGTGCTGGTATGCTCCGAACCAGGAAGTAATTTTTTTTTTCTCTCTTCTTCTCTTTTTGTTTTTCCTTGCCACAACATTGCGAAAAGGTAAAATACGTTGGCGCGAATTGAATAATTGGGTATTAAAACTAAATTGCGAATAATCGTAACTGCAAATAATATCGAACTTCCGGGTCACGCACGTACGGGCACGCGAGAGTGAAGAAAGGGCCTGTGTGGTTTATTTATTTATTATTATTTATTTATTTTTTACGGCCACGAACTAGTGTTTAAACTTCCTCACTCTATTCTTTCCCATTCTTCCCTCCAGGCTTTCAAAACAGCTGTTCACCACCACCTCTTATCTTCCCCCATCCAAATCCTCGATCTTTTCTACCCCCGATAATCCACCCAAGCCCACTTCCTTCAATTCTGCTTTCCTTCCTAAAGTCCCTGTAATGTCCATCTTCTCTTCGCCATGTTCCCCGTCCCATCCCCATCCCTCTCCCTTCCACAGTTCACCTAATGTGTCTGTTCCCCAATGTTTTGTCCCTTCCACTCCCGCCCCTCTTGTCTCATGCCTCCTTGCTGTGAGTTGTGTGTTAGCTCTCATACGAGCCTCGACCAAGGTATACAAAAAAAAAAAAATACGGTCATGTACATCCATTTATTTACCAGTCACTGTGTGAGTCTTCCTTCCGAATCTTTGTAGGTTGTGCATGCCAGGCATTTTGCAATCATCACTATCCCCACTTTCTATTCCCGCTTCATATTGTCCTACTGTCTTCATCAATGTGATTATTGAGAAAATTATGACAAATATGTTTATTTCATTAACAATTTATTTTCTTGCATGCATTATTCCCCACCCTTCTGTGTGTATCTTGCATGCACTCATCTTTTTTTTGGAGACAATGTCGAGGCTCGTATAAGAGCGAACCCAAACAACGTAAAACAAAGCGAGCAGGAGACAGGAGGGGTGGGAGAAAGAAGCACAAAACAGTGGGGAACAGAGACGTTAGGAGATCTGTGGAAGGGAGAGGGATGGGACGTCGTACATGTGGTAAACAAGATGGACATGACAGGGACTTTCAGGAAGGAAAACAGGGAATTTGAAGGAGGTGGGTTTGGGGTGGATTAACGGGGGTAGAAAAGATCATGGTTTTGGATGGGGGAAGATAAGAGATGGTAGTGAACAGCTGTTTTGAAGACCTGGAGGGAAGAGTGGGTTTGAAGAAGGTGTGGGAGTTTCTTCCACAGGTGGGGAAAAAGAGGAATGAAAGAGTGAAGGTGAGCAGTGATTCTTCATTTTGGTGGTTTCACCAGAAGGTGGTTACTGGCGGACATTGAGCGCCCTGCAGAAATATGGGGGGGGGGGGGACATATCACAGACAGAGCAAGGGGGTGGGGTGGGGCGAGGCCAGAGAAAAGACGGTAGAAGACAGAAATACCACCGACTTGCCTGCGGTGAGAGAGTGAGAGGCCCAAAGACTCAGCCTCATCTCGGGAGATACCAATGATCCGAAATGCTTTGGTTTCCACAGCGCGAAGCCGAGAAAGGTGTAAGACAGGAGCACCAGCCCAGAGGGGAGAGCAGTATTCCATCAGGCTGTGGATGAAAGCTTTTTATGTGGTCAGAAGCTCAGCTTCTCCAAGGAAGGACTTTGCATGATGGAGGATGCCTAGTCGGCGACTGGCTTTGGAGGCCAGCTTGGAAATGTGGCTTTCCCAGGAAAGATCATAGCAGACAGTGAGACCCAAAAGCTTGAATGAAAGAACTTCTTCAAGAGGATTGTTGAGAAAGTAGATTTCCATTCGGTCCTTTCGGAGAGACATAGTGAGTGTGTGAGATTTGTCAAAATTGAATATCCAGATCTGCAGAGAGTGAGAAGGCTGCTGCTTGTTGCTCTGAGGGATGACAGATGGAATCTGAAGACGAGATGGGATAAATGTGTGCACGAAAGAGAGCAAATTTCTTTGAAAGAATTCCCAGGATGTGTTGATGTCAAAGAGAGTAGAAAAGGGAGACAAGTATCGAAGTTTCATGGCTGCTTGAAGTCCTGCCAGTTGGCCTGAGTGAAATACCAGACTTGTCGGCACCGAGGTGGTTCCCCAATAATGGCCAGAGAGGTAACCACTTTAACAAGCATGTGGTCAGATGAACCGACTGTAGCAGAAGAACAGCAGCAGACATTTTCTGGGAAATTGGTCAAAATCAAATCCAGAAGAGATGGAGTACCGTTGGCTGAGAACCGGGTCGGCAAGTTGACAGATTGTATCAGTCCCAATGAGTTGCAGAAATCCTTTGTTGAAGTACCATGGCAGGTGAGAGAGGTACCGACATCCAGCCAACTGGCATGATGGCAATTGAAATCACCACATCCGAGGAAGAGAGGGTTTGGATGAGTGGCTATAAGTTGGTCCATGTTTTCAGAGAGCAAGATGTAAATGGAGTCATCACTGGTTGGTGGACGGTCCAACACACATATAAATGAGAGGTGGGAGCAGAGGGGAAGCCGTAGCCAGAGGTATTCCTGGGGTGTGGAGGAGTGAGGACAGTGCATGGAGAGCGAGGGATAGATATTTTGATAGAGAGCAACTCTGCCACCGGGATGAGACTGAGGTCTATCATAGCGGAGGAGGGAGTAACCAGGGAGAGAAACTAAGGAGTCAGAGATGTCTTGAAGGAAGAAAGTTTCTGTTAAGCGGATTATGTCTGATTTGTCATTGGCAACCTGTATGAAAAGATCAGTCAGGTTAGAGCGAAGGCCTTGGATGATTGAGGACAACACCATTAAGGAAGAGGGAGTGGAGTAGGCTTTGGGTGCAGGGGAGGGGAGGGAGAGGGTAGGTCGAGTGAGGAGGGTTGGAGGTTGCGAGAGTTGTTGACAGTGTGTCGGAGGTTGCAGAAGAGCTAGGGGAGAAGTTTGGATGGGGAGGAGGACAAAGGGCTCAGTGGTGAGTCACAGTGGGGAGTAATAAGAGAGGGGGCAAAGGGAAGTAGGAGATTGGAGGAGGTGGGGGAATGAATTGGAAGATAGATGGTGAGGGAAGGAGGCAGCTTTGTTGATATGAGGGGGCAGCTTTGAGAAGAGGGGAGACGGGGGAGCATTGAGGGAGAAGGGTTAAGGGTGAGAATTGAGGGAGAAGGGTCAGAGGGAGAATTGAGGGAGAAGGGTCAGGGGTAAAAGGAGAGATGTTTGCTTTGAAGAGGTGGCTAATTTGAGAGGGAAGCTTTGAGGGAGAGAGGAGACAATGAGAGCCGGCACAGCCGTGGGGGAGGAGGGAGAAGGGAGAAGGGAAGGGAAAGACTGGATAGTGGTATTGTGAAGATGTGAGTGGACAGGGGGTGGAACAAAAATTGAAGGGGTGGGCAGAGGGGAGGTGTGATGAGCTTTGAGGAGGTGGGAAGAGGAAGATGCAGCTTTGAGAAGGGGGGCGTGATTTAAAGGAAGGGGTGAGGGGATATGTGAGGGGGAGATTTGGGGGAGAAGGGTGAGAGGGGAGAATTGAAGGAGAAAGGTGAGGGGGAAGCTTGGTGGGGGGGGAGAGGGAGAAAGTGATGATTGCCTTGAAGAGGGAGGAGGTAGCTGAATTGAGTTGGAAGGATGAGAGGAAGTGGAGACGATGAGAGCATGCACAGTCATGGAGGAGGAGGGAAAAGGGAGAGGTGAGGAGAGGGGAAGGATGAGACTGAGTGGAGGTATGATAAAGCTGGGAGCGGGTGGGGGAGGAACAAGATATGGGGGGTGGGAAGAGGGGGAGGTGTGACGAGAGGCAAGAGAGAACAAGTTTGAGATATTGTGGAGTGCACTGAATGAGAGAGTGGGATACTTGTTATGCTGGAACGAGTCCATGGATGTTTGAAAACCATTCAGATTGGGATACCAGAGGGGGAGCTGTTATTAATGGAGAGGAACGGAGGAGGTAGGATTGGGGGGGAAGATGGGAAGAATAAGGAGGGGAAGGGGATAACAAGGGAGGAGTTGCGAGGAAGTATATTTAAGGAGATGTGATGAATTTGCACTGAAGTTGGAAAAAAATAACGGATGGAAGATGAACGAACAAGCATTGCAAAATGAGGTTTTAAAATTTTTTTAGGTCAGAGATTCATTTAAATACCTTGGGGGATTAGTGTAGTTGATAGTAGAAAAATCGTGCAAATTATGATACAAGCATCAAATTTGCCATTTCTGTTCTGCAGGGCTTTCTGATCAAATCTGCCTGATTGACTATTTGAAAATCTAAATTTTGAAAAAAAATAATAATAATAATAATTCAAAAAAAATTGAAGTCACAGCTGGCTGAAATTCTTGAGGCGCAAGTGAACATCCCAGACATAGAGCCAAGGGGAGATGCAGTCATCATTGATGGCTCAGCACTTGCCCTACCTCCACGCACTTCAAAGATATTTGATGACTATGCTGAAGAAGACATCATCCCAAAGGTGGAATCCTATGGTGCCAGGTACGAGAGGGTGGATGTAGTGTTTGATGTGTACAAGAAGTCAAGTCTGAAGTCCTTGGACTTCAAGCATGTGGCAAGGAATCAGAAGAAGAGTGACAGGAACCAGTAAGACCCCAAGTAACTGGAGAAGCTTTCTTCGAGATGACAGCAACAAGACTGAGCTGTTTCACTTCCTTGCGGAAAAGATGTGTGAAGCACAGACGACAAGCACGGTCATTGTCACAAAAGGAGAAGATGCCATTAGCAACACAAGGAAGTCACTGGATGCTGTGTCTCCATGATGTCATGAAGAAGCTGACACTCGAATATTTGTACATGCCAGGGATGCAACAACGCATGGTAGCAAGTCCATTATCATTTAGGCTAATGACACGGACGTACTAGTCATAGCAATATCTGTACTGCCATCCTTACAGGAACTTGGTCTTGAGAACATGTGGATTGCCTTTGGCCAAGGAGCCAAGGTGTGATGGATTCCAGTCCATGAGGTAGTTTCTGCAATAGGGCCTGAGAAAGCTAGAAGGATCCCATTCTTCCATGCGTTCACTGGATGTGACGTCGTGTCTGCCTTCCGCGGTAAAGGGAAGAAAACTGCATGGCAGACTTGGAACGTCTTTGATGATGTTTCTGAAACATTCACCAATCTCAGCCAGCATCCAACATTGATTCGTGATCTTGACTTTTTTTTGAAGTTTTTTTTTATTTTTTTTTCAAATTTTTCAAAATTAGGATTTTCAAATGGCCGATCAGGCAGATTTGATTAGAATCCCCTGGAGAACAAATGCGCCAAATTTGATGCTTGTATCATGATTTGCACGATTCCTCTCAAAAATTGCTGTTATCTGCCCCACTAGATGGATGGAGTTCAGAAGAATTGAGAGAATGATGGAAGAGTTGCAACAGATGGAATTTTTCAACATGGGATGAAAGAAAGGTCGAAAATAACTCTGGTGTTGATCCTGAACATCCTTCTCATCCTACACCTGACCCGTTTCATGCTCAAATAATACAGAAGTGCCCCTTTGATGTAAAACAGCTTCACAAACTGTTAATTTTTACTCTTTCACCCAAATACATTGTAGTACTTCTGCAGTCGACGAGATCATTATTACCTCCACCACCAAAGGCGGACGGAGGTTATGTTTTCATGCCCGTCTCTGTCTATCTGTGAACAGGATATCTCAAAAAGTTGTGGATGGATTCGGACGAAATTTGGTGGACAGGTTAGGTGTGTGACAAGTACATATCAAATATATTTTGGTGAAGATCTGATTCCAGATCTGAGAATTTTCTAAGTGATTCTTCACCATTGAGTCATAGGGCTAAAACGATATATAGCGTAATAATTGAAAAAGTTGTAGACAAGTTATGACAAAACTTGGTTGATGTGCTGGTTAGGTGATGAGAAAAATCTGGTTAGATTCTGGTTCAGGTCAGCATACAGCCTATCAGTGTGATACAAAACGTAAACTGTTCAGCCTGGCAGAGGGATGTGCTCCACTCAGTGCTGTTCTAGTTTACCCTGCTATCATGGTGACATTAAATGTCTAAGGTCATGGTGACATTAAATGTCTAAGGTCATGGTGACATTCTATGGCCTACATTTACGATTATCGCTTTTTTGAAATTTCTTGCTTATTCCACTGAGTACAATGCTTCCTGAGTATCAGATAACATACTTGAATTACCCACCCCCCACCCCCCACCTACCACTGCTTTATGGTACTGCTGAATTGGAATGGCAACTAAATTGTGCCTTGAAGAATTGCTTTGTTATTGGCAAAAATTAAAGTTTGCAAAAACATCAAAATTGTTTTGGTATAAATGTAGTTTTTTATATTGTTTGTATGAAATTAGTCTTCAACACATGCAAATTTTAAAAGTTTGTTATTTACCCCACTCGGCATAATGGTTTGAGGTTCCACTCTTCTGCGTCTGGGAGGTCGCTGGTTTAAACCCCGAGTCTGAGTCAACCAAAGACTTTTAAAATGGTCCATGCTGCTTTCTTGCTTGATGCTCAGCATTTTAAAAAAGTATTCTAGAATGGACAAATGATCATAGGTTGGAAACTATTGCACAAGCTTGATGGGCCTAATGGCCTCCTCCTCCATTGAAGTTCCTTGTAAGCGAACTCGCATTTATTTTCTTGGGGTTTTTATGCCTCCGCTGATTAAGTCGCCAGAGGCATTATGTTTTCGGGTTGTTCATCTGGATGACCGTGCGTCCATGATAGGTTTTCGTTGCAACTATAACTTAAGAACAGCTGAAGGGATGCAAGTCAAACTTGGTACAACTATGTATAATGATGTAAGGATAAACTGATTTGACTATGGGGTCAAGAGGTGATGTTAGGTAAAAATTATGTTACCGAGCTAACTTGTGAATCAGTGATGGGATTTCGACCAAACTTGGTATACATATATGTTATGATGCAAAGATCAACTTGAGAATAGCTGAAGGGATTTAAATCAAACTTGGTACAAGTATGTACAATGATGTAATAATGTGGGCAGAGGCATATCGGTCGACATCGTGACGTTGAAGAATGCCGTTTTGCCCTTTTAACATGGCTATTGTTGCTTTCCTCTTGTGGCTATTTTGTTTTTCTATTAATTTTTTTTCTTTCTTTTGTGGCTCAAGGATCCTCTTAAGGAAGGGGAAGAAAAGATCAAGGCAGACTTCGCACAGCTCAGCGAGGATATGCAGACTGCCTTCCGCAATCTGGAAGATTGAGCCGTTCTGACCACAATCCTCAAATGTCCGAAACCTTTGGCCTCCCAAGGTTTTAATCCTCATCCAAGCCATCATGTGTTTGAAGTCATTGCTGTTGTTGTGGTTTTTGTGGTGCCTCCTTCCACTCCTTTGCCAAAACTTGCACTCTGATTGTTTGTTTTTTTTGTTTGTTTTGTTTAACACTTGATCCTGACTGTTGTCAGCACCACCCTTCCCCATTTCTCATCCTCAGCTCTGCAGGCCAGGATAGGAGGGAGTGATGCAGAGTTTGGAAAAAAAAAAAAAAACTTCAGTGGGATTGTCTCAAAGGATTTGTTCCAGGTACTGATGAATTTGTTTGTTTGTCCTGTGTGTTTCCTTTTCTCCTTTTATTGATAAAAAGCAGAATTATAATTGTTTGAGATTGTAAACAGATTATGAAAACATTCCATAATATGTGATAATTGCCTGTTGAGAGGAATAAAAAATGTCTGTGGCATCAAATGTTTCCTTCTCGTTCTGATCCTGTACAGTTGATGGCAAATAGTTTAAGCCAATGAGCAGCAGAAGAGGGCCTTGGGAAGGAAAACCTTTCTCAAATATGTTTGGTTGGATTCTAGTTGCTTAAACAGTTGTTCTCTTTGGTGGTGCTATCTTTCCTTGTGCTTCATTATGCAGTTATCCCAAATGAATACCCCTTTTACTGTGGATCCCAAATTAATTTCCCTTTTCCTGTGTTGATTTGTCCATTCTCATTTGATTTTGTAATTACCTCCACCACCGAAAGAGGATGGAGGTAAAGTTTTCACCCCTGTCTGTTTGTCTGTGAAAGGATATCTCAAAGTTATGGATGGATTGACCCAAAATTTGGTGGATAGGTTGGGTGTGTGACAAGGACGAATTGACTCGATTTTGGTGAAGATTCGGACAAGTTGTGACAACACTTGGTGGATGAGTTGGTTCGGTGACGAGAACAAGCCAATTCGATTTTGGTTAAGGTCTGGATCCAGATCCGGCCTATCAGTGGGATGCCAAATGTAAACTGTTCAGCATGACGGAGGTATGCATTCGACCGAGTGCCGTTCTAGTTACCTCCGACACCCGAAGATGGAAGGAGGTTGTTTTCATCCTTGTCTGTCTGTTTGTTGCTTGCATAGTTGAAGATTTTTCAAGTAATCAATGATCTCTCTGACTCTGGAAAATCCTCTTTATCTCTTTGCTGATGAATCCACCCTCTGCCGTACCATCTGCCATCCTTCAGACTAGCAAGCCGCAGCTTTTTCGCTCTCTGCAGATCTGGGTAAAATCACGAACTGGTCCTTCAATCCTGATAAATCTCACACTCTCACTATGTCTCTCCAAAAGGACCGCTTACAACCCCCCGCCCCACCTACTTTCTCAACAATCCTCTGAAAGAAGTCCTTTCATTCAAGCTTCTGGGTCTCACTATCTGTCATTATCTTTCCTGGGAAAGCCACATTTCCAACCTGGCCTCCAAAGCCAGTCGGCGACTGGGAATCCTCCATCGTGCAAAGTCCTTCCTTGGCCCACCTGAGCTCCTGACCACATAAAAAGCTTTCGTCCACAGCCTGAGGAAGTACTGCTCTCCCCTCTGGGCTGGTGCTCCTGCCTCTCACCTTTCTTGGCTTCACGCTGTGGAAACCAAGGCACTTCGGATCATTGGCATCTCCCGTGATGAGGCTGAGTCTTTGGGCCTCTCACTCTCTTACCGCAGGCAGGTCGGTGGTCCTTCTGTCTTCTACTGTCTCCTCTCCGGTCGTGCCCCCTCTGCTCTGTCTGCAATATCTCTGCCCCCCCTCCCCATATTTCCACAGGGCGCTCAAGGTCCGCCAACAACCCCCTTCTGGTAAAACTACCAAAACCACAAATCGCTGCTCACCTTCACTCTTCCATTCCTCTTTTTCCCCACCTTTGGAATAAACTCCCTCACTCTGTTCAATCCCATTCTTCCCTCCAGGCCTTCAAAACAACCGTTCACCAACACCTATTATCGTCCCCCATCCAAACCCTCGATCCTTTCTACCCCCGTTAATCCACCCCAAACCCACCTCCTTCAAATTCCCTGCTTTTCTTCCTGAAAGTTCCTGCAATGTCCATCTTGTATACCCCATGTTCCCCACGCCATCCCTCTCCCTTCCACAGATCTCCTAATGTCTCTGTTCCCCACTGTTTTGTCCTTCCCACTCCTGTCTCTCTTGTCTCGTGCCCACGTTGCTGTGCGTTGTGTGTTAGCTCTCATACGAGCCTCGACAATGTATACAAAAAAAGTATATTTGTCAGTCGATTTTGTTATTCTGTCTGTCTTTTTATGTGTCTGTCTGTTTGTCGCCGACAGGTCACAATTTTAAACCGATCTTCACGAAACTTCACCACTTGATGGAGTTTGTCATAAGGAAGAAGTCTATTGTTTGTTTGTTTTTATGTCAAAAGGTCAACCTTGGCTAAAGGTCAACAGCTTTGTTGAGATGTCTAACATGTTCAATTTTCATCCAATTGACTTGAAATGTGAAGAGGATTTATATTTCAGGTCAATGAATTCAAACAGCCAATTATTTTTGAGATCAACATGGACAAAAAGGTCAACATAGGCCCAAGGTCAACAACTAAAGTGGTGCTTCCAAAATCCTCAATTTTCAACCAATTGACTTGAAATTTGAAGAGCACATATACTTTGGGTCACTGAATTCAACCACCAATTATTTTGGAAGTCCACATCGGCCAAAAGGTCAACATAGGTCATATTTCTAAAATTGTCAATTTTAATCCAACTTACTTGAAATTTGAAGAGGAATTGCATATTTGGTCCTTTAATTCAACCAATTATTTTTGAGGTCAAATTTGTTTTATTTTGCAAGTATCATGCTCTGCACGTCGTCGTCTTGTTTGTCTGTTTGTTTCTTTGTCTGTTTGTGTGCAGGATATCTGAAAAAGTTGTGGATGGATTCAGATGAAATTTGATAGACAGGTTGAGTGTGCGACAAGGACGAACTGATTAGATTTTGGTGAAGATCACAATCCGACCCGATAATTTTTAAGTGATTCTTCACCATTGAGTGAAAGGATTTAAAAACAATATATAACACAATCTACGATAAATGGATGAGGTGTGTGTGTGTGTGTGTGTGTGTGTGTGTGTGTGTGTGTGTGTGTGTGTGTGTGTGTGTGTGTGTGTGTGTGTGTGTGTGTGTGTGTGTGTTACTTTTTGTGTCTTAATTTCATAAATCTATTAATTACGTATGTCACAGAGATCAAGCTGCGGTGCATCGTTTGGGAATGTCAAGATCTCGGACCTTGATTTTGCAGATGATGCAGTCATCTTTGCGGAGACTTTAGATATCCTTTTGGAGGCCCTCGAGGTGCTGAATGAGGAGTTGGAGCTGCTGGAATTACGGGTTTCTTGGGTCAAAACTAAGATCCAGGCTTTCGGTGACATCTTGGATGCTGCTGTCCTGTCTGTGTCTGTTTGTGGTGAGGATGTTGAGGTCGTGGAGAGATTCACTTACCTTGGCAGTGATATTCATGTCTCTATTGACCTCTGACTTACAGCCAGCAGACGTCTGGGTCGGGCCTGGCGAGTCATGGATTCACTGGATCATGGGGTGTGGCGCTGCCGGTACCTGTGCGGGAGGACGAAAGTCCGAGTCTTCAGGTCCTTGGTACTTACAGTCTTGCTCTATGGATGCGAGACTTGGACTCTGACCAAGGATCTGAGACGGAGACTTAATTCCTTTGGTACCAGGTCTCTTCGGAGAATCCTTGGCTATAGCTGGTCGGATTTTGTGTCCAACGAGCGGTTGCTGAGAGAGACTCGGATGAGATTTGTTACCGGCATAGTCTGTGAGCGTCAGATGCGGCTGTCCACATGTGGCTCGTTTTCCTGACGCTGATCCTGCTCACCAGATTCTGTCAGCGAGGGAGTCTCATGAATGGAGGAGGCCAATGGGCCGACCACGTTCCTCGTGGTTGCAGCAGGTTGACCAACATCTCAAGGAGATGGGGATGGGCCTGGCATCTGCCTAGGGGATGGCCAGACGGAGGCCCCTGGAGTACCGGCGGAAAGTGGACGCAGCGACGCGCTGTTCTGGCACATGCTCCCATACCTGACCTGACCTAACATGAAAAAGATCATAACTTGGGGCATTGTGTTTATCTATAAATGCGCATAAATCGAGAAATTATTAGAATACACGAAGTTATCATTCTCCGGAAGCCCGTACCATGCGACCATAGCATGCCATAAAATGAATCCAGCTTTATTAGAAGGGTCTAATCTATCTATAATTCCAGCTGTGTGTGTGTGTGTGTGTGTGTGTGTGTGTGTGTGTGTGTGTCTGTGTGTGTCTGTGTGTGTCTGTGTGTGTCTGTGTGTGTGTCTGTGTGTGTGTCTGTGTGTGTGTGTGTGTGTCTGTGTGTGTCTGTGTGTGTCTGTGTGTGTGTGTGTGTGTGTGTGTGTGTTACTTTTTGTGTCTTAATTTCATAAATCTATTAATTACGTATGATTTAAATGTACGTTTTGACCCTTTACACCACTTGAGACCCCTTTGACATTTGAAGACCCTTTAACTCCCACAAGACTGTAAGGACCAAAAATACCCTGATGACCCAAAAGTCCCAAA
Source organism: Eptatretus burgeri (assembly GCF_056783735.1). Lineage (NCBI taxonomy): Eukaryota > Metazoa > Chordata > Myxini > Myxiniformes > Myxinidae > Eptatretus > Eptatretus burgeri. The sequence continues at coordinate 22,287,007 of NC_140962.1, read as the reverse complement.
AGGCCCTGAAGACCAGTGATCTTCACTATTTTTTTTAGAAGGGGCCACTTTTGCCAATAAGACATCAGTGAGAGAGTTGCCACACCACCTGCAGGACTCCAAAATGGCTGCTATTAGACCCGCCAACATGTACTCTTTGTTTTTGTTGTGGTTACTGGGCTGCAAGCATAATTGTTTGCATACTGCCATCCACTGATGTTGTGATGTTACTTTTACGCTTCACATTGAAATACTCATTTGAAACCATTGGGTCAATTTGATAGCATTTATGGCAGATTATGATGGGGTGTTTTCACATTTGTATATTCCAGGCCATGCGTCAGCGGCCGCCGGTGGCTCGCGGGCCACGCAATGAAGAACAGGGCTGCAGACCCTTTGAGATTCCACTATAAATGGGTGTGTGTGTGTGTGTGTGTGTGTGTGTGTGTGTGTGTGTGTGTGTGTGTGTGTGTGTGTGTGTGTGTGTGTGTGTGTGTACACATATATATGTATATATATATATATATACGTGTGTTTATATATATATATATATATATATATATATATATATATATATATATATATATATATATATATATATATATGAATATATATGTATATATGTATATATGTATATATGTATATATGTATATATGTATATATGTATATATGTATATATGTATATGTGTATATGTGTATATGTGTATATGTATATATGTATATGTATATATATGTATATGTATATATATGTATATATATGTATATGTATATATGTATATGTATATATGTATATGTATATATGTATATGTATATATGTATATGTATATATGTATATATATATATATATATATATATATATATATATATATATATATATATATATATATATATATATATATATATATATATATATATGTGACCCTCCAGTACAAAAGCAGTCGGAAGTCGCAAAAATTCAATAGAGTTATTGGGTTCATTTGAAAGCCCAGAACAAAAGCATCACAACGGTGTATTATACATGGTGGTCCGTCACAAACTGACCGAGATATCTTATGATGAAGTTTTACAACACACGTTTTTGGGAAAATCGAAATAACCAGATATTAGCTTCTGGAGTTTGAGAAACTATTACGAGTATACGTTGCTAAGGACTTTGTTTCTCTGTTCCCCACTGTTTTTCTAATGTCTGTTTCTCTGTTCCCCACCAGTCATCCTTCTGAGGTCGGCGAAGTGAGTACAAATGTACTGGGCCCGGTGTATGCCCCGGTTAGAATAGGTGTACCATATCCCTGTGTCGTAAGAGGCGACCAGGGTTGCGTCAGGAAGGGCATCCGGCGTAAAATCTGTGCCAAATCATTATGCGGATCATACGGATGATCCGCTGTGGCGACGCCTAACGGGAGCAGCCGAAGGAAGAAGATGAAGATATATATATACATACACACATACATGTATGATTATATATACTAGTGCATGCCCGTAGGTGCGTGCCTGTAAGTGCAAACAAAACAAAACAAAAAACTTTCAAACCGCATGCCAGAAATAACTACACAGGCCGTTCCTTCGCTCTCACGTGCCCGTACGTGCGTGGCCGTACATGCAAAAAAAAAACTTTCAAACCGCGTGCCAGAAACAACAACCACACAGGCCATTCCTTCGCTCTCGTAAACGACGATGGATTGGGGCATTGTGTTTATCTCTCAATGCGCATAAGAAATCGAGAAATTATTAGAATACAGTAAGTCATCACTATGCGGAAGTAGTGCGTACCCATATGGAATGTTCACATGCAATCCACAAATTATCGCTTGCATTGATTTTGCCTTTTTTCGCAAGGAAAAACACAAAGAAAAGAGGAAAGAGGAGAAAAAAAAACGTACAAAAATAATTTACTCCCTGCTTCGGAGCATACCAGCACTCTAATGTTACCCAAATTTATGCACCGTCTAATATGAAAACGATCAAAGCTTGGGGCATTGTTTATCTATAAATGCGCATCACTAATCGAGAAATTATTGGAATACACGAAAAAAAAAAGTGCAAAAAAATAATTTATGCACCGTCTAATATGAGGTCAGGTCAGGTCAGGTTAGATCTGTGACCTGCTACAGGTACCATGTAAACCTGTACTAACCTGTTCCATGGTCGGGTTGTCGGTGACTAAACCTTCTCCCCCACCAGGTTTTCTGGTGAGGAGGGTGTTTGGATATGGACACCCAGCAGGATTAAAAACAAAACCTGTCAAAGGGCGGAGGAGCTCCTTGTGAGCAAACGGCCATCCATATCTAGTGCCCAACTGTGTCTACAGACGTCCTCCCGCAGTTGGGTTACTTTTTTATTAGGAGGTTGGTGGCAGGATTTGCACTCCGGCCACCGTAAAACCCTTCATTCCGCAAAACACAAAAACGCAAAAAAATCTGAAAACCCACTCAGTGGGAGTACCTCCTGTGCAGCTTCACTTCGCAGGGCAGCGCACCAGATGACGGGATTGGGGCAAAGCCTTTGGGACCCCCAATATTTGATGATAGGAGGGAAACCACGGGGTAACATCCCTGGATCAGATTGCGGGAGAGTGTGTCGGAGTGGTGCTGAGGTGTCGTCCACCAGACTGCGGTCTCCTTGGGTCAACCTGAGGCGGGCCCTTCGGGTGGTTGCCTGGAATGTCCTATCCCTAAGAGAGGATGATCACCTGTCTCTGTTATCATCTGAGCTCAAGCGTTTGGACATCGGGATTGCAGCTCTCTCTGAGGTTCGGAGACCGGATTGCGGCGAGATAATGGTGGGTGGTTACACCTACTATTGGTCTGGTCGCTCTGATGGTTACCATACCCAAGGAGTTGCTGTAGCTGTGTCCAACAAGCTGACCCCAATGATAATTGAGGTAACACCGGTCAACGAGCGTATTATGAGATTAAGGATTCGTCACTCCTTTGGTGTCATTTCCCTGGTCTCTGTTTATGCTCCGACTGAGGCAAGTGACCTCACCGTAAAGAATGCATTCTACGCCACGCTCGAGTTTGTGGTTGATCAGTGCCCCAGACGAGAGACACTTCTAGTCTTGGGGGATTTCAATGCATCGACTGGAACTGATAGGGATGGTTGTGAGACGTGTGTTGGTCTCCATGGGTCAGGAACGATGAACCAGAATAGCAATAAGTTCCTTGACTTTGCAAGAAGTCATGGACTTAGGGTGGCCGGTTCATGGTTTCAGCGCCCACAAGCTCATCGCTGGACTTGGTATTCCAACGCTGGCGGTGCGGCAAAGGAAATTGACCATGTCCTCATTGACGGTCGCTGGAGGGTGATCCAGAACTGCAGGGTCTACCGGAGTGCTCAGTTCCTCAATACTGACCACAGGCTTGTTGTGGCAACTCTAAAGCTGCACCTTAAATCCTGGAGAATGGTACCATCCCAGCCTAGGCTGGATGTTGGCAAGCACAGGGATGAGAGAGTAGCTGAGGAGTTTGCGAACAGGCTGAGTGGACACTTGGGGGGTCTGGGGGATTTGGGGGGTCCTGAAGAGTTGTGGAGTGCCTTCAAGACCACCGTCCTTGATGTTGCCAGTGGAGGTCTTGGAACTCACCGCAGGGCAAAGAAGAATTTTGTCTTTCAAGGGACACTGGATACCATTGACCAGAGTCGCAGGGCCAGGCTGAATGGCAGAGCTGAGCTGTTCAGGGAGCTGAGGCGTAAAACTGTACGTGCACTGAGGGTGGACAAGGAGGCCGATGTGCGAGGAATCTGTGAGGGGGTAGAGCATCACCTGTGGACAGGTGATTCTCGTCCCGCTTACAGGGGAATTCGCGCATTGCGTTCATCCAAGCCCATCCCTCGGAGCAGTGCGGTTAGAGCAGAGAGTGGTAGGCTCTTGACAGAGGAGTCTGAAGTGAAGGCCCGCTGGGCCGGTTACTTTGAGCGGTTGTACCAGGCTGATCCCCCAGCTGACTATTTGGTAGTCAAGGGTGTTACAATCCCTGTTGCTGACCCTCGAATCAACTGTGGTCCACCTTCGCTTGTGGAAACACGGGCTGCGGTGAACCAGTTGAAACGGGGCAAAGCTCCAGGGATCTGTGGCATCCATGCCGAACTTCTCAAGGCTGGTGGAAATGCTGCACTTGTCTCGTTGCATGCAGTTTTTGCTCTGCCTGGAACACAGGCATCATCCCAACTGATTGGAGAGGGGCCTTGTTGTTCCTCTCTGGAAAGGGAAGGGTGATCGCCAAGACTGCAACAACTACCGAGGGGTGACGCTGCTCTCAGTGCCGGGCAAGGTCTTTGCTCGGATAATTTTTGATAGGGTTCGCCACCATCTGCTTGAGCACCAGCGTCCAGAGCAGTCAGGTTTTACACCAAAGAGGTCAACGATTGACCGTATCCTTGCTCTTCGTGTCCTCACTTTACGCAGGCGAGAGTATCGGCAGGGGCTGCTGCAGCCTATGTTGATCTCTATAAAGTGTTCGATTCAGTGAATCGAGATGTCCTCTGGAGGATTCTTGGTCTTCGTGGGGTGCCACCAAAACTGATCGATCTGATGTCTGAACTCTACTCTGGTACTGAGAGTGCTGTGAGGTGTGGTGGTACCATCTCTGACTTATTTCCAGTTGTTACTGGAGTTCGTCAGGGGTGTTTACTGGCCCCCACACTTTTCAGAACTTGTATGGACTGGATTTTAGGGAGGATGTCACAGAGATCAAGCTGCGGTGCATCGTTTGGGAATGTCAAGATCTCGGACCTTGATTTTGCAGATGATGCAGTCATCTTTGCGGAGACTTTAGATATCCTTTTGGAGGCCCTCAAGGTGCTGAATGAGGAGTTGGAGCTGCTGGAATTACGGGTTTCTTGGGTCAAAACTAAGATCCAGGCTTTCGGTGACATCTTGGATGCTGCTGTCCTGTCTGTGTCTGTTTGTGGTGAGGATGTTGAGGTCGTGGAGAGATTCACTTACCTTGGCAGTGATATTCATGTCTCTATTGACCTCTGACTCACAGCCAGCAGACGTCTGGGTCGGGCCTGGCGAGTCATGGATTCACTGGATCATGGGGTGTGGCGCTGCCGGTACCTGTGCGGGAGGACGAAAGTCCGAGTCTTCAGGTCCTTGGTACTTACAGTCTTGCTCTATGGATGCGAGACTTGGACTCTGACCAAGGATCTGAGACGGAGACTTAATTCCTTTGGTACCAGGTCTCTTCGGAGAATCCTTGGCTATAGCTGGTTGGATTTTGTGTCCAACGAGCGGTTGCTGAGAGAGACTCGGATGAGATTTGTTACCGGCATAGTCTGTGAGCGTCAGATGCGGCTGTCCACATGTGGCTCGTTTTCCTGACGCTGATCCTGCTCACCAGATTCTCTCAGCGAGGGAGTCTCATGAATGGAGGAGGCCAATGGGCCGACCACATGCCTCGTGGTTGCAGCAGGTTGACCAACATCTCAAGGAGATGGGGATGGGCCTGGCATCTGCCTAGGGGATGGCCAGACGGAGGCCCCTGGAGTACCGGCGGAAAGTGGACGCAGCGACGCGCTGTTCTGGCACATGCTCCCATACCTGACCTGACCTAATATGAAAACGATCATAACTTGGGGCATTGTGTTTATCTATAAATGCGCATAAATCGAGAAATTATTAGAATACACGAAGTTATCATTCTCCGGAAGCCCGTACGTTGTAACCCTTAATGGGGATATATATACATACACACACATATATATATATATATATATATATATATATATATATATATATATATATATATATATATGTATATATTTATATTGTTGCGGTTGAGGAAATTCGCAAACCACCATTCAGGTCCCGTAGGTTAGATATCTCTGTAAGTACATGTGTAGTTAGCCCCAAACCCGTTGTTTTGAGGGAATAAATGTGATTCATTCGGGCTGCGACCCTTTAAGATAGCCGTTTTTCTGTTCTATCTTTATTTTGAACCAACCACGTCTCAACCGCCATCACACAACCACCAACCGCAACGCCGCTTCACAACAACGCCAACAGCCACGACCTTTACCTTCACAACTCGCTCCCGCAAACATCGCATCACCGCCATTCCAAACGTCGCCATGGCCATGCACCAGCACTTTAAACCCTCCACCACCTTCGCCTCTCCTTCTGCGGCCATTCCCGCACCGCTTGTGGGCACCGAGCGTCAGGCTGTCCTGGCCTCGTGCGGGACGCGCGCCGAGCCACGGGTGCAAATAGCGGCCTTTCCGAGGAGAAGTCGGATCAGGAATGATACACGCCCACTTCTGATCCGTCCACTCAGCAAGCGCGGGGCGGTTTGGCCTCGCCTCCAGGCGCGTCGGAGTAGAATCGATATATGCAAATTTGAGGATCAGGGGAGACTCACGCCCCTTTTTCTCCGTCCAATGGGCGAGCGTGGCTCCACCCCCGAGCTCGTTCTGATCCAGAAATTTGCATATGGGTTCTCCTGCCGGACTATAAAGCGCCGAGCGCGGGGCGAATTTAGTCAGTTTTTGAGTTGGAGGCAGTGAGTTGGAGTCAGGAAGGTTGAAGAGTCAAGGCGAGTTGGAGGCAGTCAAGTCGGGTCTGGAGGAGAGTCAGTCTGTCGGAGGTGGGAGCCTGTCGGGGTTCGGAGTCTGTCTGGGAGCTGCAGAGAGGGGAAGCCTGAAGCCTGGAGCGCGGTCGAGGTGGTTTGCTGCAGTCGGCTGAGGAGAATTGGGGAGGAGGTCGAATAGCTCGGGTCCGAGGCAAGGAAGACGGCGGTCGGCGACGAGGTCGCAGTGAAGTCGCTCGTCGCGGGACCCAAGCAAGCCAGCTATCCTCTTTCCCCAGAGCATCAACAATTCCCCCCCTTTTTCCCCCCACGCTGAAATAGTGCGAAAAGGGCCCAGTTCCCACCCCACTCCAAGCAGTGCCAACGAAACCCGCGAAGGAGCGCGGAGTCGGGGCACCGCCACCACATTTGCGGCTCATCATAAGACACGGGTAGGATCCACCCGGTCTCGCGGCCCACAGACCCCGTCTGCCCCCTTGTCTTTGAGGGTGGCCCTTTTCTTTTGCTTTTGAGTAAATGTGTTGTCGGCGCCGTCTGTAAAGTAAAACTGTGTAAGTGTTGCCGTGTGCTCGCGTAGTCGGTAGTAGATCTGCATTGTTGTGTTTCTTTTGTAACATCTGCTTTTGGTGCATAATTGTTGTAATTGTATATGTGTGCTCTCCGTGTGCCGCGGAATAAATGTGAATTATGTTGAACTGTTTTTCCCGTTTCGCTTCGGCTTTTCTTTAATTGAATCTCCATCTTGCTTCACGTAAAGGGTTGGTAGTGGGATTAATACGCCCGATAATTAATCGGAACCGTCGAGGCCGACGATAACACCGCTCGGTTATCCCGATAGTACGGAACGGGTCGCTTAAGTGGCCCGTGTCCGGAGTCGACCTGCGGCGAGATGCGATCGCCCGGTCTACCCTCCGTGTGGGTACTTAGGTAGGTCGAATTTGGCGAACAACCCTATCCCACGCGGGGGGCCGATTGGCACGATCGTGGTGAGGCCGAAAGGCCCACCCGTGACTAGTTCCCGGCGTTAGTCCGAGAGGGTCACGACAGAATTGTCCGTCCGGTGGGCGACGTGCCGCGATTCGAGTTACGTGGCCGCTCGCACGCCGGCGGGCGCGAATTCGCAACACATATATAGTCATGCGCCACTTAACGACGGGGTTACGTTCTGAGAAACGTGTCATTAAGCGACGTCGTCGTTGTGCGAACATCATTTTTTTTTCGTCTTCGTTTTCGAACATCGTACTACACAAACCGAGAACCTAGGCTATATGGTGTAGCCTATTGCTCCTCGGATACAAACTTGTACAGCATGTTACTGTACTGAATACTGTCGGCAATTGTAACACGCATCCAAGATTAACGGAAGACACATTAGTTTTACCTTTGTGCTCTTCATAACGGCCATCGGTGTTGTTAGCAGCAGCTTACAATCTCCTCTCGCATCGATTATAGAAAGATTAATAAATAGCGTTTGGATTTTATAAATACGTAATCATTGCATCGATGTTATAATTTATAAATGAAGAAACGAGCACCTGT
>NC_140962.1:22258962-22266462 GCF_056783735.1 Eptatretus burgeri | reverse complement strand
CCGACAACACATACCCAAAACCAAGGAAAGAATATCCCCAAGAATGAGGTAGGCCTGGGGCCGAGACCGGGTCGGGCCTACCCGTCTGGTGATGAGACGCGGAGCGGCGGCGATGGCCCCGCAACCCGCGGGCCTCGTGGACAGTGCCTGGCAGGGGTGGGAACGGGGCCCCCTTGGTCGCACTATCTCAGCGCGGGGGGAAACAGGAGGGGGTTGCTGATGCTCGGGGTATAGAGGATCTTTATTATATGCGACGAGCGTCTCCACCTCGGCCAGGTCGCGCTGTCGGCCTCCCTCGGGTGCAGCTTCCTGCACGACGCGAGCACCCCCTCGTCTGGTGTCGCCGCCTTTCTACCGCTCCGTCCCCTCCGTTCCGACTCCAACGCACACGACGAGCAGCTCCACCGCCCGCGAAGTCTTGACCCTCTGCTTCCGACTCTCCTCTTCTTGACTCTCCGACCCGTTCTTGTTTGCGACTCTCTCTCCTTTTGCGACTCCGACTCTCGTTCTGCTGACTCTCTCGTTCCGACTCTTTCTCACTGACGAACCCCGTCCTTTTTATCCCCCCCGTAACTTCGCCTTTGACCCCCTCCCTTTGACCTTTCACCTCGCTCCCCATTGGCCCGACAAAAAGTGGGCGTGAAGGCTTTTTGATCCACAAATTTGCATATATCGATCGCCCTGGGGGCGGGGCCAAATCGCCCCTCGCTCACCGATTGGACGGCAAAAAGTGGGCGTGTGTCGTTTTTGATCCGTTTTTGAAGCAGAAAATCCGTGATTTTGTACACGCTGTTCGACGCGCGTTCTGCATGAGTCCAACACCGGTACCCATGAGTGGCGCGAGAACGGTGGCGATGCTACGGTTGTGGTGAAGCGGTGGTTGTGGTCGGTGGTTGATGTTGTGGTTGTGATCATGGCGGTTGGTCCAAAATAAAGATAGTAAAAGAAAAACGGCTATCCTGAAGAGTCGCAGCACGTATAAATGACATGTATTCCCACTAGACAACGGGTTTGGGCCTAACTACACATGCACTTACCGAGATACCTCACCTAAGGGACCTGAATGGTGGTTTGCGAATCTGGTAACCACAACACCACCCCCTTCCCTTTTTACAGATTCGTCCCGAGTCGTCAAATTTTCGTGTGCCATCATGTGTAGTTTTCCCCTAGTACACTTTACCTACGGATCCCTGAGTGCGACATTCATGGTATTCGTGTCCCCAAAATATATAACCTGAGGGCTGCGTAACTACCTAAACAAACTCACTCATACGGACGACTTAAATAAAATTGCCGGCGCTAAGACATACATGCCGGGGGCGCACTCATATTTACAGTACATCTTACCTTAACTTACAAATTTTACACTAAACCATGGCCCAGGATCATTGACTCTGCAAAAAGAAAGCAGTTAGCAGGGAGCCAGGCTGCCCACATGCAGTCTCTGGCTCAAACAAAGCAGGTGACAGGGAACGTGGCTGGCTGCTCACACGCAGTCCAAGGCCTTCCCTTTTGAACTGAACGCAGTGAACCACAACGGTGCATGGGCTGCACAACGCAGTCTCCGTGCCAGCTCAAGTGGCACACGCAATGAGCACAACGAATGGATGCATGAACGGTTTGAACTGAATGCAGTGAACCACAACGGTGCATGGGCTGCACAAACGCAGTCTGCGTGCCAGCTCAAGTGGCACATGCAATGAGCACAACGAATGGATGCATGGACACAAACACGGTGCACGGGCCGCCACTGCAGGCCCGTGTTGTAGCTGCCAACAGGGCAGTTCTTGCAGCTTGCAAACTGTTGCCTTGCGGATCCTGGCGCACATGGAAATGAACAGGGGGGGGGGGGGCAAAGCAAAAATTGAACGGGGCTGGTGAACATGGGCAGTGGGCATGGCATGGCATGGCAAAGGTGAGCAGGCAAACACAGCCCGCAGAAGAAGGCCGCTGCAGGCAAACTCAGCCCACAGAACCAGGCCGGCACAGGCCTCGAAGTACCACAGCTGCAGATGAACTGGCCGGCACAGGCCTTGCAGCACACAGCTGCCGATGAAGTTGGCCGGCCTCCGCCTTGAAGCAAAACACGGCCAGCCGATGAAGTTGGCCAGCCTTTGCCGTTCAATGGAGGTTGGTGGAGGGAGTGCGGTGGTGCTGGCCACTTGGAAGGCGGGCTCGGACCTACCTACCTGTCTCCCTCCCAACCTATCGCCTTTGCCTGTCACTGTACATACCCACTCCCTTAATTTGTCAAACTCCAATTTAGCCCCAACTTATTTTATTTTTATTTTTATGTTTACTTCCCCTCTATAAATCGTCCCCTAACCCCCTTTATCGTCTTTGTTCGGCTAACCTATCCTGTCACCTAGCCTACTCCCAACCCCTACGTTCCCTTCCCGGAGGGGAACAAGGGAGAGCTAACATCCTGTGTCGAGGCCCAACGAAGCCTCAGAATGGCCTCCCCAGAGTTCGGCGATCTATAACCAAAGTGGGTCCAGCGGCCCACAACGAGAGCGAGGGGATGGATGGTGCGGAGGGGTACATCTCCTAATCTACCCTAACCATTTAACTGTTAAACTACCCCGGGGCTTTCAACAAGCGCCTCTCGCTTAAACTATTGGTTCTAACAACCCAGATTCCCGTCGCCTGTGTTGGTGTCCTCACAATTTCGGGCCTCGCCCCCCAATTTTCTCTCCGTGCCCTCACACGGTCTCCTGGCTGGGACACGTGGCTCCCTTTGGCAGGCACGACCCTCTGCCGAATCTCCCGCTATGGCACCCCCGGGCACTACACTGCCTCCGAGCCTACCAGCTCCCTAACACCGGGGAGTGCCCCCATGGCACCTCCCCTGAAACGCACACGTGGCAGGCCGGCCTCCCGGGCCCCTTTCCGAGGGTCACCCGTGCCCACAACACTGCCCACGCGGCTAATGGCGCCCCGGGCCCCCGCACCAGGCAGGCGCACCCGTGCCCACTACTCTATCCCGGCCCCCCATGGGCCCTTGGCCTACCGCGGCCGACTAGCCTGGTGCCCGGGGTACCCACTCAGCGATACTCACCTTTCGCAGCCACGCTCCCAAGCCCGTCAACAGGGCTCCTGCACCCCTCCAAATGGGTCTCGAGCCTACTTTCCCACCAACAACAAAACGACCTCCATTTTTCAATTTGACTAACCCAGCTAACTCACTCTACACTGACCCCGGGGGTCCCTTGGGCGGGAGTCACTCCTCCGCCCAATCACTCATCGCACCATGCATTCCCCATTCGCTCCATACACACACAGACCCGCTGGCCTCACTCACTCACCAAGCACATGTACTCACCTCACAACCCACAACTCTTCAACACACACACCGCTGAACTCTGCCATCCTTCGAACTACATCCCCCAACTAACTCGTGCTCCCACGTCGTCCCTTAAACTACAGCACGTTCCTTTTAACACTACGTAGCTGAGCTACGTCCCCTCTACACACTCACAAGTCTGTCTCTGTCTCCAAATCAATCATTTTATTTCCCAACCTAAATCTCGCTACAATCCCTCTATCTAATCCATTCCACGGACTCCATGAGGACTTACCCCTGCCCCATGAAGTCGGTCTAACTAAGCTAACCCTTCCCCCTAACTAGTTTCCATCCTGTGCCCAGGCCAAGGGGGTCTTCCACCCCTTGCCCAGGAATCCTGTGCACCCGAAAGTGAGGCTTGTTTTTTTTTTTTTTCATGCGCAGCACCTGCGCGGCAACTCAGAGCTCGCGCACTTTGCACCTGCCCGTGACGTCATGCAGCTGCACGTGTTCCTCGTCCCTCCTTGGACGGTACCATCCGGCAGAGATACCCCTCCTGCCGGATTCCAACCCCACGTGCAGCCATGACGTCACCGTGCGCATAAAAAAAAAACACAAGCCCCACGTCTCGAGGGGTTCCCCACGCGAACACATGTGCTTTGCCCGTTGGAGCTCAACACACACGATCGCGTGGAGAACCCGTCCGGTCCAAATCCGTTTACCTGCCTAAACTTTGTCCGTCCGCGGGATCGGCAAATCCACCACGTGCGTTTCCGGACCGGGACTTCACTCTCGCAAGCGAGCACGTGGTGGCCTCGTGCGTTGCACAGCACGGACCGCGTGCTCACTGCTGGGTGAACCCGGCACGGTCCTCGAAACAACTACAGCCGCTACCCGGCTTTCTCTCCTCTGTCGCCGTCTCCGTCTCCATTCCACCCACGCACACCTGCGTGTTACGACGCACACAGTCCACTCAATCACATTCACACCGGGAGAAGCGGCTGCGTGCTCCCGCATGCCAACCGACATCTCCCTCACATACCGCTCTCTCACACACACGGTCTCCCTGGCACACAGCGACCTTGCACACGGCCGTTCACTCACGCGTGCGGGGGCACTCACCCGCGGTGCCTCACTCGCACTCCGTGCCTCATCCACACACGCGGGGGCACTCACCCGCGGTACCTCATCCACACACCGTGCCTCACTCATACACGCGGGGGCACTAACCCGCGGTGCCTCACTCGCACTCCGTGCCTCATCCACACACGGTGTGCTGGGAAGCACGTACTCCGGCAACATCGCCACCACACCACTCACACGTGGTGCCTCATTCATACTGGCCGTTTCATCCACACACACGGCCTCTCTCACACACGGTGCCTCATCCACACACGGCGTGCTGGGAAGCACGTACTCTGGCACCATCGCCACCACACCACTCACACACGGGGTCGCTTCCACACACGGGGACGCACTCACACCTTGCACCACACACACAGGGACAACCATACTGGGGATTCGTGTCCCCACAAGGGTCTCCGGGGCCTCTATACCCCCCAAGCTCTCCGTGCACCCGTCCACAGCACTCGTCCCCTCAACCTCGCAAAACACGACCGAACTCACCTGGTCGTGACTCGCCTCAAGGGGGCATACTCCCTCCCCTCGTTCCTGGAGGAGGCCATCCCGCTACTCGCACCGGGTCCCTACACGCTCCGCGAGCTCACCCCCATTGTCCTCCACTACCTCCGTGTGTGCGTGCGCGTCACTTACCCCGTCTTCATCGTGTAGTCTTCCCTCTATCGTTCCCATCTCCCGTGTCTCTGCCAACTCTTCACCCTTTACCTCCCTTGTCTCAACTATTATTTCCGTTGTCGTCACCTCGTGTCTCGTCTCACACGTTTTGGTCTCCCCATTTAATTTTTCCCTTTCGGTCATCGTCACGACCCTCGCCCAACACGTTCCACGAATTATTTTTCACCCGCCTCCACCGCGGGCCTGTCAGCCGTTGTACCCCCTTCCAGCTCGTTTGCTCCCACACGTGAAGTCGCCATTCCCAGCTCCCTGGTCACGGCCTTCATGCCCGCCTGCAGGCTTCGGCCCATGTTCTGCGTCTCACCCCGCAGCTCTTTCATCTCTTCCCTCATTTGCTGTGTATTCGCATCCATCGTCGTTTTCACTTCATTTGTATTTGTATCCATCTTTTCGTTCATGCCTTTCATTTCGCTTTGTATTTGTATCCATCTTTTCGTTCATGCCTTTCATTTCGTTTGTATTTGTATCCATCTTTTCGTTCATGCCTTTCATTTCGTTTTTCATTTCATTTGTGTTTGCATCCATTTTTTCGATCATTTTCGCATTCATCTTTTCGTTCATTGCCGCCAGCATGGCGCATAGCTGGGCCATGTTGGATGCACTCAGCTGAGCCGTTTCGGCAGGGGTTGGGGAAGGGTTTTGGTGGAGAGGGGGGGGGGAGGTGTCATACACCGCGGCCGCTGCCGCACCCACCTCGGGCCCTGGGTTCAGTTGGGCGAGTTCGTGTTCCTGCACAATCAACATTTCCTGCTCGGGGATTCCATCCTGAGCCATGGATTCTACACATTCTACATCCATTTCTAATACCCCCGGCTCCCGCTCGCCTTGAGACGCCATCTTGCTTCTCGTGAAGGGTTAATTTGCTCGCTCGTAATTTGGAGGGAATCGGGGGTCGCTTCTCTCACCCCTGGACCGATTCCCGTGAATTTAATTGGAGACAGGAGAGCCCGTTTTCCTGTTCTCCGATACCAGTGCCGCGAGGAGGGCGATGAATTTGTATCCCACTCCTGACACCAGTGTTGCGGTCTTCGCGCCCGCCGGCGTGCGACGGCCACGTAACTCGAATCGCGGCACGTCGCCCACCGGACGGACAATCCAGTCGTGACCCTCTCGGACTAACGCCGGGAACCAGTCACGGGTGGACCTTTCGGTCTCACCGCGATCGAGCCAATCAGCCCCGCGTGGGATAGGGTTGCTCGCCAAATTCGAACTACCTAAGTACCCACGCGGAGGGTAGACCGGGCGATCGCACCTCGCCGCAGGTCGACTTCGGACACGGGCCACTTAAGCGACCCGTTCCGTACTATCAGAATAACCGGCGGTGTTATCGTCGACCTCGACGGTTCGATTAATTATCGGGCGTATTCAGCCCACTACCAACCCTTTACGTGAAGCAAGATGGGGATTCAATGGAGGAAAAGACGAAGCGAAGCGGGAGAACAGTTCAACAATAAAGCACATTTATTCTCGGCACACGGGAAGCACACAAATACAATTCCACCAAATGCACACAAAAAAAGAAAACACACTTCCATTTACACAAAAAGCAAACATAAAAGTGAAAACACAGTGCAGAGCTAATACCGACTACCGAGCACACGGCAACACTTATACAATTCTACTTCACAGACGGCGCCGACAACACATACCCAAAACCAAGGAAAGAATATCCCCAAGAATGAGGTAGGCCTGGGGCCGAGACCGGGTCGGGCCTACCCGTCTGGTGATGAGACGCGGAGCGGCGATGGCCCCGCAACCCGCGGGCCTCGTGGACAGTGCCTGGCAGGGGGTGGGAACGGGGCCCCCTTGGTCGCACTATCTCAGCGCGGGGGGAAACAGGAGGGGGTTGCTGATGCTCGGGGTATAGAGGATCTTTATTATATGCGACGAGCGTCTCCACCTCGGCCAGGTCGCGCTGTCGGCCTCCCTCGGGTGCAGCTTCCTGCACGACGCGAGCACCCCCTCGTCTGGTGTCGCCGCCTTTCTACCGCTCCGTCCCCTCCGTTCCGACTCCAACGCACACGACGAGCAGCTCCACCGCCCGCGAAGTCTTGACCCTCTGCTTCCGACTCTCCTCTTCTTGACTCTCCGACCCGTTCTTGTTTGCGACTCTCTCTCCTTTTGCGACTCCGACTCTCGTCCTGCTGACTCTCTCGTTCCGACTCTTTCTCACTGACGAACCCCGTTCTTTTTATCCCCCCCGTAACTTCGCCTTTGACCCCCTCCCTTTGACCTTTCACCTCGCTCCCCATTGGCCCGACAAAAAGTGGGCGTGAAGGCTTTTTGATCCACAAATTTGCATATATCGATCGCCCTGGGGGCGGGGCCAAATCGCCCCTCGCTCACCGATTGGACGGCAAAAAGTGGGCGTGTGTCGTTTTTGATCCGTTTTTGAAGCAGAA
>NC_140962.1:22248962-22253962 GCF_056783735.1 Eptatretus burgeri | reverse complement strand
TTCGTGTCCCCAAAATAAATAACCTGAGGGCTGAGTAACTAACTAAACAAACCCACTCACACGGACGACTTAAATAAAATTGCCAGCGCGAAGACATACATGCTGGGGGCGCACTCATATGTACAGTACATCTTAACCTTAACTTACAAATTTTACACTAAACCATGGCCCAGGATCAATGGAATCTGCAAAAAGAAAGCAGTTAGCAGGGAGCCAGGCTGCTCGCATGCAGTCTCTGGCTCAAACAATGCAGGTGACAGAGAACGTGGCCGGCTGCTCACACGCAGTCCAAGGCCTTCCCTTTTGAAAATGAACCCAGTGAACCACAACGGTGCATGGGCTGCACAAACGCAGTCTCCGTGCCAGCTCAAGTGGCACACGCAATGAGCATAATGAATGGATGGATGAATGGATGGACGCAAACACGGTGCACGGGCCGTCACTGCAGGCCAGTTGTGGCTGCCAACAGGGCAGTTCTTGCAGCTTGCAAACTGTTGCTTTGATCCTGTCGCACATGGAAATGAACAGGGGGGGGGGGCAAAGCAAAATTGAACGGGGGCTGGCGAACATGGGGCAGTGGGCATGGCATGGCAAAGACAGCAGGCAAACAAAGCCTGCAGAACAGGGCCGCTGCAGGCAAACACATCTGGCAGACGAACTGGCCGGCACAGGCCTTGCAGAAAACAGCTGCAGACGATCCGGCCGGTACAGGCCTTGCAGCAAAACGCAGCTGCCGATGAAGTTGGCCGGCCTTTGCCTTGCAGTGCAGGTTTGTGGAGGGAGTGCGGTGGTGCTGGCCACTCGGAAGGCGGGCTCGGACCTGCCTACTGTCTCCCTCCCACCTATCGCCTTTGCCTGTCACTGTCTATACCCACCCCCTTAATTTGTCAAACCCCATTTAGCCCCAACTTTTTTTTTTGTTTTATTTCCTTTTTTACTTCCCCACTATAAATCGTCCCCTAACCCCCTTTATCGTCCTTGTTCGGCTAACCTATCCTGTCACCTTGCGTACTCCCAACCCCTACGTTCCCTTCCTGGAGGGGAACAAGGGACAGCTAGCGTCCTGTGTCGAGTCCCGACTCAAGCCTCAGGATGGCCTCCCCAGACTTCAGCGATCTCAACCCAAAGTGGGACCAGCGGCCCACAACGAGAGCGAAGGGATGGATGGTGCGGAGGGGTACACTTCCTATCTACCCTAACCATTTAACTGTTAAACTACCCCGGGGCTTTCAACAAGTGCCTCTCGCTTAAACTACTGGTTCTAAAAACCCAGATTCGCCTGCGTTGGTGTCCTCACAATTTCAGGCCTCGACCCCAATTTTCTTTCCGTGCCCTCACACGGTCTCATGGCTGGGACGCGTGGCTCCCCTTGGCAGGCACGACCCTCTGCCGATCCTCCGACGAAGGCACCCCCGGGCACTACACTGCCTCCGAGCCTACCAGCTCCTTAAACACCGGGGAGTGCCCCCCATGGCACCTCCCCTGAATCGCACACGTGGCAGACTGGCTTCCCGGGCCCCTTTCCGAGGGTCACCCGTGCCCACAACTGCCCACGCGGCTAATGATGCCCCGGGCCCCGCACCAAGCGGACGCACCCGTGCCCACTACGCTATCCCGGCCCCCCATGGGCCCTTGGCCTACCACGGCCGACTAGCCTGGTGCCCGGGGTACCCACTCAGCAATACCTTTCGCAGCCACGCTCCCAGCCCGTCAACAGGGCTCCTGCACCCCTCCAAACGGGTATCGAGCCTACATTCACACCAACAGCAAAACGATCTCCATTTTCAATTTGACTAACCCAGCTAACTCACTTTACACTGACCCCGGGGTCCCTTGGGCGGGAGTCACTCCTCCCCCCAATCACTCATCGCACCATGCATTCCCCATTCGCTCCACTCACACAGACCCGCTGGCCTCACTCACTCAACATGTACTCACTTCACTACTCTTCAACACACACAGCTGAACTCTGCCATCCTGCTAACTACATCCCCTAACTAACTCGTGCTCCCACGTCGTCCCTTAAACTACAGCACGTTCCTTTTAACACTACGTAGCAAAAGCTACGTCCCCACTACACATCCACAAGTCTGTCACTGTCCTCAAAAAAAAAAAATCATTTTATTTCCCAAACCTAAATCTCAACGAACATCCCTCTACCTTATCCATTCCACGGGCCCCATGAGGACTTACCCCTGCCCCATGGAGCCGGTCTAAGCTAACCCTTCCCCCGAACTAGTTTCATCCTGTGCCCAGGTAAGGGGGTCTTCCACCCCCTGCCCGGGAATCCTGTTCACCCGAAAGCGAGGCTTTTTGTTTTTTTCACATGCGCAGCACCACCGCGGTAACTCGCAACCTGCGCACCAGCGCTGCAATTCACAGCCGCGCATCTGTGGCGTGACGTCATGGCAGCTGTTCGCGTCCCTCGTCCCTCTTGGACGGTACCATCCGGCAGGGATTCACCCTCTTGCCGGATTCCAACCACACACGCAGCCATGACATGACGTCACCCGGCGCCTAAAAAAAAAACACAAGCCTCACATCTTGAGGGGTTCCCCAAGCGAACACATATGCTCTGCCCGTTGGAGCTTAACACACACGCCCGCGTGGAGAACCCGTCCGGTCCAAATCCGTTTACCTGCCTAAACTTTGTCCGTCGCGGGATCTGCAAATCCACCGCGTGCGTTTCCGGACCGGGATTCATTCCCGCAAGCGAGCACGTGGGGGCCTCGAGCGTTGCACGGCACGGACCTCGCGCTCGCTGCTGGGTGAACCTGGCGCGGTGCTCAAAACATCTAGAGCCGCTACCCGGCTTTCGTTCCTCTGTCGCCGTCTCAGTCTCCATTCCACCCACGCACACCTGCGTGTTACGACGCTCACTCTCCACTCCATTACATTCACACCGGGAGACGCGGCTGCGTGCTCCCGCATGCCAACCGACATCTCCCTTACACACAGCGACCTTGCACACGCTGTCTCTCTCACACTCGGCCGCTCACTCACGCATGCCATTTACCCTTGCACACGTGGTGACACTCGCCCACAGTGTCTCACTTACACACGGCGTGCTGGGGAGCACGCCCTTCGGCACACTCACGACCACACCACTCACACACGGGGTCGCTTCCACACACGGGGACGCACTCACACCTTGCACCACACACACCGGGACAATCACACTGGGGATACGTGTCCCCACAAGGGTCTCCGGGGCCTCTATACCCCCCAAGCTTTCCGTGCACCCGTTCGCAGCACTCCTCCCCTCGAACTCGCAAAGCACGACCGAGCCCACCTGGTCGTGACTCGCCTCAAGGGGGCATACTCCCTCCCCTCGTTCCTGGAGGAGGCTATCCAACTGCTCGCACCGGGTCTCTACCCAGTCCGCCAGCTCACCCCCATTGTCCTCCACTCCCTCCGTGTGTGTGTGCGTCTCTAACCCCGTCCAATTCATCGTGTAGTCTTCCCTCCTATCGTACCCATCTCCCGTGTCTCTGACAACTCAGTCACCTCTTCCCTTGTTATCTCCCTTGTCTCAACTATTATTTCTTTCCTCCTTTCCGTCGTCACCTCGTGTCTCGTCTCACACGTTTCGGTCTCCCCATTTATTTTTTCCCTTTCGGTCACCGTCAATGTTGCTCTCTCCGTCACCTTTACCAGTCTCGCCCAACACGCCCCCCAAATTATTTTGTCACCTGCCCCCACTGTGGGCCTGAGAGCCATTGCACCCCCTCCCAGCTCGTTCGCTCCCACACGTGGCGTCGCCATTTTAAGCTCCCTGGTTACTGCCTTCATGCCCGCCTGCAGGCTTCGGCCCATGTTCTGCGTCTCACCCCGCAGTTCTTTCATTTCTTCCTTCATTTTGAGTGCGTTTGTTTCCATATTCGTTTTCATTTCGTTTGTGTTTGTATCCATCTTTTCGTTCATTTGTTGTGTGTTCGCATCCATTTTTGTTTTCACTTCGTTCATTTGTTGTGTATTCATATCCATTTTTGTTTTCATTTCGTGCATGTCCCCACTGATTCCTGCCAGCATGGCGCATAGCTGGGCCATGTCGGGCGCACTCAGCTGAGCCGATTCGGCAAGGATTGGGGGGTTTTGGCGGAGAGGGGGAGGGGAGGTGTCATACACCGCGGCCGCCGCCGCACCTATTTCGGGCTCTGGGTTCAGTTGGGGGAGTTCGTGTTCCTGCACAACCAACATTTCCTGCTCGGGGTTTTCATCCTGGACCATGGTTCTACACATTCTAAATCCATTTCTAATACCCCCGGCTCCCGCTCGCCTTGAGACGCCATCTTATCTCTCCTAAAGGGTTAATTTGAATCGCTCGTAATTTGGAGGGAATCGGGGGTCGCTCCTCTCACCCCTGGACCGATTCCCGTGAATTTAGCTGGAGACAGGAGAGCCCGTTTTCCCGCTCTCCGACGCCAGTGCCGCGAGGAGGGGGGATAGGTTTGTGTCCCACGACCTGACACCAGTGTTGCGAGGAGGGGGGATAGGTTTGTATCCCACTCCTGACACCAGTGTTGCGAATTTGTGCCCGCCGGCGTGCGAGCGGCCACGTAACTCGAATTGCGGCACGTTGCCCACTGTCGGACAATTCTGTCGTGACCCTCTCGGACTAATGCCGGGAACTAGTCACGGGTGGGCCGTTCGGCCTCACCACGATCGTGCCAATCGGCCCCCCACGTGGGATAAGGTTGTTCGCCAAATTCGACCTACCTAAGTACCCACACGGAGGGTAGACCGGGCGATCGCACCTCGCCGCAGGTGGACTCCGGACACGGGCCACTTAAGCGACCCGTTCCATACTATCGGGATAACCGAACGGTGTTATCGTCGACCTCGACGGTTCCGATTAATTACCGGGCGTATTAAGCCCACTACCAACCCTTTACGTGAAGGAAGATGGAGATTCAATTAAAGAAAAGACGAAGCGAAACGGGAAAAACAGTTCAACATAATGCACATTTATTCCGCGGCACACGGAGAGCACACATATA
>NC_140962.1:22226462-22238962 GCF_056783735.1 Eptatretus burgeri | reverse complement strand
AGTCCCGTGTTGCAGCTGCCATCAGAGCAGTCCCTGCAAATTTGCGCGATGATCCTGGCGTACAAGATAATGAACGGGGGGGGGGGGGAATTGCAAAACAGAACGGGGGGGGGGAATGCAAAACAGAACGGGGGGGGGGGAATGCAAAACAGAACGGGGGCTGGTGGGCATGGATCATGGTAAAGGTGGGCAGGCATGGCATGACAAGGCCGCTGTCGCAAACACAGCCGGCAGATGAAGTGGCCGGCACAGGCCTTACAGCAAGACAGCCAGCAGACGATCCGGCCGGCACAGGCCTCGAAGCAAACGGCCAGCCGATGAAGTGATGAAGTTGGCCGGCACCTTTGCCTGGAAATGGAGGTTGGTGGAGGGAGTGCGGTGGTGCTGGCCACTCAGAAGGCGGGCTCGGACCTACCTTACTGCCTCCCTCCCAACCTATCGCCTTTGCCTGTCTCTGTCCATACCGACCCCCTTAATATGTCAAAACCAATTTAGCCCCAACTTATTTTTTGTTTTTATTTTTACTTCCCTTCTACTATAACTCGTCCCCAACCCCCTTTTTCATCCTTGTTCGGCTAACCTATCCTGTCCTAGCCTACTCCCAACCTCTACGTTCCCTTCCTGGAGGGGAATAAGGGCGAGCTAGCGTCCTGTGTCGAGGCCCAATGAAGCCTCAGAATGGCCTCCTCAGACTTCAGCGATCTTAACCCAAAGTGGGTCCAGCGGCCCACAACGAGAGCGAAGGGATGAATGGTGCGGAGGGGTACATTTCCTAATCTACCCTTATATTTATTCCTTAAACTACCCCGGGGCTTTCAACAAGCGCCTCTCGCTTAAACTATCGGTTCTAACAACCAAGATTCCCGTCGCCTGTGTCGGTGTCCTCTCAATTTTGGGCCATGCCCTCCAATTTTCTCTCGTACCCTTGCACGGTCTTGTGGCTCCCTTGGCAGGAACTACCCTCTGCCAATTCTCCAACGATGGCACCCCCAGGCAGTACACTGCCTCCAAGCCTACCAGCTCCCTAAACTGGGGAGTGCTCTCCATGGCGACTCCCCTGAAACGCTCACGTGGCAGGCTGGCTTCCCGGGCCCCTTTCCGAGAGTCACCCGTGCCCACGACACTGCCCACGCGGCCAATGGCGCCCCGGGCCCCCGCATCATGCGGGCGCACCCGTGCCCACTACACTATCCCGGTCGCCCATGGGCCCTTGGCCTACCGCGGCCGACTATCCTGGTGCCCGGGGTACCCATTCAGCGATACTCACCTTTCGCAGCCACGCTCCCAGCCCGTCAACAGGGCTCCTGCACCCCTCCAAACTGGTTTTGAACCTACTTTCCCACCAACAACAAAACGACCTCCATTTTGTCAATTTAACGAACCCACTTACTCACTTTATCTTGACCCCAGGGTCCCTTGGGTGGGAATCACTCCTCCCCCCAATCACTCATCGCACCATGCATTCCACATTCACTCCATACCCACAGGCTCGCTGGCCTCACTCACTCAACATGTCTCCACCTCACAACTCTTCAACACACACCGCTGAATTCTGCCATTCTGCTCACGACATCCCCTCAACTACCTCGTGCTCCCTCGTCATCCCTTAAACTATAGCACATTCCATTTAATACTACGTTGCTAAGCTACGTCCCCACTACACATCCACAGTCTGTCTCTGTCCTCAAATCCAAAAATCAATTCCCAGATTCCATCCTAAATCTGACCTAAATCCCTCTTACCTAATCCATTCCACGGGCCCCATGAGGACTTACCCCTGCCCCATGAAGCCGGTTGAGCTAAGCTAACCCTTCCCCCTAACTAGTTGTGTCATGTGCCCTGTAAGGGGGTCTTCCACCCCTTGCCTGGGAATCCTGTTCACAGGAAGCGAGGCTTGCTTCTTTTTTTTTTTCTATGCGCAGCACCAGCGCGGCAACTCGCAACCTGCGCATCATCAGCGCGGCAATTCACAGCCGCGCACCTTTGGCGTGACGTCATGGCAGCTGTTCGCGTCCCTCGTCCCTCTTGGACGGCACCATCCGGCAGGGATTCACCCTCCTGCCGGATTCCAACCATACACGCAGCCATGACGCCACTCTGCGCATCCAAAGCAAACCTTGCCTTTCGAGGGGTTCCCCACGCGAACACATGTGCTCTGCCCGTCCGTGACCTGCGTCGTGTGCTCTGCGAACAGAACACACTGCACAGGCCACATCGAGCTTCACACACACGCCTACCTGGGGAACCCATCCGGTCCAAATCCATCTATCCCAGCCTACCTTTTGCCCGTCCGCTGGATCAGCCACATCCACCGCTGGAGTTTACGGACCGGGTTTCACTCCCGCAAGCGCGCACGTGGCGGTCTCATGCGAAGCACGGCCCGAACCCGGCGTGGTCCCCAATGCAACTTCGGCCGCAACTCGGCCTTTGTCCTTTATCTGGCGCCGTCTCCATCGCCATTCCATGCACACACTCCTGCGTGTTACGACGCTTACATACCTCACCATTACTCTCTCACTTGGAGATGCGGTTGCGTGTTCGCGCCTGCCGACCGTAATCTCCCTTGCATACAGCGACCTCACACACGCTGTCCCTCTCACACACCGTGCTTTACTCACTCATGCCCTTTCTGGCGCACACGTGGTTCCACTCATGCACGGGGTCTCCATCACACACACCCCTTCACTCACGCATGGCGTGCTGGGAAGCACGCATTTCAGCACACTCGCAACCACACCACTCACACACGGGGTCTCTTTCACACACGGGGTGTTTCGTTCATACACGGGGTCTCTTTTATACACGGGGTCTCATCCACACAAGGGGTCTCTGTCACACACGCGGTCGCTCACACACGCCCTTGCACCCACGCTATGTGCACGTTGCAGCACGCATTTCACCACGCTTGTATACACACACCTTGACACCACACACACCGGGACCACACTCGTAATGGGGAATCGCATCACCACAAGGGGTTCCGGGGCCTCCATACCCCCCAAGCTCTCCGTGCACCCGTCAACAGCACTCGCCCCCTCAACTCCGCAAAGCTCGACCGGATCCACCTGGTCGAGAACCGCTTCAAGGGGGAATATTCCCTCCCCTCGTTCCTGGAGGAGGCTATCCAGCTGCTCGCACTGGGTCTCGAGACATTCCGCGAGCTCGCCCCCATTATCCTCCACTACCTCCGTGTGTGTGTGCTCGTCCTTAACCCCGTCCAATTCACCCTCTATCTCCCGTGTCTATGCCAACTCAGTCACCTCTTCACCCATTACCTCCCTTGTCTCAACTATTATTTCTGCCGTCTCCACGTGTCTTGCCGTACACGTCTCAGTCACCCCCTTTACTTTTTCCCTCTGCGTCACCGTCACTTTCTCCATCACCTTTACGCTTCTCGCCCAACACGTCCCCCGGATTAATCTGTCTTCACCCGCCTCCATTGCGAGCCTGACAGCCGTTGCACTCCCCCCCAGCTCGTTCGCTCCAGCACGTGGCGGCACCATTTTGAGCTCCACTGCCCGCGTTTCACTCCTTGCAATTGCAATTATGCCTGCCTGCAGGCCTCGGCCTATTTGCTGCATCTCACCCCGCATTTTTTCCATTTCGTTTGTCATATTCGCATTCATTTGTTGCCCATTCGTATCCATCTTGCTTTGCATATTCACATTCATCTGTTGCGCATTCGTATCCATCTTTGCCAGCATGGCGAATAGCTGGGCCATGTCGAGTGCACTCGGCTGAGCCAATTCGGCGAGGATCGGGGGGGAGGTGTCATCCACCACGGCCTCTGCCGCTGCGCCCATTTCGGGTTCTGGGTTCGGTTGTGGGGGAAATTCGTCCTGCCCAATTAGCATTTCCTGCTCGGGGTTCTCGTCCTGGGCCATGGATTCTATTAATTCTAAATCCAAATCCACCACCCCCAGCTCCCGCTCGCCTTGAAACGCCATCTTATTTCGTGGAATAAATAAAAAAAATTTTAAAGCTCGTGTTTGGTGGGAATCGGGGGTTACTCCACTCACCCCTGAACTGATTCCCGTAAATTTAGTTTGGAGACGGGGTGGATTCGAATCCCACTCCTGACACTGGTGTTGCGAATTCGCGCCCGCTGGCGTGCGATCGGCCGCGTTTCTCCAATAGCAGCCGCGTCGCCCACCGGACAGACAATTCAGTCATGACCCTCCTGGAACTATCGCCAGGAACCAGTCACGGGTGGGGGTTTAACCTCACCACAGCCCAGTCCACATTCTACCTGCACGAAATAGGGTGAATCGCCGAATGTCGATATACCTAAGTACCCGTGCGGGTAACCTACGGAGGGGCTGCACCGCACTGCAGGTTGGCCTGGGACACGAACCGCTTAAGCGGTCCGTTCCGTACTACAGTGATAACCGAGCGGTATTATTGCCGACCTCGACGGATCCGATTCTCCTTACCGGGCGTTCAAAACCCACTACTCATTCCACGATGCAAGATGGTTTTCAAAAGGGAAATAGGACACGACGAATGGGATACATTTATTCAAACCACACGTATGCAGGCAAAGCAATGAATAACAGTCATGCACGTATGTACAGCACACAAATAGAAATGAAACATGGATACAGGCAAGAAAGCAATGAAAAGTAATACCACCGCCGACAAGCAAAGGTTTATTCACAAGCACTTAGGCAGGTCTACTTAAGACGGTGCCACAACACGTATACAAAAGCAAAGAAATGGCCACCCCCCAAAGACAAGGGTGGCAGACAGGGTTCGTGGACCGTATGTGGCGTGGAACCTGGATGATCGGCCAGGCCCAAGAGACCGAAGGGTCTTACCCACACCCTCGTGGTATGACGGTGGGCAGGTCGCGATGTCCCGCTCCCACAGCTGCTAGCGTAGCCGCGCCTGATGTCGGGCCCCTGGCGTGGTCGGTGAGCTCTCTCCGGCGTTCCCCACACGGACGCGCAGGCTCGCGCCACACAGCCGGCAGAGCAGTTGGGGGGAACGAACGGGGTTGCCGACGCTCTTTCAGCGCGGATGTTCGGTAAAAAGAGGGGTTGATGCTCCTTCAGCGAGTTGATGCTCTTTCGCCCCGGACTGCCTTGGCGCTGGCAAGCTCTCCCTGGTTGTGATCTCCACGTAGCCTTTTCCCCGGCTGTGGTCTCCAAGTAGTCCTCTGGTTTGCCACCGAGCGCCCTTCCGCGTCCTTGCTCCGTCACGCTCTCCAACTCCCAACAACTCCGACTCTCTCCCGGCTCGCACTCGCCAAAAACCGCCCGACACTCACACTGACGGTTCCACAGATTCTCCACCGATCGACAACCCCAAGCTCCGGGCTCCACTCGACTGCCTCTCTTCAGACTGACGGCTCCACAGATTCACCCTCCGATCGACAATCCCGAAGCTCCAGACTGCTGGCTCCACCGACCAATTGACTGATTCTGAGCTCCGTTCTGCTTGTCCTTATATAGGGCCGGGGAAAGCGAGAATCGACCCTTGCCCTTTGACCTCCGACCCCCGCAAAGCCGACGTCGTGGAAATCATCAGAGCTTCGCGCTGACAGCGCGGCCTTTGACCCCCAGAAAGCCGACGTCGTGGAAATCATCAGAGCCTCGCGCTGACAGTGCGGCCTTTGACCCCCAGAAAGCCGACGTCGTAGAAATCATCTACGCCTCGCGGTGACAGCGCGGCCTTTGACCCCCAGAAAGCCGACGTCGTGGAAATCATCAGAGCCTCGTGCTAACAGCGCGGCCTTTGACCCCCAGAAAGCCGACGTCGTGGAAATCATCAAAGCTTCGCGCTGACAGCGCGGCCTTTAGCCCCCAGAAAGCCGACGTCGTGGAAATCATCAAAGCCTCGCGGTGACAGCGCGGCCTTTGACCCCCAGACAGCCGACGTCGTGGAAATCATCATCGCTTCGCGCTTACAGCGCTGCCTTTAACCCCCAGGAAGCCAACGTCGTGGAAATCATCAGAGCCTCGCGTTGACAGCGCGGCCTTTGACCCCCAGAAAGCCGACGTCGTGGAAATCATCAGAGCCTCGCACTGACAGCGCGGCCTTCGACCGAACCCTTGCCTCTGCCCGCAGCGATGTTCTTTCCTTCAGATCCCGCCGCTGCTGGGGCGAAGATGGCGTCGTTTCAGGGACGAAGGTGATGCGATGTTAGTGGTGTGGAGTGGTTGATGGTGGTGTAGGTAAAGAGGCGAAGGTGGTGGTTGTTTGGTTGTGGACGTTTGGGAACGATGTTGGTGGTGGCGATTTGGTTGTTGAGGGATAGTTGGTCCAAAATAACGATAGAAAAAGAAAAACGGCTATCTCAAAGGGTCGCAGCCCGGTGAAACATGAAGAAATCCCTTTAAACAACGGTGGGGACCGATCTACACATAAACTTAGCATCATAACTGATCTGAGGACCTTAATGGTGTATTGCAAATTTCCACAGCCGGAACAATATATATATATATATATATATATATATATATATATATATATATATATATATATATGTTACAGAGAGGGGGGGTGGGGGAGACAAGTGGGAGACAGCAAATAATACCAAGGCTTACCTTGCCGTGTTTAACCCCCTGGGGATCTTTCACTGGTCAAGGATTAAACATGACCATCACCGCCGCGCCTCAACACAAAGCGCCATTTCCTGTGTGTTTTGTATTTTATGGCAATGGCCCCACTTCACACAGGGGCGGGCAAAGGTTTCATAGGCTTGAACTGTGTCCTCCTGAACCAGAAAGCACAGACAACTGATTGAAGTACAACTCAATGACTGAAAGATCGCAGGTACAAGAGGACAGAATACACTCATTGTTGCTGTGTTTGTTTCTCATCTTGCTTCGGTGTTGAGAAGTTTCATTTACTCTGGATTTTTGTTATTCCTTGTTTTTTTGTTGCCTTTCTGTCCTGCCTTTTTTCTTCTTGTATTTTTATTCTTCTTTCAGCCTCTCCTTCTTCATTTGTTCTTTGTTGTCTTTTCATTGTTCTTCTGCCCTCCTCCTTCTGCGTTTCTCTTTCTGCCTTTCTTCTCTTTCCTCTTTCTGCCTTTCTTCTCTTTCCTCTTTCTGCCTTTCTTCTCTTTCCTCTTTCTGCCTTTCTTCTCTTTCCTCTTTCAGCCTTTCTTCTCTTTCCTCTTTCTGCCTTTCTTCTCTTTCTTCTTTCTGCCTTTCTTCTCCAGTATTGTTTCTTGTTCTTCAGCACTGAGGATTTCACATCAGCTTTTTTCAGTTTTTGATATTGCGTTTTTTTTGTTTTGTTTTTCATCCTTGTGGAGCTTCAGGATAGACAATGTTGCATGTTTTTCCATGTGAAGCAAAGATGAAAAGGTTTTTGCCATTGCCAACTCCAGTACAACCAACATAGTGTTGGCCATGAGAAAAGCATGGGCTTTGCAGGTTGAGGCCAACAACTTTGAGTGATTGTCCTTGTGCCTTGTTGACGCTCATGGCAATACTGAAGTGGACAGGGAACTGGAGATTTCTAAATTGAAATGGCAAGTCAGATGAGATGAATGGAATGCGTGGAATGAAGACATCTGTGGAATGAAAACAATGCGTGGAATTGGTGTTAGGATATGGACACTCAGCAGGATTAAAAACAAAACCTGTCAAAGGGCGGAGGAGCTCCTTGTGAGCCAACGGCCATCCATATCTAGTGCCCAACTGTGTCTGCGGACGTCCTCCTGCAGTTGGGTTACTTTTTTATTAGGAGGTTGGTGGCAGGATTTGCACTCCGGCCACTGTAAAACCCTTCATTCCGCAAAACACACAAACGCAAAAAAATCTGAAAACCCACTCCGTGGGAGTACCTCCTGTGCAGCTTCCCTTCGCAGGGCAGCTCACCGGATGATGGGATTGGGGCAAAGCCTTCGGGACCCCCAATCTTTGATGAAAGGAGGGAAACCATGGGGTAACCTCCCTGGGTCAGATTGCGGGAGAGTGTGTCGGAGTGGTGCTGAGGTGTCGTCCACCAGACGGCGGTCTCCTTGGGTTAACCTGAGGCGGTCCCTTCGGGTGGGTGCCTGGAATGTCCCATCCCGAAGAAAGGATGATCACCTGCCTCTTATCATCTGAGCTCAAGCGTTTGGACATCGGTATTGCAGCACTCTCTGAGGTTCGGAGACCGGATTGCGGCGAGGTAATGGTGGGTGGTTACACCTACTATTGGTCTGGTCGCTCTGATGGTTACCATACTCAAGGAGTTTCTGTAGCTGTGTCCAATAAGCCGACCCCAATGATAATTGAGGTAACACCGGTCAACGAGCGTATTATGAGACGAAGGATTCGTCACTCCTTAGGTGTCATTTCCCTGGTCTCTGTTTATGCTCTGATTGAGGCAAGTGACCTCACCATGAAGGACACATTCTACGCCACGCTCGCGTCTGTGGTTGATCAGTGCCCCAGACGAGATACACTTCTCGTCTTGGGGGATTTCAATACATCGACTGGAACTGATAGGGATGGTTATGAGATGTGTGTTGGTCCCCATGGGTCAGGAACTATGAATCAGAATAGCACTAAGTTCCTTGACTTTGCAAGAAGTCATGAACTTAGGGTGGCCGGTTCATGGTTTCAGCGCCCACAAGCTCATCGCTGGACTTGGTATTCCAACGCTGGCGGTGTGGCAAAGGAGATTGACCATGTCCTCATTGACGGTCGCTGGAGGATGATCCAGAACTGCAGGGTCTACCGGAGTGCTCAGTTCCTCAATACTGACTACCGGCTTGTTGTAGCAATTCTAAAGCTGCACCTTAAATCCTGGAGAATGGTGCCATCCCAGCCTTGGCTGGATGTTGGCAAGCTCAAGGATGAGAGAGTAGCTGAGGAGTTTGCGAACAGGCTGAGTGGACATTTGCGGTGTCTGGGCACTTTGGGAGATCCTGAAGAGTTGTGGAGTGCCTTCAAGACCACCGACCTTGATGTTGCCGGAAGATGTCTTGGAACTCACCACAAGGCAAAGAAGAATTTTGTCACTCAAGGGACACTGGATACCATTGACCAGAGTCGCAGGGACAGGCTGAATGGCAGAGCTGAACTGTTCAGGGAGCTGAGGCATAAAACTGAACGTGCACTAAGGGTGGACAAGGAGGCCAATGTGCGAGGAATCTGTGAGGGGTAGAGCATCACCTGTGGACAGGTGATTCTCGTCCCGCTTTCAGGGGAATTCGCGCATTGCGTTCATCCAAGCCCATCCCTCGGAGCACTGCAGTTAGAGCAGAGAGTGGAAGGCTCTGAACAGACGAGTCTGAAGTGAAGGTCCACTGGGCCGTACTTTGTGCGGTTGTACCAGGCTGATCCACCAGCTGTCGAGTTGGAAGTCAATGGTGTTACAATCCTTGTTGCTGACCCTCCACTCAATTGTGGTCTACCTTTGCTTGTGGAAGCACGGGCTGCGGTGAACCGGTTGAAACGGGGTAAAGCTCCAGGGATCTGTGGCATCCATGCTGAACTTCTCAAGGCTGGTGGAAATGCTGCACTTGTTTCGTTGCATGCAGTTTTGTGCTCTGCCTGGAACACAGGGATCATCCCAACTGATTGTAAGAGGGGCCTTGTTGTCCCTCTCTGGAAAGGTAAGGGTGATCGCCAAGACTGCAACAACTACCGAGGGGTGACGCTGCTCTCAGTGCCGGGCAAGATCTTTGCTCGGATAATTCTTGATAGAGTTCGCCACAATCTGCTTGAGCTCCAACATCCAGAGCAGTCAGGCTTTACACCAAAAAGGTGATATTCATGTCTCTGCTGGCTGAGTCAGAGGTCAATAGACGTCTGGGTCGGGCCTGGGGAGTCATGGATTCACTGGATCATGGGGTGTGGCGCTGCCGGTACCTGTGCGGGAGGACGAAAGTCCGAGTCTTCAGGTCCTTGGTGCTTCCATTCTGGCTCTATGGATGCGAGACTTGGACTCTGACCAAGGATCTGAGACGGAGACAATTCATTTGGTACCAGGTCTCTTCTGAAAATCCTTGGCTATCGCTGGTCAGATTTTGTGTCCAACGAGCGGTTGCTGAGAGAGACTCGGGTGAGATTTGTTACCTACATCGTCCGTGATCATCAGTTGCGGCTGTATGGACATGTGGCTCGTTTTCCTGACGCTGATCCTGCTCACCAGATTCTCTCAGCGAGGGAGTCTCGTGAGTGGAGGAGGCCAATGGGCCGACCACGTGCCTCGTGGTTGCAGCAGGTTGACCAGCATCTCAAGGAGATGGGGATGGGCCTGGCATCTGCCTGGTGGAAGGCCAGACGGAGCCCCCTGGAGTACCGGCGGAAAGTGGACGCAGCGACGCGCTGTTCTGGCACATGCTCCGATACCTGACCTGACCTGTCCTGCTGCATCGCCAGTCATGACTGTTGCTTCAGTGACATAAGCTTCTTGACAGCCAAATGTGTTCCATTGCAGAGTGTTGGTGGGTCCAGATTCCTGAGAAGCACAATGGGTGCACCAATCTTGAGCTCCAGATTGTGAGGAGGCACACCTGGTAGTTCCAGAGAGTTAAGAAATTCTGTGGGGTAGTGGACTGCTTCATCTGTGTCTGGTACAGTGTCAACCGACTTGTACATTTGCAATAGCGCCAGGTAACTGTGTAAGAAGGCCTCTGTTTGTGGAATTGGCGGCATCATTTTTCAGTGCAAAGATAGCTCTTTGGCTTCGCCACTTGTGGTCATGGAAGTTATGTGCAACATTGGAAATACTGCATCTTGTAGTTGTTGAAGTGTTGCAACTGTTTTCCCATTGTTGTTCATCAAGATCGTTCCATCTTGATTTTCAAATGCGATGGCTCCATTTCCCAATTTGAGCAGGCTTGCACAAACTACACAGCAGATGAATCCCCTGTTAGTTATGAGGGTGATTTGCTGAATGTTGTTCCAAATGTATGAGGCTTTGAGGCAAGCCTGCAGTTCATCAGATTTGGTTCCATGTGGAATGACTGGCAGCATCTGTCAAATCCCCAGACAACACCAGAGTCACTCCACCTATTCTTCTGTCATTATGTCGAACATCTTGCATGGCGTGATCAAGAGCCTCGAAGGCAGCTTTGTGAGACATTGTGCATTCATCCCAGGCAATGATCCGGCAATCCTGCAGGAGCTTCGCTTTTCCCAGTACCCCAGCCAATGTTGCAGATTGGTGCCTCCATACTTTCCAGATTTAAGGGTAACTTGAAGACTGAGTGAGCTGTTCTTCCTCCTGTCAACAGTGTGGCAGCAATGCCTTATGATGCCACTGCAAGGGCAATCATGTTTCTTTGCTGGATTTTTGCCAAAAGAAGATTGATGAGAAAAGTTTTGCCAGTTCCACTGGGAGCATCCAGAAAGAAAGTGCCACCACTCCCATTGAAAACTGCTTGTGTAATCTTATTGAAGACTTCTCTTTGGTCTGGGACCAGACATGGCTCATTCTCCTGTATGTCTTCAGCAAGCTTTTCCATGTTGTAGTTGGTCTCTCTCAAAATTTCATTGGTGAGCTCATTGTCATTTTGTCGTTGAGGGTCAGGAAGGCCAAAAGTTAAGATCAGAGCGAACCAAAGCCTTGATCTTGTCTTCAACGATAATGAGAGCTTGATTGATGATGGCATCACTGTCGTCAAGTTCCAAGTGAGGATTTTGCACTTGTGGTGATGCAAAATGTCCTCTGCCAGATTCTCCTTGTGGTTGTCCCATAGTTGTTGAGAATTTGACATGGCATGTGTCTGCAACATGATGACAAATAGGTTTCGCAGTGGGTCCTCTGGATCTTTGACATCCTCTCAGTCTAATGGCTCTTTGGGGTCTTTTGGATATTTAGGTTTTTGGGGTCTTTTGGGTCCTCGGGAACTTTTGGATCATGTGGGTCTTTTAGGTCCTTTGGATCTGTAATGTCAGTCATGACATTTGTCAGTTAGTAAAGATTTACAATCCCATTAATGTTCTGAGCGGATGTTCTTGTCTGAGCGAAGGCACTGGACGCAGCTCAGAACGGATGTAGATGCATTCTGGGAAGCCAAAAACTGAGGCTCTCTGCGAAGCTTACAGCAACTGCAAGCTCACATCACTGTGCGAAGCTTACATCGTGTTGTAAAGCTTATACTCCGTTGTGAGGTTCATTCCTGCAAAGCTCATATCGTGTTGTTAAGCTTATACTGCACCGTGAGGTTCATATCGAGCCACAAGGCCATCAGTGTGACCAGGCCCATTCTACGTTTTATCTACATACAAGTGCCACTCGTTAAGGAGGATTAGAGTGGTCAATATATCTCTATGTAGCTCAAGACGGAAGAAAGATTGGAATGTATTTTGTAAGCATTTTCAAGTAAACACGTTCCAAGTCACTTACATTCGTGCCATTTGCATATAACGTATTAAAATGCCATTTGAGGTGTATTTCCTATTTGTTTGATTCATTGTATTTGATTTAAAGTGGAACTCCCCATACCCTCGCCTACCCTTCCCTCACACTGCCTCCCCTTCCCTCACACTGCCTCCCCTTCCCTCACACTGCCTCCCCTTCCCTCACACTGCCTCCCCTTCCCTCAC
>NC_140962.1:22031462-22218962 GCF_056783735.1 Eptatretus burgeri | reverse complement strand
CTTCCACCCACATTACTACATCATAATACATACTTATACCAAGTTTAATTTAAATCCTTGAACCCAGATTTAAAAAATATTAAATAATTCTGGCTGCTAGACCATGCATCCGATCAGGTGGAAATTTAAAACATATATTCACCATGACTACTTGATCATAATTGTGAAGTTTCATCTTGATTGATGAAGTGGAACAAGAGAAATAATTTGTTTAAGATTTTGATTCAATCCAATATGGCTGCCAGATTTGTGTGACCGATTCATCATTCGTGAACACCCTGATAACCACAAGGCTTGGGGAACATGCAGGTGAAGCTTCCCCTCGATCTGTCAAGCCATTCTGGAGAAGAAGATTTTTAAAGGTTTATTCCTTTTAAAAAATTATAGCTGCCAAACCATGTGACCTATGACATCATAGGTGGAGAACTTTTTGTTCCTCATGGATCGGCAGTCATACCTACAAAGTTTTGCCTCGATCAGTTCAGCCGTTTAGGCGAAGATTTTTGAAGGTTTTTATGTCAACAAAAAAGTCTGCCACACCACATAACCGATGATGTCATCATCCGCCCCCCCCCTCCCCACATTCCCAACCATATACAATTTAGCCCTCGATGACTCAAAAAAAAAAATTCATACTGATCGGACAAAGTGTTTGACATCGGCAATTATGACGTCATAACGAAGCAATCGATGTCATCAAAAAAATGATACTTCTTTCCCTTGAGGAGTACTTCACACGTTCCAAGTTTCGATATTTTCCATGGAGCGGTTTCGGAGATAGAGGTCAAGTTTTTCCTTTTTTCCAACATGGCTACCACACCACATGACCTATGACATCATAATTATCATTAAAACATTCTTCATGTGCAGTTGCACCGATCGTGAAAAAATTTTCTCAATCCGACAAGCGGTGACGGAGAAAAACACAAAAGTTCTGTGCGGACAAACAAACGGATCCAAATACAATACCCTCTCCTTCGGTGAGGATAATAACAATTGGTTGCAAATAATAATTACCAAGGAGAATATTAGTGAAGGACGAAACAATCATCAATTTCATTCCACAGTGTGGAAGAAAACACATCATACCTCCAGACAGGAATATCCAATGGAACATCCACTCGTCAACCCAACAGATCTTAACATCAAAAGCATCGCCATGACCTGTACGTCCATAATGGCATGTGGTGAACAAGCCAAAGAACAACATCCCTGCACCAAAGCATATGTCTCTGCAAGACACAACCTCAACACACCCAACACTAAACACCCCCTCAGCATCAGCAGCATCCCCTTCAAACCACACACACCCTTCCCTCAGTTACCACACCCTCAACACTCTATACCTTTCACTCAGCACTGTCAACATCCTGTGCAGATTCTCTCCACAAATTTACCGTAATCCACTTTAATCTACAAATTGCTCACACTCCGTTCCCTCCTGCCAAGTTATTTTCACCTATCCATAACATTTCCTGTTTCTTCAACTCACTAATAACACTTTCTACAGCAAAAACTGTGTTTTCAAAATAACAATTGGAGTGGTTATGTACGAAAAGGCAACTCTACACATAATCATGACACGAGTTTGTGATAATAATCATGACACCATTATGAACAATACTCACTTTTATGATGTTCGAGCCATCAAATTTCCTTCCAATGAATAATTTTGTGGCCAGTATGCCGAGTGCCCACACATCGACTGGAGGGCCTTCATTGCCGGCCTCTGATATCTCTGGTGCCATATAGCCAGATGTGCCGCAGTACTCGTGAAATTTTACACCTTGTGTGAAAAATGCAGCGAAGCGAAAGTCGATGACCTTCACGACCCCCCTGCTGCAAAGCACATTTTCAAGCTTGAAAAGAAACATAAATCAATGTCAAATTTTTTTTTTTTTAAATCACATCTTTGATGACAAAATGTCTTTACAATGTGTTAAAAGAAAGATCCAAATTTGAATGCCAAGGGCATGCAGGAAACAAAAAACGATCCAAACAAAAAAAAAAAAAACCCATCCTCTACCAATGTCATAGAGTTTCTGTAATACCAGTAGGGCATGCTTGGACACTGCAAGCAACTACTCAGGTAGCAAACTACCGACATGCAAACATACTAAATATCAGCTTTATATATTTGATGGAGGAGTTTGAAGCATGAGTAGATAGCGAAGAATACAGATGATAGAGCCACAGTAAGTGAGACTTGGTTTCGCTCAAGGACAGGAGAAGGCCACAAGATGTAGAGGTGTGATAGGAAAGAGAAAATTGGAGGTGTATGAAGCCAGATCATCATCACACCATTTTAAAGCCTTTTTCCCTGAGCAGGAGTCAGCTTTTTGCAGGCTCCAATCATGGTACTCTTTCTTGTGGCAATGTTTTTACAGCCGGATGCCCTTCCTGACGCCAACCCTTTCGTCGCCTTTGACACACAGGGATAATTACCAGTTATACTGGTGCTCATTTCGCCGACCTCGGAAGGATGACAGACTGAGTCAACCCCCCTGATGTTAATTCAGTGGAAAGCGGGACTCGAACTCAGGACCCCGAGGATCCCAAGCCACCACCGAACCACGAAGCTAACACCAGGCTGATTGTATCAAGCCAGATAAAGGCCAATATTATATCAAGAGAAAGAGATGACCTGAAGGAGGGAATTAATGTAGAGGGTTCTGTGTGGATAGAGATTTGAGATGGAAGGGTAGTTAGACAAGTATAATCAGGCCCCTGGTATGATGGAACAGTAAAATTAAAAGGTTCATTAATAATGATTTAGAAAAGTGGGTTCAGAAACAGGGAAAGGGCAGAGCAGAGGAGGAATTTCTCAACCTAATCAAGGATTGCATTTTAATCCAGTTTGCCGATAATCCCATGAGGAAGAGTGAAGTGTTAGAGCTCTCATTAGGTAATAACCCGAATATGGTGGAGAAGGTCGAGATCAAACAGCATTTGTGGACAAGTGACCATAACATAGTGTGTGTAAGTGGATTCTGTTAAGAAGAGTTTGAGATTGTAGAACGAGGCTGTTAGACATTAGGAAGGCAAATTTTGAGTGTACGAGGAGAGAGGTGCCATAGATTGGGGTAAACTAACAGAAGGGAGTCACACAGGAGGGCAACAACATCACTCACAATGTCGCTGTGAAAAGAGATATCGAAGTTTAACAAATTCCAACAGTGGGTGGTTCTGTTTTTCACAAACTCCAACTGAGCTGGAATGGTTATTTAATTTTGATATCTTCCTCTGTAGTTCTGTTGTCGGTTTAATTAATTGTGCAATGAACACAAAAAGAGTCGATATCTGACAGGCACCCCCCTCCCTCCCCTTCCCCCTTGTTGGTCATTACCCAACAATATGATTTTTTTTCTTTCCTGTCCCAACACTCCCCACTCCTTTCTTGCTGATCTGCACAAAAAATGATTTTCATTGCAGTGTTACACAGAACATATCATGGCCTATGCTGGTGTCGTTAGTTACCTTTACATCCCTGTGCACAGTGTTTTGGCTGTGCAAATATGCAAAAGCAGAAGCCATCTGGAAGAAGATAAAAAATAGATATTAAAATATGGAGAATGATTGTGATTGATAAGATTTTACAATTTCTAGTTGAATTCTTTTTGTCATAACTCAGAACACGTCACATACATCATACTGAGGCTAAAAGCTCTTTCAGCTCACCTGCGCCATGCAAGTCCATGCCTCTTTTTTACAGCGCATGCGCTGTATACAATTGCACCGAGTTTGAAATGTCCCCGGCGTCGTCTCCCACGTCACTGGTGGGTCCGGTGTCCCCCCCCCCCCCACGTTCCTCAAGACAGCCAATGACGGCCGTCCGGTAGATGCAGTGCGTAACCTCGACGGAAATGGCGACAATTGACGGAAATACCCGAGTATTTCAATGAAAATTTGTGAAACTAATGTGTTATATATGTGAAAACCATTTAATTTATTGCTTGATGGAAAAAAAACAAAGAAACGCGCCCCCTCATGTACGAACGAACGAAAGACGTCACTTCCGCCCACCATCGCATTTCGCGCCGATCGCCGAATGCTGAAAGCTAAGTTCTTATGCCATCATTCTTTTAAGGCCTCCTGCCACGCTGTATCGAACGATTTCATTCCTTCTGTTTTATATAAAGGTGCTTATCACAATAATAACAAGATTTTTACATTTCAAATATTAAGTACGCTTTTTAATCATTTTTCAACTGAAAAAGCATAAATTGCATATTTTAACATTAGTGTATTCATTTGCTTCACCACACGTGCTGTATTGAAGGATTTCACTTGTTCTGATTATTTTTCGCACAAAGCAAGATGGCAATCGAATTAATCTGTACACATCAAACAAAAACATACAAGGGCAATTAGATTTTTCATTTTTGGGAAAACACAAGTTGAGGAAAAGTTGTTTTTGTTTCGGAACAAAAAGGAAAGAAAAGTTGTCTGCACCACCGTTTAGGAGGAGATTGTGTGATGGACAGACAGACAGACAGAGCTGATTACAGTAACCCCCCGTTGTTTTTTTTAGATCCTCGTGGAGGATCTCTAAATCTTACTCATGTTGTTGTTCTTCATCTTCTTCTTGTGGACTTTTTTTGTTTCAAAGCCTACAGTTTTCATCGAAACTTCCTGAAACTTGGCATATATAAGTAAAAATACCCTGCGCAGACAGTAACCATCTCCGAAACTCGGCAAGCTTTTTAAATTCTGTTTGCGGGAATCGAACAGGGCATTAGCAGAGATGAATTACCGCACCTATGATACATCACTATGACATCATATCAATTTTTATGACGTCATTCCTATTTTTTGTTTCACAACTCAGAGTTTTCATCGGATCTTCGTGAAACTTGCCATGTATATGCAGAAAGCCCACGCGTAGGCAGTAACCACCTCCGATTTTGGAAATTCTTCCTAGAAAAGAAGTTGACGTCATAATATCGCCGCTAATGGAAATTGCCTATACCATTATCTCCGAAACTCGGCAAGCTGTTTGAATTTTGTTTGCGGGAATCAAGCCAGGCATTAGCACAGATAATTTATCGCAAACCTGATACATCACAATGATGTCATATTCGGTTTTATGATGTCATCATTAAGAGGACGAGGATCTTAGCTCATTTGAGCTTGTTTAAAAAGCAAGGGGATAAAGATAAAATGTTTGCAAAATGGAAGATCATGGAAGGCCGATTTGGATCAACATTCATGGTTGAGGTCAATACAGCTTATCGGGACATCAGACTGTGAACATGAGAATATGAAACAAAGGATGGTAACGCCATATTTTCTGCTCTTTTTGTGCCTGTAATCCTGACTGTAATTCACGGAATAGTGTTTTTGTGTTTGTTTGTCGTTCTACTCCTACAGTTCTGGGACAATTCCATCAAGACTTGTTACATAGGATCAGCATGACCCCAATTCATGTATAGGCATGTTTTTATCTTTGCTGGTGGTCTTGGGAGTGGGGGTGAGGTGAGTTGGGGAGGGGAGGGTGGGATGCAAATTCTTTATGTAAATGTGTCTTGCAGCGCTGACTCCACGTGGGAGAGGGTATTGCACAACACCACCATTTGCAGTACAGTATTCCTGTCCAAACGTTTTTCAGTGCTGTGAGGTTATTTGAATTATAAGCAGTCGGTATGTTTTTGCTTCATGCACATAACCTGGGATTTTTTTTATTTGCGTATACAGAGCTGTCACTTGCCTATACACTGCCCAAATAAAGGTATGCGTCAGAAGAACGTGTTGCATGCTTGGAACAAGATCACCTGTCGGGCAGATACTCTGCTATTACACATAATACATAGTCAAGCATAAACCTGAGACAGTAGAAAAAGTCCCAACAATTAGGACATCACAATTCATGTTTATGAATTACCTCTGCCACTGAAGGTGGATGGAGTTGATGTTTTCACCCATCTGTCTATCTGCGTGTTTGAGCAGGATAGCTTAAAAAGTTGTGGATGGATTTGGGTGAACCTTGGTGGACATATTGCGTGTGTAACACGAACTAATTGATTCGATTTTGGTGAAGATCTGGATACTTTGATTTTTTAAAAATTATTCTTCACAACTAAGAGAAAGGGCCAAGAATGATATATGGCATGAGATCTCAAAAAGTTGGAGATAGATTATGACCAAACTTGGTGGATGAGTTGGGTTGGTGAGAAGAACAAGCAGGTTAGAGTTTGGTGAAGGTCCGGATGCAGATTCGGCCTATCAGTGGAATATAGGCCATGGATGAGAGGGGGTCCACGTGCACCCCCCTCACTATTGGGATTCGCTAGATATCCGTTATTGTCGGGTTTTCCGTGTGTGTGTGTGTGTGTGTGTGTGTGTGTGTGTGTGTGTGTGTGTGTGTGTGTGTGTGTGTGTGTGTGTGTGTGTGTGTGTGTGTGCAACGCGAGGCTCCACAGCACAAACCAGCAAACCAATTTGGATG
Organism: Eptatretus burgeri; assembly: GCF_056783735.1. Lineage (NCBI taxonomy): Eukaryota > Metazoa > Chordata > Myxini > Myxiniformes > Myxinidae > Eptatretus > Eptatretus burgeri. Next base: position 22,212,517 of record NC_140962.1, on the reverse strand, counting down.
AAACTTGGCGACAGGTGCCATATGGGCTGGGAGTGTGCGCATTTGAGTTTCGTTGCTAAGCAACCACCCGTTGCTATGCAGCGGCCGTAAAACCGCGTTTTAAGAACCCAAACGGTAATTGATGTAGCGCGGCTTCTATGATAGGTAGAGCGACCGGACCAACTCCTGCCTATTCCTTACATCCCCCTCTAGTTATCGCGAAAGCATAACGTTCCTCTATCTCTCATAGTTTCCGAATGGCAGCCCTCCGAATGTGGAAAGGTGGTGAACCAGGGAATAATTAAGTGACCTTGACCTCGGAAACCGTCGATGGCAGAACGTTCAAATTCAGTGTATGGATAGAGTTTAATAACGACTACAAAATTGAACCACAGCATTTTTCCAGATTCGATCACCAAGGGTGTCGGGGCTTGAGTACGCAAAATTCGAAAAAACACTTTTTCTCGACCTGCGTTCACTATTTTCAATACTTGTCTTATAGTTTTGAATGTGGAGAAACGAGACTTCGGAATTAAACACTTCGAGATATTTAGAAAATTTTACTCGAGCCGATTTTTAGCTCGCTTGTTCGAAGAACAGAGAGCTATAGCGATACCCCCGGCGTGAGCGTCAGCGTGAAAATGTTAAATTTTTTGCATTACGGAAAAACTCCTTGACAGATTTCGACGAAACTTGGTGGGGGGGTTAGGTATGGTCCAAGGATCATGCCATTAGATTTTGGACTTGGTCCCCCCCCCCGCCCCAAAAATAAAAAAAAATTGTTAGAGAAAAATATATATTTTTTGCATTTTTACATGTTTTAAGTGATTTCCAACCCCCCCCCCCCAAAAAAAAAATAGTTTGAGAAAAAAAAAATTTTGAAACTTTTTTCAACAAAATTTCGATTTCTTTTTTTTGCATTTCTTCATGTTTTAAGTGATTTCCAACCCCCCCTCCCCCCCAAAAAAAAATGTTGGAGAAAAGAACTACAACTCTGTCAGCACTGTTGATATCATATTTAATGAATAAGATATAAGGTTCACTTCAGTGACCCAGCAGTATTGGCGGCGGAGGTTTTGCACTCTCCCGAGTGCTCCCCCTCTAGTTTCCTTTCTAATGTTTTTATCTACCACACTATTTTCTATACGCCATATATATATATATATATATATATATATATATATATATATATATATATATATATATATATATATATATATATATATATATATATATATATATATCGGGGTGTATTATGTGATACCGGTCGTTCCTGTCCGCACTCTAACTCCCAAAGTTTTCAACTTTCACGTTTCATATTTGGTACATAGGTACAGACTGTGGAGCCGTTGTGTCGCGACATACGTTCGTCATCTAAAGTGGTTGCCATGGCAACCGGGATGCTGTTTTCCATCAGTTCCTGTCCGCACTCTAACTCCCAAAGTTTTCAACTTTCACGTTTCATATTTGGTACATAGGTACAGACTGTGGAGACGATGTGTAGTGACATACGTTCGTCATCTAAAGTGATTGCCATGGCAACCAGGATGCTGTTTTCTATGTAGTAGCACAATTCTGTATATACCTTCTTGTTAGGGCATATATTGTGCTCACTTGCGCTCTTGTTACTGAGTACAATATACAAATACATATATTGCTTTATAATTATACTTCACTGCAATGCTTTATAAAAAAATATTAATTAGACTCATCTTTTAAAAACGATAAATGTATAAACAGGCGAGCATTGGGTGGCTTTGACACCAACTCTGGTTGATTTAGGTTTTATTTTTCAAATGGTAGTCCTGTGAGGAGTGCCAGTTGGCAAAATACGCAATAGGAAAAATCTTGCCAGGCAGAGGAACAATTGTATGTGAACCAATACGTCTTGGCAATGAATCTTCGTCGATGGAGCAGTGAGAATGAAAAGCATCGTATCCAGCGCTTCGATCCGAGCGGATCCCTCGTCGCCTACCGGCTTGTTAGGTTTCTTTGCTATTTCTATGTAACCCTGCGTCTATTGAGTTGGAGAAAATGATGTTAACAGGAAAAAAACTTGGGTCTCAAGATACCCCCCATGGGGTTTTTGTTCACGCCCTTTTTTCTGACGGTGTGTATTGAATTAGGGGTAGGGGAAATTTAAATGGCTGTAATTTTGCAACCAATCATTGTCGAATAACAAATGACCCCTTAAAATGTTGACCTTGGCTAGGCCTACATATCGATGTATAGCTTATGCAAATGCATTCAGTAAATAAGTCAACAGAGGTCAAAAGATCACGAAATTTGACCCCTGCCTAAAATCACACCCCTTCTCAGAAAATTCATCACCCATACCATTCCAAAGGGAATTTCTCAGCCAAAATGGGTTCAAATGGAAGCCAGACTTTCATCCTCCTGCATAGGTACCGACAGCGCCACACCCCATGATCCAATGAATGTACGACTCCCCATGCACGAATCAATCGACCAATGGCTTATAACATGCAGAGGGACATGAATATCACAACCAAGACAATTGAATCTCTCCGTGACGACAACATCCTCACCACAAAGAGGTAGAGACAACATACCAGCATCCAAGATTTCAATCAAAGCCTGGATCTTTGTTTTGACCAAAGAAACCCGTAATCCCAGCGTCTCAAAGGCATCCATTAGGAAACCCAGCATCTCCGCAAAGATGACTGCAGCATCTGTTAAATCAAGGTCAGAGATCTTGACATTACTGAACAATACACCACAGATTGATCTCTCCAACATTCTCCTCAGAATCCAGTCCATACAAGCACTGAAAAGTGTGGGGGCCAGTACACACCCTGAAGGAACTCCAGTAACAACTGGAAATTTGTCGGAGATGGAACCACCACACCTCACAGCACTCTCAGTATCGGAGTAGAGTTCAGAAATCAGATGGATCAGTTTTGGTGGCACCTCACGAAGACTGAGAATCCTCCAGAGGGCATCCCGATTCACTGAATCAAATGTTTTGCGGAGATCAACATAGGATGCCAGCAGCCCCTGCCAAAACTCTCGTCTGCATTTGGTGAGGACCTGAAGAGCAAGGATACGATCAATCGTGGACCACGTTGATGTGAAGTCCGACTTCTCTTAGCACTGGTGCTCAAGCAGATGGTGGCAAACCCTATCAATAATTATCTGAGCAAAGACATAGCCCAGCAGTGAGAGCAGCATCACCCCTCTGTAGTTGTTACAGTCCTGGCGATAACCATTCTCTTTCGAGAGAGGGACAACAAGGCCCCTCTTCCAGTCAGTTGGAATGATGCTGATGGTCTAAACAGAGCACAGAACTGCATGCAATGACATCAATACAGCATTTTCACAAGCTTTGAGATATTTAAGTTCACCATGGATGCGACAGATCCCAGGAGCTTTACCACTCTTCAAGTGGTTCACCGCAGCCTGCGTTTCCACAAACGAAGGACGTTAATAGTTGATTCGCGGGTCAGCAACAGGTATAGTTACACCCCTGATATCCAATCAACAGCTGGTGAGTCAGCCTGTTACAGCACTCAAAGTAACTGGCCCAGCGGGCGTTCACTTCGGACTCCTCTACCAAAAGCCCAACACCCTGCTCTAACTGCAGTACACTGAGGGAGGGCTTGGAGGAACACAATGCACAACTTCCTCTATCAGCAGGGCGATAATCACTTGAACAAAGGTAATGCTCTTCTCATTCACAGATTCCTCGTACATAGCCCTCCTTGTCCGGCTGTCCGCCCTCAGCGCATGTACAGTTTTACACCTCAGCTCCGTGAACAGCTCAGTTTTGCCATTCGCTTGGTCCTGCGACTCTGGTCAATGGCATACATTGTTCCTTGGGAGACAACGTTCTTCTTCACCTCATGGTGGATTCCAAGACATCCCCAAGCAACATCAAGGATGGTAATCTTGAGGGCACTCTACAACTCTTCAGGATTCCCCAAAACACCTCGACCCCCAAAATCCCCACTCAGGCTGTTCGCAAACCCCTCAGCTGCCCTCTTATCCTTGAGCTTGCCAACATCATGCCTCGGCTGGGATGGTACCATTCTCCTGGATTTAAGCTGCAATTTCAGAGTTGCTGCAACAAGCCTGTGGTTGGAATTGAGGAACTGAGCTTTCCGGTAGACCCAGCATTTCTGAATCATCCACCAGCGATCTTCAACAAACACATGGTCAATCTCCTTTTCCCCACCACCAGTGTTGGAATACCAGGTCCAGCGATGAGGCTGTGGGCACTGAACCATGAAACAGTCAACCCAAGTCCACAACTTCTTGAAAAGTCAAGGAACTTCGCACTATTCTGGTTCATAGTACCAGACCAATGGGAACCAACACATGTCAAATAACCATCCCTCCAAGTGCCAGTCATTACATTGAATTCCCCCAAGACTCGAAGAGGATCTCACCTGGAGCAGTGATCAACCAGAGACTCGAGTGCGGCATAGAATGCCTCCTTTACAGTGAGATCACTCGCCTCAGTCAGAGCAAATCCAGAGACCAGGGAAACGATACGCAAGGAGTTACAAATTCTCAGTCTCATAATACACTTGATAACCAATATTTACCTCAATTATCATGGGAGTCAGATTATTGGACACAGCTGCAGCAACTCCTTTGGCATTGTAATCATCAGAGCAACCAGACCAAGAGTCGGTGCAACCAGCCTCCATGATATCACCAATATCTGGTCCCCGAACCTCAAAACTGCTGCAATGACGATGTTTAAACGCTGGAGGTCAGATGATAGCAGAGACAGGTGATTATCCTCTCTTCAGGATAGGACATTCCAGGCACCCACCCGAAAGGACCGTCTGATGTTAACCCGAGGAGACAGCCATCTGGTGCACGACACGTCAGCACCACCTTTACACACACCACCACAATCCAACACAAAAAGGTAATTACTCTGTGCATTTACTCCTATCATCAAAGAATGTAGGTCCCGAAGGTTTTGCCCCAATCCCGTCATCTCATGGGCTGCCCCGAGGACGTACTCCCATGGAGTGAGTTTTCAGTTTTATTTGTGTTTTTTTTTGCTGGCCGGAGTGCAATCCTGCCACCAACCTCCGAGAAAAAGGTCACCCAACTGCAGTAGGACATCTGCAGATGCAGGTGGACACCAGATATGGATCGCCATTGTCTCACATGGAACTCCTCCACCTTTTGATTGTTTTGTATGAAGAGCTGCATTTTGTATGAAGAGTTACTTGTTTTGTATGAAGAGACGGATCCAAAAGGGTGTTTGCAAACTTGAACTCCGGTTTTGATTAAGTTTAAGAAAAGCCAATAGTTCAGTGGTAAGTGAGACATTCATGCCACAGAAACACAATTTGTAACTTGTTTTGTTCAGACTGTGATAAGTTTGAGTAAAACCCATACTTACCAATGTTTTCATGTTGAAGCGACTGCATTACAGCAGCTTCTTTTTGGATCTGCAAAAAAATAATCAAAACATTAAAAAATAATAATAATACAAAAAATTGAACAAATTCATTACAGAAGCTGTCTAAAGGTTAACTTACCCCAAAGTGATAACCACAAGCTTGTAACGCACACAGAAACTCACAGCCTCAGGGGCGAATACAGACAAAACATCTATCAGGACAGTTCAGGGGTAATTTAAACTGTATTGGTTCAGTCGTAAAAACACCATTATCTCCACATTCACACAAACTTACTTCTGGTTCCTCCACATGTTTTATCTTCTTCAAAGCAACCTGCAAGAGATGACAAGAGGTCATTCTAAAACATATCAGTTGCCATGTAGCAAACAAGAGTGAAATATACTTTATCGGTGTGTCGTCATGTCCACTGATTATACTGATTTATACAGGTCTGTGTTGGAGATAAATGACAGAAAGGAAAAATTTTACAAAGACAGAAGATAAAAAGGAGAATAAGTTGATGATTAAATGGACACAGCACAAGTGAATCTAGTTTCATGGCAGGAAGTGGAAGAATTTTTTTTTTGAAGTTTAAAGAGTGAGGGAGTGGAGGAGGGTTGATGATCAGTGATGGGTATCAAAATGAGAATTGGGGAAAAAACAATAATTGAAATTTTCAAACCCCCTCAACTTTGCCTCAAGATGGTTTTCCCCATTATTTTTGGTGAGATTTCTGACAATCATTATCGGTCACAAATTACACATGATTTATTCAGTGTAATTACATCGATGATGGAGTCTTCCACAGGAATGATATGGGGCCTGTAAATCCAAACAAAAAACATCTTTTATCGAAACAGAAATCAAGGAGGTGATTTCAGATGCAGGAGCATCTCCCCATCCATTTGCTCTCATTCTTCTTCGATGTGTCGCTCCATCATATCCCTCAACCCTGCTGTGCTTTCCACCATGTTCTGTTCTAACTTGTTCTTTCACAAGCTGTTCCAGCCAACAGACCAATTAATGAAGACCAATTGTTGCACCGTAGTCCCTTGAAGAAAGCCAAACATAACAAGACACACACACGCGCACACACACACACACACACACACACACACACACACACACACACACACACACACACACACACACACACACACACACACACACACACACACACACACACACACATATATCATATACTGGTAAGTACTTACAAAAGCTATTATATTTGAAGTCATAACCTTAACTTGTAAGCAATCGACTGATGTCCCAGGAAAGGAAGACACACAAAGTATACCACAAGCTTGTACCTCTTTTGCAGAGTTCACGTTCTTGCTTTGTTAACATATCCAAAGCCTCGTTCTCCAATTTTGGAGATAACCTCACAGTTCTTGATTTGAAAACAAAGGCATAAACAGAGCTTCACAACAGTGCTGAGGAATATAAGAGAAACAAGAGTGAGAATTGCTTTGCAGTGCATGTTCCCCACTGATGTGATATTTTCTCCAAGTCCAAAAAGGGCATAACTGTAAAACATTGAAGAAAAGCAATGAATCTCTAACTCTTTGTGTAACTTATCATAACTAGCAGAGTACCCAACCTATGGGTGGTCTTGTTCCAAGCAAGCAACACGTTTTTCTGACGCATACCTTTATTTGGGCGGTGTATAGGCAAGTGACAGCTCCGTATCGGAAAAATAAATAATCCGGGGAAGGTGCATGAAGCAAAAATATCCCGACTGCTTATAATTCAAAACACCTCACGACACTGAAAAACGTGGGGACATGAATACTGTGCTGTAAATGGTGGATATGTGTGATATCCCACCTGGAGGGGGCGTTACACGATACAAATTTACATCGAGAATATGCACCCTCTCCCACCCCCACACCCCCCTCACCCCTCCAAGACCACTGCAAAGATTTAAAAAACGCCCCTATACATTAATTGTATCGCAGCAAGTCTGGATGTAATTGGCCGTGGTGGTGGCAGTAAACACACCCGAACCGTGGTGCCGACCAAGCCGTGCTTGCGCGGAGCACGCCGGAGAGGGCTCACCGACCACGCCAGGGGCACGGAGTCGGAGCGCAGCTGCGCTGAGATTGCGGCTTGCCCGCCATCGAGTCACGAGGACGCGGGAAAGACCTTTTCGGTCTCGTGGACCTGGCCGCTCCTCCAGGTTCCGCGCACATTTGGTCCACGGATCCCGTCTACCTCCCTGCCTATGGGGAGGTCTTTCCTGTTTATTTTGAATGAATGATGTGGCGCCAAGTCCCGACAAGTATAATTGTTTAAGTGTTGTAAATAATTAGAATCGGAAGTAGTGCTTTTGCTTTTGTTGCATATTGCATTACTGCCTTACGTGCGTGTGTTGTGTGTGTGAAATAAAAGTGCTTGCTTGTCAAACTGTTTCCCGTTTCGTTGCGTCCTTTCCTCTGTTGAAAGTTCCATCTTGCATCACGTAAGGGATTGGTAGTGGGTTGAAACACCCGATAAGTAATTTGAACCGTCGAGGTCGACGATAACTCCGCTCGGTTATCCCTGCAGCACGGAACGAGCCGCTTAAGCGGTTCGTGTCTGAAGTCGACCTGCGGCGAGGTCGCCCGGTCGACCACTCGCGCAGGTACTTAGGGAGGTCGAATTTGGCGAGCAACCCTATCCTGCGCGGGTGGACAATTGGCACGATCATGGTGAGGTCACTGGTACCAGGACACTGGTACTTATTTCGCCGAATTCAGAGGGATGACAGGCTGAATCAACCCCACCTGGTGTTAATTCAGTGAAAACATAGCTCAAACTCAGGATCCTAAGATTCCAAGTCAGCCACCCAAACCACAAACCCAACACCAGGCTTGCTGAAACATCTAACCTATGGTACAGAAAAGAATTAAGGAGCAAAATGTGATTGTGAAACGACAAGAATAGTGTTGTGGTTGAGGAAATTCACAAACCACCATTCCGGTCCCGTAGGTGAGATATCTCTGTATGTACATGTGTAGTTAGCCCCAAACCCGTTGTTTAGAGGGAATAAATGTGATTCATTCGGGCTGCGACCCTTTAAGATAGCCGTTTTTCTGTTCTATCTTTATTTTGAACCAACCAGGTCTCAACAGCCATCACACAACAACCACCAACCGCAACGCCGCTTCACAACAACAACGCGAACAGCCACGACCTTTACCTTCACAGCTCGCTCCCGCAAACATCACATCACCGCCATTCCAAGCGTCACCGTGGCCATGGACCAGCACTTTGGACCCTCCACCACCTTCGCCTCTCCTTCTGCGGCCATTCCCGCACCGCTTGTGGGCACCGAGCGTCAGGCTGTCCTGGACTCGGACAGGGCGCGCGCCGAGCCGCGGGTACAAAGTGCGGCCTTTCCGAGGAGAAGTCGGATCAGGAATGATACACGCCCACTTCTGATCCGTCCAATCAGCAAGCGTGGGGCGGTTTGGACCCACCTCCAGGCGCATCGGAGTAGAATCGATATATGCAAATTCGAGGATCAGGGGAGATTCACGCCCCTTTTTCTCCGTCCAATGCGCGAGCGTGGCTCCACCCCCAAGCTCGTTCTGATCCAGAAATTTGCATATGGGTTCTCCTACACGACTATAAAGCGCCGAGCACGGGCGAATTCAATCAGTTTTTCGGTCAAGGCGAGTTGGAGAAGAGTTTTCGGAAGAGGGATTTTTTCGGTCAAGGCGAGTTCGAGTGGAGTTGAGGAGAGGAGCGTCGAGCGCAGCAGAGCTTGGAGTCCGGGAGAAGTTCGAGTCCGGTGCAAGGCTGTTGCTCGTCGGAGCGCAGCGGCGGCTGAGGAGAATTGCGGAGGGAACCGGATACCTCGGGTCTGAGGCAAGGAAGAAGGCGGTTGGCGACGAGGTCGCAGTGGAGTCGCTCGTCGCGGGACCCAAGCAAGCCAGCTATCCTCTTTCCCCAGAGCATCAACAATTCCCCCCTTCCCCCCCCCCCCCCCCGCGCTGAGATAGTGCGAAAAGGGGGCCCCGTTCCCACCCCACTCCAAGCAGTGCCAACGAAACCCGCGAAGGAGCGCGGAGTCGGGGCACCGCCGCCACATTTGCGGCTCATCACAAGACACGGGTAGGCTCCACCCGGTCTCGCGGCCCACAGGCCCCGTCTGCCCCCTTGTCGTTGAGGGTGGCCCTTTCCTTTTTCTTTTCAGTATATGTGTTGTCGGCGCCGTCTGAAAAGTAAAACTGTGTAAGTGTTGCCGTGTGCTCGCGTCGTCGGTAGTATCTCTGCATTGTTGTGTTTCTTTTGTTGCAATTGCTTTTGGTGCATAATTGTTGTAATTGTATATGTGTGCTTTCCGTGTGCCGCGGAATAAATGTGCCTCATGTTGAACTGTTTTTCCCGTTTCGCTTCGTCTTTTCTTTAATTGAATCTCCATCTTGCTTCACTTAAAGGGTTGGTAGTGGGCTTAATACGCCCGATAATTAATCAGAACCGTCGAGGCCGACGTTAACACCGCTCGGTTATCCCGATAGTACGGAACGGGTCGCTTAAAGTGGCCCGTGTCCGGAGTCGATCTGTGGCGAGGTGCGATCGCCCGGTCTACCCTCCGTGTGGGTACTTAGGTAGGTCGAATTTGGCGAACAACCCTATCCCACGCGGGGGGGGGGGGGAATTAACACGATCGTGGTGAGGCCGAAAGGCCCACCCGTGACTAGGTCCCGGCGTTAGTCCGAGAGGGTCACGACAGAATTGTCCGTCCGGTGGGCGACGTGCCGCGATTCGAGTTAGGTGGCCGCTCGCACGCCGGCGGGCGCGAATTCGCAACAATAGCTTCAATTTCCTGAAAGCAACACTATTTCTACTGCTTCTACATTTCATGTCACGACATTCAGAAGGGATTTTTTCTCTTCCTTACATTATATGGACATTGTTGCCACAGCCCTTCCCTTTCTTGCCACATCTCCAGCATTTTTGCGCAAGTTGAAAAACAAGATTTTATGTTAATTTCTTGTACATTTGTTGATAGAAATATCCACAAACATGCTTTTAAAAGTTCAGAAGAGGAAAATAAATGTATTTACTCGAGATGCTTCCAAAGATCGGGATTTTTTGGCTTGGCGGATGTGGATGACTGGATCAGACCGACGTCATCAGAAGCAGCAGAATCGTTCATGTTTGCTTCCCTGAAAAAATAACAGACCTCTTAAATCCACAACTTCATACAAACATGCGAAACCAGATTTCATATTCAGTCTTCATTTCAACAACTGACTACATTGTCCCCTCTACCAAACATCACAAAAAAAAAACAGTATCAGAAAAAGGTGTCATAAAAATAAATAATAAAATAAAAACCATGATTTTAGTCGAGGCGGGCAGATGAGTGAATGCTTTATCGATGTTTGTGAACGTCCTACACACTGTACTCATCTCCACACACTCCAACGCCACTCAAACTCCGCAACCCCAACTCCCCCACCCCTTTTCACCTTCACAGTGATAACTAAAAAGTAGCCTGGTGTTGGCACAGTGGTTAGGGTGGCGGCTTGGGATCCTACGGTCCTGAGTTCAAGCCCTGTCGGCCGCTGAATTAATACACCAGGGGGTTGACTCAGCCTGTCATCCTTCCGAGGTCGGCATGAGTACCAGTTCCAGTGTGTGTTCTGGTAGAGGGCCACTGCATCAGCGACACAGTCACGCTTCAAGATATGATAGCTACCCCGGCAGCAAAGCTGCCAGACGACCACCACCACCTGTAAAAAGTAAATAAACGGATTAATTTAATTAATGTGTTGTTCATGCAGGAATGATGATGGGATCAATGGAGTCGTCAGAATTCCTTGAGTTGACTGACAGTATTTGTGGTATTATTCTGATATAATATTGTATAGAGCAGTTGTTTCCATGCTTTTTTATGAATCAAATATTTGAAAATGAAGATGAATATTTTGATGCATGGAGTTGAAGTGGAATTCCGTGAATCGCTCCTCACCTGACACTTGTCGTTTGCACTTCTTTTGGATGGACATTCTGAAGAGATTAAACTTTCCCTTCTTCTGCTACCCTCCCTAATTATAGGGTCTGGCAGTGCGAAACGTCGTGGCCCAAGTCTTTCACGAATCAGTTGGCCAATGCTTTTGTTGACTCACAAGAATAAGTAATTTGTTCAGGATACCAGCGATAACTCAACAACTCTTTGCAAGAGACATGCGATCTTGAATATCCACCAAAACCCCCAGTGCTAGCAGATGGAACACTTCATATCTGGATCAAGATTCCAACCAAGGACACACATCTGAGTACAATTAACTCAAAGCAATCCCGAGCACTTAAACATCTTCTTCATCTTCTTGCATATGGCACCTTGGCTGCCGGGTCGCCATCATTATGTTGGGGCACAACTATGCGGCTGATGCTATAACCCCGATTCCAGGACACTGGTACTTATTTCGCCGACTTCAGAGGGATGACAGGCTGAATCAACCCCACCTGGTGTTAATTCAGTGAAAACATGGCTCAAATTCAGGATCCTAAGATCCCAAGTCAGCCACCCGAACTGCAAACCCAACATCAGGCTTGCTGAAACATCTCACCTATGGCACAGAAAATAATTAAGGAGCAAAATGTGATTGTGAAACGACAGGAATAGCTTCAATTTCCTGAAAAAAACACCATTTCTATTGCTTGTACGTTTCACGTCACGACATTCCGAAGGGTTTTCTCTTCCTTACATGATATGGACATCGTTGCCACAGTCCTTCCCTTTCTTGCCACGTCTCTAGCATTTTGGCCGAAGTTGAAAAGTTAATTTCTTTGACGTTTGTTGAGCAAGAAATATCCACAAACATGTTTTTAAAAGTTCAGAAGAGGAAAATAAATTTATGTACTTGAGATGCTTCCAAAGGTCGGGATTTTTTGGCTTGGTGGATGTGGATGACTGCATCAGACAGACGTCATCAGAAGCAGCAGACTCATTCATGTTTGCTTCACTGAAAAAGAACAGACCTCTTAAATCCACAACTTTGTGCTAATGTCCTAAACCGGTTAACATAGTCATTCTTCATTTCAACAACTGACACTACAATGTCCCCTCTACCAAACATCACAAAAAAATAGAACAATATCAGAAAAAGGTGTCATAAAAATAAAATATTAAATGAAAACTGATTTTCGTCGAGGCGGGTAGACGAGTGAATGCTTTATCGATGTTTGTGAACCTCCTGCACATTGTACTCATCTCCACACATTCCAAGACCACTCAAACACCACAACCCCAACTCCCCCACCCCTTTTCACCTTCACAGTGATAATTAAAAAGTAGCCTGGTGTTGGCTCAGTGGTTTGGGTGGTGGCTTGGGATCCTCAGGTCCTGAGTTCAAGCCCTGTCGGCCGCTGAATTAATACACAAGGGGGTTGACTCAGCTTGTCATCCTTCCGAGGTCGGCGATATGAGTACCAGTTCCAGTGTGTGTAATGGTAGAGGGCACTGCAGCAGCGACACAGTTGCGCTTCAACAAATGAAAGCCACCCTGGCAGCTAACCTGCCACACGACCACCACCACCAGTAAAAAGTTAATAAACTGATTAATTTAATTAATGTGTTGTTCATATCGGAATCATGATGAGATCAATGGACTTGTCAGAGTTCCTTGAGTTGGCTGAGGGTATTCGTGGTATTATTCTGATATCATATTGGATAGAGCAGTTGTTTCCGTGCTTTATTATGAATCAAATATTTGAAAATGAAGATTAATATTTTGATGCATCGAGTTGAAGTGGAATTCCGTGAATCGCTTCTCACCTGACACTTGTCGTTTGCACTTCTTCTCGATCGACATTCTGAAGAGATTAAACATTCTCTTCTTCTTCTGCTACCCTCCCTTATTATAGGTTCTGACGGTGGGAACAGTCGTGACCCAAATCTTCACGAATCGGTTGGCCGATGCTTTTGTTGACTCACAAGAATATGTAATTTTTTCAGGATACCAGCGATAACTCGACAACTTTTTGCAAGAGACATGCGATCTTGAATATCCACCAAAACCCCCAGTGCTAGCAGATGGAACACAATATCTGGATTAAGATTCCAACCTGGGTGTGTGCTGCCGCTCATCACGTCGCCACAGGGCGAATCCCCCTTACCTCTGGATAATATTTTAAACCACCCATTAGCCACTGTGGCTAATCCATGTTTTCGTGTTTTTTTACGAGTTTTAGACGAACTTTGCGTGATTTCAGCACAGAATTCAACCTTCGTTGAGACGGCCGAAACTGCCGCCATCTTGTATGTTTTGATTCCGGGAATCACACGTGATTTCGTACAAGCCTATATATACTAACTTCAGGAGTTTTAAAGTAGTTTCTCGTAAAAAAAAAAAAATCGACCGAAATTACGCGTGATTCCCATGATTCTTGACTCAAAATTTTATTTTGATTTTTTTGAAAAAAAAAAAATTTTCTGGAATGATTCGCCGCTACTCGGCGCTACCTGCTCCATTGGATCAGTGGTTGCCAGGTGAGTTTTGACACAATCAGTAGTAGTACCTGTAGTCGGACGAGTTTGTTTGGATGAGAGAGTTTGTTTGCATGAGCGAGTTTGATGGGTGACTTTGGTTGGTTGGATGAGTGAAGTTGATGGGTGACATTGGTTGGAAGTGTGACATTGGTTGGATGAGTGAGTTTGACGCGTGAGATTCGTTGGATGGGTGAAGTTGTTGGGTGAGATTGGCTGGCATGAGGTTGGTCCATTCCTGGTCCACAACCACCCCATCCCCCACTACCACCTACAAAAGGCAAACGACCACACACACACACACACACACACACACACACACACACACACACACACACACACACACACACACACACACACACACACACACACACACCACCCCTCACAATCAACACCTCACCTGATGGTCGTTCATTCAACCAATGTCACACGTCAAACTCACTCATCCAACCAATTTGAACAATCCAACTCACTCATCCAACCAACCTCACCCATAAAACTCACACATCCGCCTAAAAATTAACTTATTATTTCATATTGCTAAAAAAAAACTTTTGAATAAAATATGTGGCAATTTCTTTTCTCCTGCGACTAATCATTCTAAACCAGGATTAGCCACAGTGTCTAATTCCTTTTGAAAGTCAGAGCACACCCAGCCAACCAAGGACACACATCTGAGTACAAGCACCTCAAAGCAATCCCCAGCACTTAAACATCTTCTTCATCTTCTTGCGTATGGCACCTTGCCTGCCGGGTCGCTATCATTATGTTGGGGCACAATTATGCCGCTGATGCTATACCCCTATACCAGGACACTGGTACTTATTTTGCCGACTTCAGAGGGATAACACGCAGAATCAACCCCACTTGGTCTTAATTCAGTGGCCAACCTGGCTCAAACTCAGGATCCTAAGATCCCAAGCAAGCCACCCCAACCACAAAGCCAACACCAGGGTTGCTGAAACATCTAACCTATGGTACAGCAAATAATTAAGGAGCAAAATGTGATTGTGAAACGGCAGGAATAGCTTCAATTTCCTGAAAGGAACACCATTTACATTGCTTGTACGTTTCATGTCACGTCATTCCGATGAGGATTTTTTCTCTTCCTTACATGATATGGACATTGTTGCCACAACCCTTCCCTTTCTTGCCTTGTCTCCAGCATTTTTGCCTGTTGAAAAAAAAGATTGAAAAGTTAATTTCTTGTACATTTGTTGAGATAGAAATATCCACAAACATGTTTTTAAAAGTTCAGAAGAGGAAAATAAATTTATTTACTTGAGATGCTTCCAAAGACCGAGAATTTTTGGCTTGGTGGATGTGGATGACTGGATCACACCGACGTCATCAGAAGTAGCAGACTTGTTCATGTTTGCTTCCCTGAAAAATGAACAGACCTCTTAAATCCACAACTTCATACAAACGTGTGAAACCAGATATCATATTCAGTCTTCATTTCAACAACTGACACAACAATGGCCCCTCCACGAAACATCACATAAAATAAAACAACATCAGGCAAAGGTGAAAAAAACACAAGATTTCGGTCGAGACAGGTGGACGAGTGAATGTGTCGTCGATGTTTGTTCATCTCTAATGATGTCACCTAAAACAGTAAGTTTCCCGTTTGGAATGATTTAAAATTTTATTGTACTGCGAGAAAGGAAGAAAAAAAAAAAACTGCCTTTTTCCAGCCATTTTTCCATGCTGAGCAGGGCTTAGCTTTTTTGCGGGCTCCATGCAGCTCTTGCTCGGGACAAGATTCCATCCAATTTACCAATTTCAGAGCTGAACTATTAATCTCCAGGTTCATGTTCCTCAGATTCGTGTTCGGTTGTTCAAAATATAAAATAAAATATAAATGACGTAGTTCCTCGATGAGAGACCGACAGAGTGAACCAAATGCTGAACTGTTCTTTGCACTTCGCTCGTGGGGAAATAAACCGATTAATGCAATTAATGTGATGTACATTAAGCATTCGCATGATAGGATAATTGGCCTCATCAAAATTCCTTGTACTGGTTGACAGTAGTAGTGGTATTTATTATTCTGATGGCATCATCACTCCCTGACTCCAAGTGCGGCCCATCTTCGAAGGCCATCTTGGCCCATCTTCGATGGGTCATTTAAAGTGGTGATATTGTTGTGGACCGGGTATCGGCGGCGAGCACGACCGCTAGATGGAGCTGCAGAGTCGACTCCACCGAATACCCAGAATTCAGATCGTTACCCTCGGATAACACTGAAGGTACGGGTCCCTTACAAGACCGTGAATCCTCAAGAAATCAACCGCGTGGGCACAGGTTTATTTGCCAAACTTCAAAATACCGAGAGGCCCACGTGGCGAACTACGGAGTATTCACACCCTCGACGGGGCTCAAACGGGAAGAGTCGTTTCCCGTCGGTCCAAATATACATCGACAGCAGCAACGGCCTTTTTAATCCCCCAACACGCACCGTGCTAAACCAATAAAAGAAACACAAAAACGAGCTAAAACATTCAACAAATGCATATTTATTTACAATAGGTGGGGAAGGAACACATAAAGGGCAGAGTTAAACCGACTATAAGGAATGTGAATAATGTACAGCAAAAGCACTTAACAGTTCTTACTTAAAGACGGGCCCACAGACAGACGCACACCCAAAAGAAAGGAAATGGACCTTCCCACCTCATGCGGTCTTCGATGTCCTGGATCGGCGGGACTAGAACCCGCAGCTCAATACCGCGGCAAGCACCGGGTACGGAGGACAGCGTCGTGCTCCCGCACTCTCCTCCTGCACACAACGAGCACAAAGCCAACGACCAGCAGCGACACGAGACCAGAAGACCAGCAGCAACACGAGACCAGCAGCTGCAGACACCGTGCCGTCCCGTCTCTCTTCTCTGGAGGGAGGGGCTTCTTCCTCTCACTACTCGCGCAATTGGCTCGTGAATGGCCGAAAGGGGCGCCAAGTCCGCTGATTGGACCGGGGGGAGGGCGTGACGGCCGTCGCGGCGGACCGCCCCTCAAACAGGCAGAGGAATATTATCCTGCGTGGGCTGTGCTCATTGGCCGACCGCCGGGGAACTTGCTCGCATCTCCCCAATTGGGCGAGAGAGAGATCAGGTTCTCGTGAACTCCGCCCACGTACGTGCTGACACACACGTGTGCAATGGTGCCGGTGGAGGATGGTGGGAGGAAGCGAAAGCAGGTGTTGTTGTAGTTATTGTTGATGTAAAAATCCTAACTATCAAAATAACTCTGCAGCACATGAACATCCAATTCCCATTAGACTAACTGGACCCTAACTAGAACTCGGGACGGGACCCTTACTAGAAACACACACTTAGGCCTAAGTCACATTTGCCACGGCAGCCGTGGGGTCTCCAAAATCTACGGCAACTAACAATTATAGGGTGGCCGCAGTATTTCCATGGTCACACAATGTAGCAGTCAAATGTTTTATTTTTGGGGGAGCCGCACGGCTTATTTAGAAATTGTGGAGACCAAAAAAGTGGGGTTGCCGAACTGTCTTTGATTTGATGTCGCACGGTGACCTTAAGGGAGCCCTGCGGCGGCCATATAATTTTCAAGGCAGACACAAGGTAGCCTCAAGGTGCCCGCAAGGCGACCGCAGGGGGGCCCTAAGGCGAACGTGTGGCCAGACGGACGGTAACGAGTGGGTTCATTTTTTATTTTATTTTTTTACCAGTTTTTTTTTGTTTTGGATTGTCGAATTGCTACGGCGAATGTAGAAATGAAAAAAAAGAAAAAAAAAAACTGCGTTATAATTCCACGGAGACCCCTACGGCCTGTAAAAGATAGCCAAACGGCGTAGGGCCACCCTGAGGTCACCGCAGAAACTCTGCGGCCGCCGCACGTTTCTGTCAATTCAGAGGGCGTACGGCCGCCGTATCCTTGCCGGAGAGCAAATGTGATTTAGGCCTTACCGATATAACTGAGCTTAAGGGGACGGCTGTCTGTGGGCACAAGGCTTCCAAATTCGTAGCAATATTTCCACAATGTAACGTCTTTTTCCCACAAACATACCACACACACATATTTATACACACACACACACACACACACACACACACACACACACACACACACACACACACCACACACACACACACACACACACACACACACACACACACACACACACACACACCACCAAGGTGTTTCAAAGAAAGTGGACTATTTGAAGAGCCCGATATTCTATCGTTTCCCGTGTCTCGAGGAGGAGGAGGAGGAGGAGGAGGAGGAGGAGGAGGGAGGAGGGAGGAGGGAGGAGGGAGGAGGAGGAGGAGGAGGAGCCGGAGACGCCATTAAAAACGCTTGTGCTGAAGAACCTTCGTGTGCGCTGACTTTGCCCCACCACAGTGTGGCAGTGGGAACAGTTGTGGGTTCAAGTCTTTCACGAATCGTTTGACCCACACGTTTGTTCACTTAAAGGAATTTGCAATTTGTTCAGGGAACCGGCGATAACTCCACAACTGTTTGTGAAACACATGATGGATCTTTAACATCCACCAACCCCCCTTAGACCCCTTTTTACAAAGTGATTCCCTGTGGTACCAGGCTCGGGGGGTCGCCGGCGAATAAATATCCGACAAGCGAACAACTCATGTCATGAGGGGATGGGGGAAGTGAGGTAAATGGAGGGGATGGGGGAAGTGAGGTAAATGGAGGGGATGGGGGAAGTGAGGTCAATGGAGGGGATGGGGGAAGTGAGGTAAATGGAGGGGTGGGGGAAGTGAGGTCAATGGAGGGGCTGGGGGAAGTGAGGTAAATGGAGGGGTGGGGGAAGTGAGGTAAATGGAGGGGATGGGGAAGTGAGGTAAATGGAGGGGATGGGGGAAGTGAGGTAAATGGAGGGATGGGGAAGTGAGGTAAATGGAGGGGATGGGGGAAGTGAGGTGAATGGAGGGGATGGGGGAAGTGAGGTAAATGGAGGGGATGGGGAAGTGAGGTAAATGGAGGGGATGGGGAAAGTGAGGTAAATGGAGCAGATTGGGGAAGTGAGGTAAAATGGAGGGGATGGGGAAGTGAGGTAAATGGAGGATGGGGGAAGTGAGGTAAATGGAGGGATGGGGAAGTGAGGTAAATGGAGGGGATGGGGGAAGTGAGGTAAATGGAGGGGATGGGGGAAGTGAGGTAAATGGAGGATGGGGAAGTGAGGTAAATGGAGGGGATGGGGGAAGTGAGGTGAATGGAGGGGATGGGGGAAGTGAGGTAAATGGAGGGGATGGGGGAAGTGAGGTAAATGGAGGGGATGGGGGAAGTGAGGTAAATGGAGCAGATTGGGGAAGTGAGGTAAATGGAGGGGATGGGGAAGTGAGGTGAATGGAGGGGATGGGGGAAGTGAGGTAAATGGAGGGGATGGGGGAAGTGAGGTAAATGGAGGGATGGGGGAAGTGAGGTAAATGGAGCAGATTGGGGAAGTGAGGTAAAATGGAGGGGATGGGGGAAGTGAGGTAAATGGAGGGGATGGGGAAAGTGAGGTAAATGGAGGGATGGGGAAGTGAGGAATATGGAGGGGATGGGGAAGTGAGGTAAATGGGGGAAGTGAGGTAAATGGAGGGGATGGGGGAAGTGAGGTAAATGGAGGGGATGGGGGAAGTGAGGTAAATGGAGGGGATGGGGGAAGTGAGGGAAATGGAGGAGGTTGAGGAAGTGAGGTAAATGGAGGGGATGGGGGAAGTGAGGTAAATGGAGGGGATGGGGGAAGTGAGGTAAATGGAGGGGATGGGGGAAGTGAGGTAAATGGAGGGGATGGGGGAAGTGAGGTAAATGGAGGGGAAGGGGGAAGTGAGGTAAATGGAGGGGATGGGGCAAGTGAGGTAAATGGAGGGAAGGGGGAAGTGAGGTAAATGGAGGGGAAGGGGGAAGTGAGGTAAATGGAGGAGATGGGGAAGTGAGGAAAAATAGAGGAGATTGAGGAAGTGAGGTAAATGGAGGGGATGGGGAAAGTGAGGTAAATGGAGGGATGGGGGAAGAGAGGTAAAGGGAGGGGAGGGGGGAAGTGAGGTAAATGGAGGGGATGGGGGAAGTGAGGTAAATGGAGGGGATGGGGAAGTGAGGTTAATGGAGGAGATGGGGAAGCGAGGTAAATGGAGGAGATGGGGAAGTGAGGTAAAATGGAGGTGATTGAGGAAGTGAGGTAAATGGAGGATGGGGAAGTGAGGTAAATGGAGGGGATGGGGGAAGTGAGGTAAATGGAGGGGATGGGGGAAGTGAGGTCAATGGAGGGGATGGGGGAAGTGAGGTAAATGGAGGGGTGGGGGAAGTGAGGTCAATGGAGGGGCTGGGGGAAGTGAGGTAAATGGAGGGGTGGGGGAAGTGAGGTAAATGGAGGATGGGGGAAGTGAGGTAAATGGAGGGGATGGGGGAAGTGAGGTAAATGGAGGGATGGGGGAAGTGAGGTAAATGGAGGGGATGGGGAAGTGAGGTGAATGGAGGGGATGGGGAAGTGAGGTAAATGGAGGATGGGGGAAGTGAGGTAAATGGAGGGGATGGGGGAAGTGAGGTAAATGGAGCAGATTGGGGAAGTGAGGTAAAATGGAGGGATGGGGGAAGTGAGGTAAATGGAGGGGATGGGGGAAGTGAGGTAAATGGAGGGGATGGGGGAAGTGAGGTAAATGGAGGGGATGGGGAAGTGAGGTAAATGGAGGGATGGGGAAGTGAGGTAAATGGAGGGGATGGGGGAAGTGAGGTGAATGGAGGGGATGGGGGAAGTGAGGTAAATGGAGGGGATGGGGAAGTGAGGTAAATGGAGGATGGGGAAGTGAGGTAAATGGAGCAGATTGGGGAAGTGAGGTAAATGGAGGGATGGGGAAGTGAGGTGAATGGAGGATGGGGGAAGTGAGGTAAATGGAGGGGATGGGGGAAGTGAGGTAAATGGAGGGGATGGGGAAGTGAGGTAAATGGAGCAGATTGGGGAAGTGAGGTAAAATGGAGGGGATGGGGCAAGTGAGGTAAATGGAGGGGATGGGGAAAGTGAGGTAAATGGAGAGGATGGCGGAAGTGAGGAATATGGAGGGGATGGGGAAGTGAGGTAAATGGGGGAAGTGAGGTAAATGGAGGGGATGGGGGAAGTGAGGTAACTGGAGGGGATGGGGGAAGTGAGGTAAATGGAGGGGATGGGGAAGTGAGGTAAATGGAGGAGATTGAGGAAGTGAGGTAAATGGAGGGGATGGGGGAAGTGAGGTAAATGGAGGGATGGGGAAGTGAGGTAAATGGAGGGGATGGGGAAGTGAGGTAAATGGAGGGGATGGGGAAGTGAGGTAAATGGAGGGGATGGGGAAGTGAGGTAAATGGAGGGATGGGGGAAGTGAGGTAAATGGAGGGGAAGGGGGAAGTGAGGTAAATGGAGGGGATGGGGGAAGTGAGGTAAATGGAGGAGATGGGGAAGTGAGGTAAAATAGAGGAGATTGAGGAAGTGAGGTAAATGGAGGGGATGGGGAAAGTGAGGTAAATGGAGGAGATGGGGGAAGTGAGGTAAATGGAGGGGATGGGGGAAGTGAGGTAAATGGAGGGGATGGGGGAAGTGAGGTAAATGGAGGGGATGGGGGAAGTGAGGTAAATGGAGGAGATGGGGGAAGTGAGGTAAATGGAGGGATGGGGGAAGTGAGGTAAATGGAGGATGGGGAAGTGAGGTTAATGGAGGAGATGGGGGAAGCGAGGTAAATGGAGGAGATGGGGAAGTGAGGTAAAATGGAGGTGATTGAGGAAGTGAGGTAAATGGAGGGGATGGGGGAAGTGAGGTAAATGGAGGGGATGGGGGAAGTGAGGTAAATGGAGGGGATGGGGAAGTGAGGTAAATGGAGGGGATGGGGGAAGTGAGGTCAATGGAGGGGATGGGGGGAAGTGAGGTAAATGGAGGGGGTGGGGGAAGTGAGGTCAATGGAGGGGCTGGGGGAAGTGAGGTAAATGGAGGGGGTGGGGGAAGTGAGGTGAATGGAGGGGATGGGGGAAGTGAGGTAAATGGAGGGGATGGGGGAAGTGAGGTAAATGGGGGGGATGGGGGAAGTGAGGGGAATGGAGGGGATGGGGGAAGTGAGGTAAATGGAGGGGATGGGGGAAGTGAGGTAAATGGAGGGGATGGGGAAGTGAGGTAAATGGAGCAGATTGGGGAAGTGAGGTAAAATGGAGGGGATGGGGGAAGTGAGGTAAATGGAGGGGATGGGGAAGTGAGGTAAATGGAGGGGATGGGGGAAGTGAGGTAAATGGAGGGGATGGGGAAGTGAGGTAAATGGAGGGGATGGGGGAAGTGAGGTGAATGGAGGGGATGGGGAAGTGAGGTAAATGGAGGGGATGGGGGAAGTGAGGTAAATGGAGGGGATGGGGGAAGTGAGGTAAATGGAGGATGGGGGAAGTGAGGTAAATGGAGGGGATGGGGGAAGTGAGGTCAATGGAGGGGATGGGGGAAGTGAGGTAAATGGAGGGTGGGGAAGTGAGGTCAATGGAGGGGCTGGGGGAAGTGAGGTAAATGGAGGGGTGGGGAAGTGAGGTAAATGGAGGGGATGGGGGAAGTGAGGTAAATGGAGGGGATGGGGGAAGTGAGGTAAATGGAGGGGATGGGGAAGTGAGGTGAATGGAGGATGGGGGAAGTGAGGTAAATGGAGGGGATGGGGAAGTGAGGTAAATGGAGGGATGGGGGAAGTGAGGTAAATGGAGCAGATTGGGGAAGTGAGGTAAAATGGAGGGATGGGGGAAGTGAGGTAAATGGAGGGATGGGGGAAGTGAGGTAAATGGAGGGGATGGGGGAAGTGAGGTAAATGGAGGGATGGGGAAGTGAGGTAAATGGAGGGGATGGGGGAAGTGAGGTGAATGGAGGGGATGGGGAAGTGAGGTAAATGGAGGGGATGGGGGAAGTGAGGTAAATGGAGGGGATGGGGAAGTGAGGTAAATGGAGGGATGGGGGAAGTGAGGTAAATGGAGGGGATGGGGAAGTGAGGTGAATGGAGGGGATGGGGGAAGTGAGGTAAATGGAGGGCATGGGGGAAGTGAGGTAAATGGAGGGGATGGGGGAAGTGAGGTAAATGGAGCAGATTGGGGAAGTGAGGTAAAATGGAGGGGATGGGGGAAGTGAGGTAAATGGAGGGGATGGGGAAAGTGAGGTAAATGGAGGGGATGGGGAAGTGAGGAATATGGAGGGGATGGGGAAGTGAGGTAAATGGGGGAAGTGAGGTAAATGGAGGGGATGGGGGAAGTGAGGTAAATGGAGGGGATGGGGGAAGTGAGGTAAATGGAGGAGATTGAGGAAGTGAGGTATATGGAGGGGATGGGGGAAGTGAGGTAAATGGAGGGATGGGGGAAGTGAGATCAATGGAGGTGATTGGGGAAGTGAGGTAAATGGAGGGGATGGGCGATGTGAGGTAAATGGAGGGATGGGGGAAGTGAGGTAAATGGAGGGATGGGGGAAGTGAGGTAAATGGAGGGGAAGGGGGAAGTGAGGTAAATGGAGGGATGGGGAAGTGAGGTAAATGGAGGAAGGGGGAAGTGAGGTAAATGGAGGGGATGGGGGAAGTGAGGTAAATGGAGGAGATGGGGAAGTGAGGTAAAATAGAGGAGATTGAGGAAGTGAGGTAAATGGAGGGGATGGGGAAAGTGAGGTAAATGGAGGGGATGGGGAAGTGAGGTAAATGGAGGAGATGGGGGAAGTGAGGTAAATGGAGGGGATGGGGAAGTGAGGTAAATGGAGGGGATGGGGGAAGTGAGGTAAATGGAGGGATGGGGAAGTGAGGTGAATGGAGGGATGGGGAAGTGAGGTAAATGGAGGGATGGGGAAGTGAGGTAAATGGAGGGGATGGGGGAAGTGAGGTAAATGGAGGGATGGGGAAGTGAGGTAAATGGAGGGGATGGGGAAGTGAGGTGAATGGAGGATGGGGGAAGTGAGGTAAATGGAGGGGATGGGGGAAGTGAGGTAAATGGAGGGGATGGGGAAGTGAGGTAAATGGAGCAGATTGGGGAAGTGAGGTAAAATGGAGGGGATGGGGAAGTGAGGTAAATGGAGGGGATGGGGAAAGTGAGGTAAATGGAGAGGATGGGGGAAGTGAGGAATATGGAGGGGATGGGGAAGTGAGGTAAATGGGGGAAGTGAGGTAAATGGAGGGGATGGGGGAAGTGAGGTAAATGGAGGGGATGGGGGAAGTGAGGTAAATGGAGGAGATTGAGGAAGTGAGGTATATGGAGGGATGGGGGAAGTGAGGTAAATGGAGGGATGGGGAAGTGAGATAAATGGAGGAGATTGGGGAAGTGAGGTATATGGAGGGATGGGGGAAGTGAGGTAAATGGAGGGATGGGGGAAGTGAGGTAAATGGAGGGATGGGGGAAGTGAGGTAAATGGAGGGAAGGGGGAAGTGAGGTAAATGGAGGGGATGGGGGAAGTGAGGTAAATGGAGGGGAAGGGGAAGTGAGGTAAATGGAGGGGATGGGGAAGTGAGGTAAATGGAGGAGATGGGGAAGTGAGGTAAAATAGAGGAGATTGAGGAAGTGAGGTAAATGGAGGGGATGGGGAAAGTGAGGTAAATGGAGGGGATGGGGAAGTGAGGTAAATGGAGGAGATGGGGGAAGTGAGGTAAATGGAGGGGATGGGGGAAGTGAGGTAAATGGAGGGATGGGGGAAGTGAGGTAAATGGAGGGGATGGGGGAAGTGAGGTAAATGGAGGGAAGGGGGAAGTGAGGTAAATGGAGGGGATGGGGGAAGTGAGGTAAATGGAGGGAAGGGGAAGTGAGGTAAATGGAGGGGATGGGGGAAGTGAGGTAAATGGAGGAGATGGGGAAGTGAGGTAAAATAGAGGAGATTGAGGAAGTGAGGTAAATGGAGGGGATGGGGAAAGTGAGGTAAATGGAGGGATGGGGGAAGTGAGGTAAATGGAGGAGATGGGGGAAGTGAGGTAAATGGAGGGGATGGGGGAAGTGAGGTAAATGGAGGGATGGGGGAAGTGAGGTAAATGGAGGAGATGGGGGAAGTGAGGTAAATGGAGGGGATGGGGGAAGTGAGGTAAATGGAGGGGATGGGGAAGTGAGGTTAATGGAGGAGATGGGGAAGCGAGGTAAATGGAGGAGATGGGGAAGTGAGGTAAAATGGAGGTGATTGAGGAAGTGAGGTAAATGGAGGTGATTGAGGAAGTGAGGTAAATGGAGGGGATAGGGGAAGTGAGGTAAATGGAGGGGATGGGGGAAGTGAGGTAAATGGAGGGGATGGGGGAAGTGAGGTAAATGGAGGTAAATCACCAGAGTAAAATAACTCGTAATTGGGTTACACTCGACATGAAGAGATAAAATTAAGTTGTTAATGTTGTGAAAACCCCGTGTGAGGTACCTTGGTTGCGATTTATTCTTGAAAAGCCCCGTTTTGGAAGCCAAGACGCTTTGTGGAAAATTATACAGTAAAAAAATCCTGGAGCCGTCGAAAACACGTCGAGCAGCGCGAGATCCTCACGCCGCCGCACTGAGTATCACGTGACTGTTCCATTGGAACCACGTGGTTACATCTGTGACGTCGGTCGCCTCGCACTTCAACGGCGGAGTTTCAGCACGGAACCGTGGTGCATTCTCTGTGTTCGTCATCGTCGTGTCGTAATTTTTAAAATAAATAAATCATTATTTATCATGGGGAAGAGTTGGGTTGGGGTTTGGTGGCGGCCGGAGGGACTTGAACCGAATGATATTTTAATCATAATAACAGTCATCGTCTATTTTAAAATCTTTTCATGAATTAATGCATTGTATTTGTTTTAATCCGAGGTGTTATTTCCATTTCACCTTCTCCTCCCCCCATTCGAACAACTTCACTCCACCTCAACAATCTGTACACGCAACATACGTGTGACGTCATCACACTTGCGATCTGCCATGTTGGATCACCACAGATGGTTCACGTGGATTGTATCATCGTTTTTACTTTCGACATCATCATCATCCTGTAGTACGCAATTTCGTGTCTTGTTTGTGTGTATTTTGACCACCACACCAAACTTGAGAGGACGAAGGGTCTCGTTGTGAGGACGAAGGGTCTCGCTGTGATGGAGGTTGTGGTGACTTCATTTCTCCCTCGCCCCTTCCCCAAGAGAGTTTTTCCTCACTTGGACAAACGCCGTGTTAACATGTATAAATTGCTGATCGTGGGGTATGTTCAGATATCGGATTAAAATATACCATCAGAGATGGGGAATCCCCCACCATTGAATGAAAAAGGTCATACATATTCCAGATAATGAGGGAGGTGAATTGGAAACAAGACACCATTTGGTCATCATCTCGAAAAAGTTCCCCAGGCGTGAGGAACGTAGAAACCAAAAGTAATTGAAATCAGATAAGCGGTTTTCCATTTATTACAAAAAACATTTTTTTGAAGATGGCCGCCCTCGTCGGCCATCTTGGATCCGGCCATGCCCAACATCAATAGGGTTCTTCCTTTTCAGGTGGTACATGTGTGACCCAAATTTCAAATCGATATGGTGAACAGTTTATGAGTTATCGCACTCACAGCTATAAATGTTGATGCCCGAACGGACGGACAGCCGGACAACCTGGGTGACAACAATATCCACCTTCCGCCACATGGCGGGGATAAAAACATTGAATACAGATAGAATTTTTAAAGAGGGAATCGATGACGTCACAATCGGCGGCAAACCGACGGCCGGGTCCCAGACGACATGCTTTACCAAAGCATGAGTCACATTTGCTCTACGGCTCAGATACGGCGGCTGTACCCCCCCCCCCCCCGAATTGACAGAAACGTGCGGCGGCCGCAGAGTTTCTGAGGTGGCCTCAAGGTGGCCCTACGCCGAATGGCTATCTTTTACAGGCCGTAGGGGTGTCCGTGGAATTAAAGCACGGAGTTATAACTTTTTTCAATTCTAGGTTGGCCGTAGCAATTCGACAAACCGTAGCCATGTCGTAGATGTTCCACGTCGACCGTACGTAGGGCGTACGGTGGGCTTGCGTTATTCATGCGGCTGCCGTAGGCTCTTATCAATGAAAAATGAATTTTGCCAACCCCCCAAAAAAAACAAAAAAAAATTACGTTCGCCTTAGGACCCCCCTGCGGTCGCCTTGCGGGCACCTTGAGGCTACCTTGCGTCTGCCTTGAAAATTCTATGGCAGCCGCAGGGACGCCCTGATGTCACCGTGCGACATCAAATCAAAGACCGTACGGCACCCCCACGTTTTCAGTCTCCACAATTTCTAAATACCCCGTGCGGCTACCCGAAAAATAAAAACATATGTGACTGCTACATAGTGTGACCGTGGAAATACTGTGGCTGCCCTATAATTGCTAGTGGCCGTAGATTTCTTAGACCCTACGGCCGCCGAGCCAAATGTGACTGAAGCATGAACTCAGTCTAGGGTTGGGTAAATATCATTGAAATTTTGTGCATAGCATTTTCTATGGCCGTTTTCCATGCTGAATCCGAATCTGGTCGAATTTTTTTTTTTTACCTCCGATGACCTTTGACCACCGGGGCCTTAATTTATTCAAAATGGCGGCCAAAAATTGACCTTTTTCATGTTTTCGTTCTCTAATGTGAATAATAAGGCTTGTAATATATCATTTCATATGTTTTTCAGGTCAAGGAATACGCAAATCACATTTTAAAATTGATTGGATGCTGCATCGGACCGAAATGAAGTAATTTCGGAAAAAGGAAGACTTGAAGAAAAAGAAAAATACTAGGCTATTGAATACAAGACAAACTTGCAAAAAGCACAAAGGACCTTTGCCCCCAGACAGTCTATATTTACTGAGTACACTATCGGAGAAAGAACTTCTGGCAGAAGTGACATATTTACGCTAAACTGTTGCCCCAGACATATGCCAACAAAGACGTGTGAAGGATGGAGCAGGGAAATTCCACAGTCAAAAATTCAGTTTTACCGAGCTGCACAACTCTATAAAGAATGCTATCAAACCCGATGAATCCATGTAGGATAACATTAATTAACTTTTGTTGGCAGCAATGGAGTGATCTCGGTCTTATGTTGATCTGAGAATGACAAAAACAATTCAATTTTAGCAAAATATTGTGACGTTCACGGGACTTGAACAGTCCCGCTAAAGTAGAATGAGCCGAAACGATGGAGGCGGTTTATTTCTATAACCCAAAGATGGCGGTTCTAATCGCTCTACCGCAAACGGGACGAGGAAGGTGGCACGAGTCGCTTTTCACTGAGTTAATGATGTTTATTTCTCTAACCAGAAATAATAAGACTCGGCAAGAGGAGGGATCCGGGGCGATTCGACGGGATGGTGGTGTGGGTTCGGGCGTGGGGAAAACACAAACAATTCCAATGGATATACCAATCTCAAACCCTTTAAGGCGCCAGGTACACACACACACACACACACACACACACACACACACACACACACACACACACACACACACACACACACAAAACGTAGCTGGTCCTGGTGGTCAGGCTGGCCCGTGGTGCTGTCGACCTCCTGGTCCTGGCCCAAGTCCGCTCACAGCCGCCAGGGAACCAGTTCTGGCACCAAGTTGCGAGCAGGAGAGGGAGGCAGGTCCGCCCGCCGTTCGACCCCGTACTCCGAGCCAGCAGAACCCCAGAGCCAACCAAGGTGAGGCACGAGGGACAGCAAGGCCACGAGACACGATCAAATCCAGGATTGAATCAGCCCAACAAACAGCACGCTCCCAGCACAACAGCCTCCACCAGAACGGTTTTTCTGTCCCGATCTTCTTCCTCCTCGCGTTTTCCCCGAACAGAGCCTTTTTATCCTCGAGTCCTCGTCACTTCCAATCGAGCCGTTTTTTGGCCCTCCGCCGTCGCCTTCTGCCAATCGTGATCACGGGGCAGAGCCATCCGCAGCACTGTCCTGTGACGTCACGGCAAGCCTCCAGGGAATACTAAAAGGACTTACGCAGATACACTTACCCTATCCCGTGTCCCTGTCTAATTACGTGACAATTATCATTTCCCCCTTGAAGAAATGGACATTCACTAGACAACTTATCACCACTGAATTGCTACTTATTACATCGAGATCCTGGTACACTCGAACAACATGGCATACCTAATTAAACATCCTAATTACCCTTTGAATGCATACCCCCCCCTCAAACGTAACACTGCCCCCTCTTCTGGTACCGCAGCTCCTGCAAGGTATATCAAGGTGCTACCGTACCAGCCTTAACACTTACTGACTCACACCTATTTAACCTAACGAAATAAAGTAGGAGGGGCAATGGGCAGCGAGTCGCAGCAAACTTACCTATCCTGCTTAATGTACTACCCCCTCATGGCCTTATCCTCGCCTAAACAATCATTCATTTTTTTTATTATATATATTTTTTTATTTTATCACATGAGAGCACTGAGCGAAGTTGCACTCCATCCTCTGGATCATCGCTCTTGCCCAACACTCTTCTAGTGATCTGGGGAGGGGAAACAAAAGGTTCCACAAAAAAAACAAAAAACACAACACTTATACTTTACATTCCTACTCTAAGCCGTAACGACACTATTCAAGGGATATTTACACTTGACCGCGTCCCCCAGTGGATGCGAATAGACCCAGCGTTACCTGGGGAGCCAGTTTTCAAATTTGCTTGCCCCAAAATTATGCGGACCTCATGCCCTTGCTGCACATGTCAAGTTGTGCGGGATCGAGTGGGACTCACACATCTTCACAACACTCACACCATGGTCATCATCACATTTCTAGGTCATGGTCCCCATTTTAATGATGCAGGCTGAATCCCGTCATGGCCGTGGGGTGGGTTCCCACAAGATGATGGGGGCATCTCAGGTGCAACCATGCCAAAAGGTAAGCTTTAGTCCAACCCGGACGTTTCTCCGCCCCACTCCCTTTGATTCCCACCCCCCTGGTAGCCATCAGCTCTAACCCCGTACAACACACTGGAAAGGGTCTCACTAGCTCCTCTGGCCTTCCTGGGTCGCCAAGGTCCTACCCGCCTTGGTCGCCCAACCAGACCCTCTCCCAGTTGCCTCCAGACACTGTCACCATTAGCCACCAGGGGTGAATCTCCTTGAAGGGGGTCGCAATTCCCGCTCACCGTAAGCTTCAGCAATCCCTGTGGACAAGCACATCATCCCCACCCACAAAACCCACATGACTCCCCCACCCCATCGGCCTTGCATGTGACACCTGCATTTCTAACACTTCAGCGACCATGGCCTTCCTTGGTACCACACCATGTCCAATAAAAAATCAACGTGTGCACCATACATTTCACTTCTTAACTTGAAACAACTCACACAGCATTTCTCCTCACCCGATCCACGCACCAGCCATTGGACAGCCACTCGTTCCCGCTTTGTTACCAATTACCCACTGTCCCGATTGTCACTCTAAAACCCAGCAGAACTTACAAACCCATGCCAATTTTCCCACAAATCACTATTTTTCACCAAAGGAGGCACTTCGCCACAATCTCAGCAGCCGAGCATGGCCGTATATGCTCAGCCAAATCTAGTCTCCCCGAGCCCCGACAGTGATCTCCGGACCCGACCTATGAAAGGGCATCTCGGATAGACCTGGCGGTTCAGCAGGAGGATTCACCTTCTCCGAGTCTAAAAGTCTATTGGAGGGTCCCTCCATCAGCGGGTACCGGCAATATCGTTGCATGTGTCCTCTTCGCCCGCACCAGAAACAACTCCCCATAAAAGGCCCCCGTGAGTATTGGTGAAATGTCTCTTCCGGTTCCGGACCCCCTCGGCCATAATCTAATTGCTCTATTGGCTGGGCTGGACCCCGCCGCTTTGGCGCACTAACTACCGGATTACCCTTTATCAAACTTGAGTTTCTGGCAAATTTCCTGAAACATTTGGGTAATGCCAATTTCTCCCAGCCCCCCTCCCTGATCCTGGATCTCCGCCTGTCGGATCGTCACCGATGACCTCTCGGGCACCCGACCCGGCCGACTCCACGAGGCCAGCCTGGCCGCGCACTCGGCCGCTCGGTGCACGGTGGGTGGATCCTGTAGCTCCACTAGCGCTCGGACCTCAGGGTCAGGAAGAGCAGCTAAAAATTTCTCGAGTGCCAGTCTGTCCCATGCCTCCACTGTTAGGTCCCGATACGCGATCCTGACTGATTGGTAAATGTCCTGTGCCAGCTCCTGCACTGTCTCACCCGGCTTTAATCTGCAGTGCTGGAGCTGGGCCCGCACCAGATCACAGTTCGCTGCAAACCCAAACCGACGGCTCAACGCCTCGCAAATGTGGTAGCTGGTCAACATCCCCTCCGCTATCACGTTTAACACATCTGCGACTGGTCCCCGCAACGTTGCCACCAAATTCCCTGTACGTTCCCGCTCATTCCACCCGTTTAGTCGGGAAATACACTCAAATTGCGTCAGAAAAGCTTCAAGGCTCCCTGACCCGTCAAAATTTACCAGGGGGATCACTTTTACGGCGGCCCGCTTCTCAGTTTCTCCCTTGTCCGAATCCAGCCCAGGGATCAAACACCCTTGTGGCTGCGTATCCAATTTCGGAGCCCACTGTGGCCAAAGATGTTTTGTGGTGAGGGTCTCATGGGTCAATTTTGCCTCCTGTTCCAAACGTTGAATGGACCGATTCACCTCTTCCCGCAGGATCTTCTGGGCCCGCACAACCTCCTCCAAGGCTCCGTCGCGAGTTTGTAGCTGCTCCTCAACCAACCCGGATACTCTACTTACAAAAGACGGCTCTACCAGGCCTTTATCCAAGAATTCATCTTGGTTCGTAATTTTATCTTGTTCGTCCAAACGAGCCTCCAATCGTTTTACCTCCTCCGCCAAATTCATCCCTTGCTTCCTCAGCTCTCCCCACTCTTCAACTTGCAGCTGCATACGAGCATCCACACAGGCACGATGACGTTCCAGGCTTTCATCCACTTTATCAACCCGAATGTTCGTTGCATCAATTTTATCTACCAATTTTTTCCGTATATTTTCCCGCTCCAATGTAATTTCTACCTTTGTTTCCTCCAATCTATCCTCGAATTTACTTTGTATTTTTCCCAATTTAACATCCACACACTCCTGCATCTCAGTTTTCATTTTCTCCATCTTTCCCCCCAATTCATCCCTCATTAAATCAATCCGTGCACCCAACTGTTGCCCCATTACCCCCAATTGATCTGTCATTTCTGCCCCCTGTGCCGTCATTTCTGCCCTCTGTGCCGTCATGTCTGCCCTCTGTATCACAAATTGATTTTCCATTTGTGCCGTCATTTCTGCCATTTGTGCCCCCTGTGCCGTCATTTTTGCCCCCTGTGCTGTAATTGCACTCATTAAACATTCCAACATTGTCCAGATCGTCATCGTGCCGGTTTCGGGCGCTGCCGGCTCCGTTACGGGCGATGAAGTATGGTCCACGCTCGGAATGGGGAGGTTCCAACCCTACCCCCGTCTCTCCCTTCTTCCCCCGACTCGCTGCCAGACACTTGGCCTTCCTCCTCAAACATCTGCACATCCGCCATGGTGCAGAAGTCCCGTTTGTCACCAATTAATTTTAATTTGAAAAATCCCGCCAAAATTTTCCCGCATTCGCGCGCTTTTTTGCAGTAATTTGATATTCCAATTCGTGGCGAGATTTTAGTCCTGGTATATTCTCCCGATACCAAATATAATTAAGAGGGGTTCGAATATCCCACTTCTGAAACCAATGTGACGTTCACGGGACTTGTACAGTCCCGCTAACGTAGAATGAGCCGAAACGATGGAGGCGGTTAATTTCTATAACCCAAAGATGGCAGTTCTAATCGCTCTACCGCAAACGGGACGAGGAAGGTGGCACGAGTCGCTTTTCACTGAGTTAATGATGTTTATTTCTCCAACCAGAAATAATAAGACTCGGCAAGAGGAGGGATCCAGGGCGATTTGACGGGATGGTGGTGTGGATTTGGGTGTGGGGAAAACACAAACAATTCCAATGGATATACCAATCTCAAACCCTCCAAGGCGCCAGGTACACACACACACACACACACACACACACACACACACACACACACACACACACACACACACACACACACACACACACACACACACACACAAAACGTAGCTGGTCCTGGTGGTCAGGCTGGCCCGTGGTGTGGACGCAACAGTGCCTGGATTGGCGTCGGACGAGCTGGCGTTGCGCTCGTCAGGGGCAGGAGACACCGTGGTGCTGTCAACCTCCTGGTCCTCCAAGTCCGCTCACAGCTGCCAGGGAACCAGTTCTGGCGCCAAGTTGCGAGCAGGAGAGGGAGGCAGGTCCGCCCGCCGTTCGACCCCGTACTCCGAGCCAGCAGAACCCCAGAGCCAACCAAGGTGAGGCATGAGGCACAGCAAGGCCACGAGACACGATCAAATCCAGGACTGAATCAGCCCAACAAACAGCACGCTCCCAGCACAACAGCCTCCACCAGAACGGTTTTTCTGTCCCGATCTTCTTCCTCCTCGCCTTTTCCCCGAACAGAGCCTTTTTATCCTCGAGTCCTCGTCACTTCCAATCGAGCCGTTTATTGGCCCTCCGCCGTCGCCTTCCGCCAATCGTGATCACGGGGCGGAGCCATCTGCAGCGCTGTCCTGTGACGTCATGGCAAGCCTCCAGGGAATACTAAAAGGGCTTACGCAGACACACTTACCCTATCCCGTGTCCCTGTCTAATGACGTGACAATTATCATTTCCCCCTTGAAGAAATGGACATTTACTAGACAACATCACCACTGAATTGCTACTTATTACATCGAGATCCTGGTACACTCGAACAGCATGGCATACCTAATTAAACATCCTAATTACCCTTTGAATGCATACCCCCCCCCCCTCAAACGTAACAATATTGTGCTGTTTTCAAAAAAAATTTAAAAATCATCAAATCGTTGCACAAGTGTCATTTTCGTATTTCCTGATCGGAAAAACTTATAAATCGAAATATTACAAGCCATATTTTATCGCAGTTGGTCAGAAATTCATAAAAATATCATTTTTTTGTCGCCATCTTGAATAAATTAAAGTTCCAGGGGTCAAAAGTCATCGGAGGTCGAAAAATTCCAACGTTTTCAGATTTTTTTTTTTCTTTTTTTGTATAACTTGTCAAGGCTCGTGTGAGAGCAAACACACAACGCACAGCAAGGGGGCATGAGACAAGAGGGGCGGGAGTGGGAGGGACAAAACAGTGGGGAACAGACACATTAGGAGATCTGTGGAAGGGAGAGGGATGGGACGGGGAACATGGGGAATAGAAGATGGACATTACAGGGACTTTCAGGAAGGAAAGCAGGGAATTTGAAGAAATTGGGCTTGGGTGGATTATCGGGGGTAGAAAAGATCGAGGATTTGGATGGGGGATGATAAGAGGTGCTGGTGAACAGCTGTTTTGAAAGCCTGGAGGGAAGAATGGGAAAGAATAGAGTGAGGGAGTTTATTCCAAAGGCGGGAATCGAAAATTCAGCATCGAAAATGGCCATAGAAAATGCTATGTGAAGACACTTAACCAAAAAAACTTCACTATTTACCCAACCCGACTAAGTCCATGAGTTTAGGACGTTTGTTCAACTCAGCATTTCCGACTTTTATCTTGCGATGTTCTTAATCTGTTGATGGAGGTAATGTAGAAACGATGAATATGTCAAATCCTTCGTGTTACTCATCTGGCACCATTATATGTGTCAAGGCCAACAATCTAAAGTGACCTGTCTCAAACGCTACCATGGGCACCCAGAGATGCCACCAATATGAACTGAGCTGTTGAATGCAGGGAAAAACAACCAAAGAAACGACCGTAACCGAGTAATGTGATCCACCCTGTCGCCCATTCCCGTCGTAGACTCTCTTCAGGATCATCGCTGAGCACCAGACAGCTTACAACTGTAGTTCCTTTGTAATAATATTCCCAGGGATGGTTTTTAGCTCCTCTGTGAAGTCATTCCGGGGAGCTTATGGGATGGCACGTCATCAGTCCGGCTGTCCATCCACAAATACTTGCAACTTCTTCTCAGAAACGACACATATGATCATATGTCACCAGAACACGACCCGGGAGTTCGGTGCAGGGCTCCGGGCCGTGGCACTCCGGATGTGCGAATGAGGCCGCTTCCAGCCCCAGGAGCTTGGCAGGGCAGGGCCAGGATGCATTGGAAGGGCAGGATTCGGAGAAGGGTGTGTCGCTTCGGGTCGTCACCCCACCCTTCGCCTGGGGTGAGTAAAAGGCGGATCATGAAGCCATCTGCCTTCTCTCTCCTCCCTCTCGCCTGCCTGCTTCACACTGACTTTGCCTGTTTCCACGCCCACTTCTCCGCCTCTGCTCCACCCTCTCTTCACTGCACCTCGGTGTTTGCCTGTCGCTACATCTGCACTCGGGGTTGGTGTGCGACAGATGTTCTTCTAGACCAGTGCGGAGCACACATTTTCACGAGCCCCGGCAAAACGATCAAGCAAGAGATAACGTGAGAAGAGGATATATGGGGTTTCTAAGGCAACCATGCAAATGAATGAGGTGAAGGGGGAAAACTCTTTGAATTGATCCCCGAAAACCCCTCAACTGGAGTCTAATTCCTCCCATACAAATGTATCGGCTAACCTTTTTGAAAACCCCTCAAAAAACCTGAAACAGGAGAATGGTTTTCTACCACACAAGCTCATGTTAATTTGAGAATGTCTCAGGGCCCAAAAAACCTCATACAAATGTATAGGCTAACCTTTTTGAAAACCCCTTAAAAAAACTTGAAACAGGAGAATTATTTTCTCCCAAAACAGGAGACTGATTCCCCCCATAAAAATTAATTGGGAGAACTCTCTATCTCAAGGCTCATTCAGTTAAAACAGGAGAATGACTTTCTCTCCCCCCTCTGACTCTCTGACTCTCAGTCCATGGGGTCAAAAGAAGAGATCGATCTCTGCCCCCATTACTTACTCCACTCAAAGAGTGATCCAATGAATTTTTTTTACATCCTCCAACTTATTTGTAATTAAATTTATATTTTGGTTTTACTCATGTACATTAAAATTATATCGAGAGTCTGATACTTTACACACATCCTGTAAGCTGAGTGAAGCTGAAAACAGGAGGCTTGGAAAATTTTCCAGAATTACTGAGCTGTTTAAAAACAGGAAAGAGAACAATGAGGAAACTCAAGGCAAAGATCCAACTGACTTCCTCCAACATGGTTTATAAGCCAGGCATTTCTCTTCTGTCTAACGGCTTGATAATTTGTCTCATCTTGTCCTTGTCCTTCATCTGAGGAAGATGAGAGTCCATCACTATATCGGTAAGTTTGTTTGTGTTGTTGCTCTGAGAATCGCAGTGAAGCAACTGATTATTAGTACAGTCAAAATGTCGGATGACCTCCCACAAATTGCAACAAAAGCAAACTCAACAGATTTTGATTCCTGGATATGTCCTCAGTGACAAAAAAGTCCTAAGGGATCCTCCGGGGGGAAAGTCCTGAAATCATGGAAATCCAATATGGCCGCCACCCGGCTTCGGGGAAAATGAGAAAATTGTAAAGATTGATATTTTAATGTGTAAATATATGTTTTTCTGCATTCTAATTGTTTCTAGTTATGGTCAGTATATTGATATACAAGAATAATTATTAAAAAGTGAAATGTATTGAGGGTAAAATAAAAAAAATTCGAGGTTTTTTTGTCCAAAAATGTCAATTTTTTGTCCCGAATTTTTTTTTCTTTACCTGATAATGATTTTGGCTCCTGGACCAAAAAAAAATAAGAAATGTTGAAGGCACAAGATGAAATCAAGTCTATGGCAATACAATATAATTATGTAAATCATTGAAACATGACAAAATTCACAATTCCACTCGGGGCAATCACATCTGCCTGACGAAGGTTTCGAAATTAAAATGAAAATTCGCATTAAACTCAGAAACTACATCCATTATAAACTTACTATACATGTTGAGAAAAATGAAGCGTATTAAAGTTAGAACTCGACAATGTCGTCATCATCCTCATCATTGACACATGGAGTGTTTGTGCAGCCAGAGCCCCTGCATTTTCCACAAGCTGGAGTGCACTCAATGTTGTGCTTCTTAGATGTGCATCTCATGGTACGACATTCAGCCTGGCAGTTGCACCTAATGGCACGTAACATCTTTTCAGGAGCTGGAGCTATTGATGTCTGAAGTGGCACAAAACCCTCGTCACACTTCTGCCAACCCCAGTCTGTCGGAAGAAGTTCATCTGCACATCCCTTCCATTCTTGGACTTGCAGATACATGTGCAGGCTGTGATACTTTGCTGCTTCTGATGGTGGTAACGTCTGTGGTTGCACGTGAGAGGAGCTCGAAGCCACCTTGTCCCAGTACTGCTGATACCGGAGGGTGTCCAGGGAGTCAGTTGACTTTCCGTTGTAGATTATCACCAATGTTTTTTCTCCTGCATCTGCCACGTCACATACGGAAGCTGGGTATGTATCAAAAACCTTGGCCTGCTCACGGAATGTGTTGTTTGCTTTTAACTTTTTGAGGGAAGCTCCCTTTTCAATCCCATGAATACGAGATGTCGTGTCACACCCAAGAACTGCATGTAGAAACAGTATGCGCTTGCATATGTCTGTCCCAATCATTTTCCTCGTAGCCTTGATGTTCCAGATGCGAGGCTTCTTCGTGTTCTTCTTTGGCTCGGGACAAAAGAAGCGGTCATGGGATTCTAAGCTTGCATGGTAGCATAGGAGGACGAGGAGGTCTGTGTCATCACCAACTAACATAGTGTTGGTGACAGTAACAGACTGCACGGCCTTCAGTACAATCAGGAGATCATCATCCCCTGAGGCATGGTGTGTCTCACAGTTCTTCTTCTGAAGCTCTTCACTCAACATAGAAATGAATCGCTGTTTATTCTGCCTATTGGCAAGAAACTGTTCCTTCTTCATTGTGAGACAGATGTCAGCTGTAAATGTCACAGTAGTACCAGCATTCCCTTTAGACCGTCTCTGGTGTGTCATGTCCTTCGTGTCGGTACTCTCATAACCATCAAACACGACTATGGCATCTCCGTACTTCTTCGTTACGTAATCATTGTACTGGTGGCATATGTCTCTGTAGGTAGATCCACGAGACCATGGAATGAGTTGAACAAGTGCCCTGCCATCCAAAA
Organism: Eptatretus burgeri; assembly: GCF_056783735.1. Lineage (NCBI taxonomy): Eukaryota > Metazoa > Chordata > Myxini > Myxiniformes > Myxinidae > Eptatretus > Eptatretus burgeri. The sequence goes on along the minus strand of NC_140962.1, from coordinate 22,174,585 downwards.
CATACTGTTGCCCCCCTCTGGGACATCGGATCCAAGAAGATCCCAGATGGCATCAGCAAAGACTGGCTTGTGTGCTTCTCGGAGCTGAAGAGAGGAATCAAAGAGGGCTGGTGGATAGCTGTACAGTTCATGTTTGAAGGCCGACTCCAGTTCTTCTGCTGTCTGTGCAACAGTGATCAGTCTCTGGAAGAGGAGTTGTGGGTCAACCTGGACTTGCTCTCGATCAATCTTGACAGATGACTTCATGCCGAGGGTGACAACTTGGTCTTTCCTCTTAAATGTGTACTCAGCAGGTGTTTTCCCATCCATAGATTTCAATATTTTGGCTCCTTCAGCATGTGCTGTATCGACGTTGATGGTGGGGTGTGCATGAACTCCAGTGGCAATGTTCCTCAGATGTGGATCACTACTGAACGGAATCCGTTCCTGTAAATACTGAAGAGCTGATAGTGTGTCCTTCCAGTCACGACATTGTCTTGCCTAGGTCATGTCCTTCTTCTGCTCTCCAGTGTTGTAGTTCACACCTGTGAGCTCCTGCATTGCCTGGTTTATTTCTGCATAGGCAGGCATTGATAGTAGCCATACCAGCTGTTGTTGCTCTGTCATTCCTCGCCCTCGTGTGAGCCCACCGCTGGTCTTCAAACTTCTCATCAGAACTTGTTCGATGATCAGGTCAGATGAAAGACCTGCCCATAGGCGATCACTTGATCGAACCACATGGAACCCCTCATCAAAACGTTGTTGGACATTGGGATGTTGAGTTTTGAGGTTTGACATCTGCTGCAGATACAACCTCGCAGATTTGGCATACAGGTTGTGGCCCGAGGCTGCCAGGTAAGGCAGCATTTCCTGGATGGCCTGTAGATGTAGTGCCCAGTTCCCAGTGCGCTCTGCCCGGATGTATTTGCGTAGAATGTCTAGCATGTCCAGATACTGAACCCAGAGCGGTGAAGTTCTGGAAGATATCTTTGCAGACTCGGCATGCTTCTGAAGATGGTCTTTGATTCGTTTCAAGACGTCAGACTTGCATACTTCTTCCACAGACTGGGGTTGGCAGAAGTGTGACGAGGGTTTTGTGCCACTTCAGAGATCAATAGCTCCAGCTCCTGAAAAGATGTTACGTGTCATTAGGTGCAACTGCCAGGCTGAATGTAGCACCATGAGATGCACATGCAAGAAGCACAACATTGAGTGCACTCCAGCTTGTGGAAACTGCAGGGGCTCTGGCTGCACAAACACTCCATGTGACAATGATGAGGATGATGACGACATTGTCGAGTTCTAACTTTAATACGCTTGATTTTTCTCAACATGTATAGTAAGTTTATAATGGATGTAGTTTCTGAGTTTAATGTGAATTTTCATTTTCATTTCGAAACCTTCGTCACGCAGATGTGATTGCCCCGAGTGGAATTGTGAATTTTGTCATGTTTCAATGATTTACATAATTATATTGTATTGCCAGAGACTTGATTTCATCTTGGTCGTCAACGTTTCTTTTATTTATTTTTCGAGGAGCCAAAATCAGTATCAGGTAAATATTCTTTTTTCGGGACAAAAAAATTGACATTTTTGGACAAAAAAGCGATAATTTTTTATTTTACCCTCAATACATTTCACTTTTTTATAACTATTCTTGTATATCAATGTACATATGTATATCAATTTCAACAGATTGTCCCCAATAACAACGTCGTTGATCACTAATGTGGAAAATGAAATATCTGAATAACACGACGTATAGGTACAGATGAAGGATGTTATTCAAGAGATTTATTCCTTTCATGTTCAAATGAAAGAAATCATTACCGACTGGGAAGTATTGTTGACACCTCCTCTAATCTTAAAAGGCCCGACGTCAAGGTGAGAAATACACACGTGCATGTCTGCTGTCTCTGTCTATATATATATATATATATATATATATATATATATATATATATATATATATATATATATATATATATATATATATATATATATATATATATATATATATATCTTTGTCCATTTCTCAATCTGTCTGCCTGTCAATATGTCTCTGCGTGTCCCTATATCTCTCCTGAGTTTTAACACATTATTATTTTTTTATTTTTCAGTTTAAACACCTGTCTGGATGAACCAAGCACACAAGTTAATCGTCTGCAGGAATCTGACCTGACACTCAAGACACCTGAAGCAGACTGCTTGGAAATCTACTATACTAAAAAAATGGAATATGTTTGTATGTATGTATGTGTGTGTGTTTGTTCGTCCTTTATAGGCGGCCGAACCGTTGGATGGAATGAGATGAAACTTGGCATGAGTGATTCTTGGGACATGAAAACGGACATGGGGGGGTCAAGTTCAAGGTCAAAGGTGAAGGTCACAGGGTAACTTCAATTTCTCAATTTCATCCGATCGAGACGGGCCCAACGCCATTCGACAGATAATCAAAATTAATACTGAAGGACCAATTTTGTGCCCCATCTGTGACGGGGTTTCGGCTAGTATCATCTATTTTTACAACTGAATATTGAATATTTTCAATGTTGATTAATTATACTTGTTTTTCTTGTAATTATCTGATTCTTAACTACAAGAAAAGAATCAAGATTTAAGAAGGGTGGGAGGGGGGGGGTAGGTGCGCTCCCCCAATGACCCATCACCCCAGCCCCACCCCTTCCCTCCCTGTGTGTGTGTGGGGAAGAGTGAGGGGTGGGGGGTGGTGGGTCAAAGGTGGGGGGGTGCACAGGCAGGATGAGGGGGTGGGGCTTGTGTGGGCGGGGCTTGTGTGGGCGGGGATTATGTGGGTGGGGCTTGTGTGGGCAGGGTTTCTGTGGGTGGGGTTTGTGTGGGCGGGGTTTATGTGGATGAGGCTTCTGTGGATAAGGTTTGTGTGGATAGATGGATGGGTGGGTGGATGTGCAGGTGGAGCTTGTGTGGATGGGTGGAGAATTTTTTAAATTAAATAAACTAATTAACCAATCACTAATTATGTGAATATGATGAATGTGGGTGGAGCTTGTGTGGGGTGGGATTTGTGTGTGGAGTTTGTGTGGGGCGGGGTTTGTGTGTGTGGGGTTTGTGTGTGGGGTTTATGTGGGTGGGGTTTGTGTGGGTGGAGCTTGTGTGGGGTTTGTGTGTGTGTGGTTTGTGTGGGTGAAGCTTGTGTGGGGTGGGGTTTGTGTGGGTGGAGCTTGTGTTGGCGGAGTCAAAAAAAATTCAATTTATCTGTCTTTTGTAATTCCTGTGAATAAAATGAATGTAAAATCTGTTCCCCTTCTAAATCATATACCTTATAAGTCCAAGGAACTGTATCGATCACATCAACAATTTAAAAAAGTTCATTCGTCCACCGCTTTGTATAACCCTTTTCAAAATGAGATTTCCATCTATATATTCTGACTATATTACCAACTTTGAACTTAGGCTTTTTGACATTAATCTCTTTTTCATATTTTAATTTTTGTAAATGTTTCTGATGGTTTCATATTCGTTGACGTGTGAATTGTGTCATTATACTTATCCACAATATCCTGAATAAAAGATGACCATTGTTGTGAACCGAGTTGTGTGAATTTTTTATATAGTCTCTCTTTTAAGGTACGATTAAAGCGTTCAATAACAACGGCTCTTCCTTCATTAAAGGAACTGTGTAATGTAATACTGTTATTTTTTAGAAAATTCATAAATGTCTTGTTCTTAAACTCTCGACCCTCATCAGTCCACAATTTTTTAGGTTTTCTCTTACTTTTATTAAATATCTGTCGAAAGGCTAACATAAGAGTATTTCCTGTTTTGTTTTTTAAAGGGACAACCCACGCATATCTACTCCTCAAATCGATAACGGTTAAAGCATACTTGTACCCCTTATCATTATTGAGTTCAATCAAATCAGTGGACCAGATATAATCAACTTCCTTGGAATAAACCTTCCTTCTCTGAAACTTTGTGAATATTGGTTAATGTAATTCATCAGCTAATTGTTCTTCAGTCTAAATGACATCATTAGAGCCGATAAGTTTTTGGAATTTCCAAGCCCAAGTTTCAATTTAGTACTGATCATCTTCTTCACGATGAACCAATCAACTTTTTCTCTCAAGGTTGGATTTTGTATCAGAGACAAATTATACAACATTTCTCTATCGGCTTCATGCTTTTCTTGCAAAGTTGTGGAATGCCCATAATCAATATCATGTCTCATGCACACTTCATCTACCCTATTGATGGGTTTACTCCATGGATTAGGATTGTTTGCCTCATCTAATCTTTTATCCAAGTTTGTGCCCAGACAACAGAAAGAATACCCTGGTAGATGTAATTCCCCTGATATTCCAGTAGTTGTAAATTTACTTCCTGATAAAAACTTTTGTATTTCTCCTCCGAGTTTGTGTTTGGCGATAAATTGATTTTTTTTTTTTGAACCACACACCGAACATATACCTTTTTGAATAACCCTGTTATTTTTACTTTTAAAATATGAGATTTTTTAGTATGTTTTCTTTTTACATTTGAGACAATAACTCATTTATTTATGAGAAAAATTCCTGCAGAGTGCAAAAACCTTTTTAGTTTCCAACATGCACATTTGAATCTTAATTTTTAAAACATAAAGAATCCTTAGAAACGTCTTTACTCTCTCCTCCATTTATTTAAGAAAAAAATGAAAAACTTTAATTTAAGTCAATCACACCAACATCATCAATAATATTGTTATGGTTTCCACCCGTTCGGTGTTCGGGCGACCGCTTTAAACTAATCGCCGCCACGCGCGCCCACCGGACGGGCAATCCAGTCGTAGCTTTCCGGATCAACGCCGAAATCCAGCTATGGGTGTGTTTTTAACCACACCGTAAATCAGCCAACTCTTCTGTCCACACGCGACAGGGTCCAATTGCCGAATTGTCGATTTACCTAAGTATTCGCGCAGACAGAAATGCCGGGGATTTACACCTCGACGGGACCCGTACGGACATGAGCCGCTTTACGCAGCTCGCGCCGTTTGCGATTGCCGAGCGGTTTATTATCGCCAAGCCCCGTCGGACTTGATTATCTTATCGGCTATTAAAAGCCAGCTATTATTCCGAACGCAATTACGGCAATTCAATGGAGAAAGGGACGCAACGAGCAGGTGAATATTCAAACAAGGACATTTATTCACACACGTATTCAATCAATGAAGCAATGGGGGTAAGGGACAAGACACGAGCAAAAAGACCCAACAGCCGTTGTGTATTTATTATGTACACTTATAACAATTGTCTACTTAAGGACAAGGCGCCACAACTTCCATGCAAAGAAAATCCCAGGAAAGGAAAGGGTAGAACAGGACGCGTAGGCCTTTAATGTTCCGCGGAGCCGTGAAGACCGCAGGAGCTCCGCGAGACTGCGCAAATTACCTGCCACCCTCATGGTGACTCGCTGGGCGACCCTCGAAGTTTCGTCGTCAACACAGCAGCTGGCTTGGCGGCTCCCTTGGTGCAGGCCTAGCCGTGCGGCCGAGTAAATTTGGCCTGGCCGACGACGCCTCAGAGGAGCGAACGGGCTTTGCTCTTTAGGAGTTGATGCTCTCTTAAGAGCCTGCTCACTCCTCCGCGTCGCTCGGACCGCCCGGGGCCCGATCACCCCGGACCGTTATGCCGCTGGTTCGCGACTTCTCGCCGGCTGCCTCCACCGACCAACAGCCCTGCACTGGACTCGAACCTCTCCCGGACTCCAAGCTCCGCTGCGATCCGACGAGCAACAGCCCTGCACCGGACTCGAACCTCTCCCAGACTCCAAGCTCTGCTGCGCTCCGACGAGCAACAGCCCTGCACTGGACTCGAACTTCTGCCGGACTCCAAGCTCCGCTGCGCTCGATGCTCCTCTCCTCAACTCAACTCTGGCTTGGCTTCCAGCATGCCCTTTTATGGGGTTCGTGGGTGGGTGTTTGGACTTCCACCTCCGACCTTTCACCCCCCCCCCCCGGGCTCCACCCCTTCTGTCATTTTGATCCGATTCTGCCCTGGAAAGCAGACGTGGTGGAAATCACCAGCCCTCGCCCCAACGAGGCAACCGTCGCGTTTGCCGGCAGAGGTGCCGCTCGTTCGTGGATCCGTTTCTGGCGGAAAGATGGCAGCGCCGTCGAGATGAAGGTGAGGAGATGTTTGTTTGTTTGTTGATGTTGTGAGGGGATGTTGGCGGTTGTCGCGAAGGTGGTGAAGAGATGTTGGCGGTTGTTGGTTAAGGTGGTGAGGAGATGTTGGCGGTTGTTGAGAAGGTGGTGAGGAGATGTTGTTGGTTAAGGTGGTGAGGAGATGTTGTTTGTTTGTTGATGTTGTGAGGGGATGTTGGCAGTTGTCGCGAAGGTGGTGAGGAGATGTTGGCGGTTGTTGGTTAAGGTGGTGAGGAGATGTTGTTTAAAATAACGAGAGAACAGAATAACACTACCTCAAAGAGGCATAGCCCGGCTCACGAATAAAGCCCTTTAGACATCGGTGGGGAAATCTATCTGGACACACACTTATCGACATAACTGATCTTCGGGGAACCTGAATGGTGTTCTGTGAATTTCCACAACCGTAACAATATAATCTTTATCTCCACTTTCTCGTTTATATCTTCTCCCTGAAAACGATGTTAATAGTCTTGTCGAAAATATTTCTGATAGACTTGTCAATTCTTTGTTTTCCTCCTGGGTGCGTTGAGATTTATTTATTTTCTGCAATACCCCCATTCATTTTTTAATCTCACTGGTTTCCATGTTTTTATATTTATTTATTCTCTCTCTTTCCTCTCTTCTCTCTTTCCTCCTTCTCTCTTCTCCCTTTCCTCCTTCTCTCTCTTCTCTCTCTCCTCCTCCCTCTTCTCCCTCTCCTCCTTCTCTCTTCTCCCTCTCCTCCTGTCTCTTCTCCTTTTCCTCCTCTTCTCTCTCTTCTTCTGTCTCAGTTTCTTCAACTCCTTTCCTCATCCCTGACTATCCTTGAATCACTTACACCTCATAGAATATCATACATATATTCATCAGGATTTCTTGTTATTCCTGTATCCAAAATAATTTTTTTTTACAACAGGAAACCAATAAAATTTATTTTGAATTTCCAAAAGAGCCTTACGTTTTCTTAACTTTATAATTTTTTCATTATTTAACATTTTAATTCAATCCAAAGTTGTTGGTTTATCAACATCAGTATAAAGCCAATCTTTTATTGAAAATACCTCATTCTTATGTTGTAGAACATATTTATTAAAATACCGAATAACCTTTTCTTGAAGGTATGCTTGGACACAGAAATGATAATTTTCTTGAAGCCTTCTTGCTGTCATTTATGTATTAGAAATATATGACAGAATAATATTATGACACGAAACACCTCCCCATCTTCCCATAGTGAAATCATTTTGTACTTCCTTACTTATTAGATATAATCCTGTTTCTTCTGTTTTCATGATATTGTTACGAATTTGGAATTCGATCGCACTCAACATACAGGTTCCTTTAGCTCAGTTATGCCGATAAGTGCATGTTCCCTCGATAGTTCACCTTCCATTGTTTAATGGGCAGAAATCTATTAAATGCGGTGTGATTTAATTTAATAGTTAGGGAGCGATCACAACACAAAGGAAGACGCCCCTCCCCCTCTTCTGCGAAGAGGAAGAAGAGCACTCCCATCCTGAATCAGGGGACGTAAACAACTCCCTCCCACCCGAGGGCATTATTCACGCCGGGAGCGGGAGAGGGGGCCGATAAGAATAAAGAAGAGATCCTCTGCTTTGTTCTGGCTGGGTTCAGTTTGCTTCGGCTTCCGCTTGGCTCGGGTTAGGGTCGAGGCTTTTTGGAGGCTTTTTGAAGGCTTTTCAGCAGGCCTTCGGGTTCTGCTTGGCTTGGCTTGGCTGGTTCAGGAAGCTTCTTGCTTCTGCGTGGCTTGGGTTGAGGTGAAGGCTTTTTGGGCTCTGACTTGGTTCGTCGAAGAGAGTCGGGTGCTTTGTTCATCGGGAGAGAGTTGAGCTGGTTGCTCGGTTCGAGCTGCTGATGGTTGCTTCTTGTTCTAGGTTCGGGTTGTGAGAGGCTTTGTTCATCGGGAGAGAGTTGAGCTGGTTGCTCGGCTCAGAGCTCTTTGTTCTCCGCTTGGCTCCCGGATTGGTGCGACTCCTGGGCCTCATCTTGGAGGTGGTTCTTCGAGGAAGTGACGCATCGACGGGAAGGATCGGCACCTCGTCTCGCCAGCACGTGTTCGGAAGTGCGAAAGGATTCGCTGGAGCTCGGGAAGGATCGCGGCTCACGGCGATTGGATCCAGCTCACTCTCGCTGGACCGAGCAGCTTGAAGACCACACGAGGTGGAGAGGTTCGAGATAGGTTCTGAGTTTCAACTCATCTGTCCTCTGAATTGAAGTCCTTATTAAAGGCATCAGCCACCATTTATTGGGTGTGCGTGTGTGCGTACGAGTGTTTGTGGGCATGTCTAATAAGTAGGAAACTGTTAGGTGCCTGTGTTGTATTTGCTTTACATTTGATAGTAGAACTCGGCTGAAGGTTTTTGCTCGTGTCTTTTTCCCCATCCCCCCATTCATTGCATTGCCTGTATTAAAATAAATGTTCCCCATTGTTAAATGTCACCTGCTCGTTGTGTCCCTTCCTCACATTGACTGCCATGGAGCGTTCGGAATATTAGCTGGTTTTTAACACCGATAAGATAATTGGGTCTGACGGGGCTTGGCGATATATAACCGCTCGGCAATCGCAAACGGAACGAGCTGCTTAAGCGGCTCGTTTTCGTGTAGGCTCCGTTGAGGTGTAGATCCCTGGCATTTCTGTCTGCGCGAATAATTAGGTATATCGACCATTCGGCGATTGACCCTGTAGCGCGTGGACAGAAGAGTTGGCTGATCTATGGTGTGGTTAACAACACCCGTAACTGGGTTTCGGCGTTGATCCGGAAGCTACGACTGGATTGCTCGTTCAGTGGACACGCGGCCTGGATTGGGTTGAAGAGGTCATGCGCACGCCAAACGGGCGAGAATCTTCAACAATATAAACTTGGGCAAAACCATTATTATATTTTCCCTTATTAAATTCTTTTATTTGTTGTTTACAAATCGTGCTTCCACAAAACTCATTCTCAATACCAAGTGGATAATATTCTTCCTTACAAGACTGATTTAATTGTTCCAGGTCTTCTCGGTCAATTTTAAATGACCAATTTTACCCTAAATCATTCATATCATACCCCCATTGTTCTATTCTCATACAAACGATATGCCCTTCTTTATAAAAAATTATTTTAATTGGAACTGTGAATTCTGTATGACCTGGAGAGAAAAACAACACTTCTGTGTCTTTGGAATACACGGCTGTTTTATTTAAGGATATATATATATATATATATATATATATATATATATATATATATATATATATATATATATATATATATATATATATATATATATATATATATATATATATATATATATGTCGGGGATTGTATGTACTCTAACAGCAACCAAACATGTCTACTAGTGTTTGGTTAAAACTCTTGAGTTTCAATTGGAAAGAAGGAAAGGATAAATCTTCCCATTAGTTTATCTGTGCACTGTCAAGGAACTTGTTTTGACATTGTTACAACACAGCTGGCTTTGTCGACCGTTTGAAATGGCCTTGCTAATCGGGCAGCTGAGCTACCTGGAATCTGTTGGTCTACTGCCCAGAACTGTTAAGGCCCAAACAACATGTAGGAGGCTACCTTTTAAAATTCTTTAAGGGAATCAAGGGTGTTGTTTCTGCACTCTCTGTGCTCTCTTATCAGCAGTACTGACAGGAGAATGCAATAGATTAATGAATGGTAATAAATCCTCTTTGACACACAGTTATTCAAAGGTCGCAGTAAATTGAATATAAGGCAGTACCGAAAGACCGCTCACCAGAGGATTAGGCTGGGTGGACTATTGTGTTCAAAGCATGTTGTCTCCATATGCATATGTCTGATGTGTAATAAACCCTTCTCTCCCAAGATCGGTGATGAACAAAGCTTGACCTTAATCACTGTGGACCTCACCTGGATCTCAACAATTGGCGTAGTCGGCAGGGGGCAAGCCGGATCGAGGAGGAGCTCGAGAGCCCTGGTGAGACAAAGGAGGAAAGAGCCGGCCAGCTTAAGGAAAAGGTAAGAAAGCTGCCTCCTTTCTCACACTGGGGATACTCGTTGCTCTCTGAGATCTGTCCTTGCCCTTTCAAAACGAACCAGGGGAGAAGGAGGTTTATTTGCACATCGGAAAGGGGTACCCGGGAAGGTAAGGGCCCATTGGAAGGTTGAGGGGAACCCCAGGACACTCCTTTGGGAGACCGTGGGGGAGACCCAAGAATACGCCAGGGCCAGGATCCGAACGGGAGATTGAGGGGAGGGAAAGGTGTGAAAACCCCGTTGGGAGGGTGAGGGAGCGGGAAGTGTGCATTGGGAGTGTGAAGAAACACCCCAGGCGGAGAACACTAACCTGGCCCAAGAAAACTCTAGGAAGGATCAGTGAAATAAGGAAATATGGGAAATAAGACGTCAAAATCAACAGTGGATAAAGATGCCCCACCCCGAATACAGCTGCGGGATTAATGTATGAAAAATATGGACCTAAGTCATGCACTCAATTGGCATTGTGGGAAAGGTGGACAAAAGGGGATCCACACCCATTCCCAAAATGGGGTTCTCTAAGATCAGAAATCGTAGATAACCTATCAAGCCAGCTAGAACATCGAATGAATGATAAAGTAAAACCTGAGCCAGACATGCGAGCGTATGATATGTGGGAGGAGGAAGCCCTACAGGTAAATGAGGTGGCTAGAAAATTAGTGGAACAAAAAGTCGAGAAAATGGGAGCACGAAATAAGGGGAAGCAGGTTCGAGTCCTGTATTCTGTGGTAATAAAAACAGGTTCGAGTCCTGTAGAAACGAGGGAACAGGTTGGAATCCTGTACCATAAAGGGGAGGGTTAAAGGCCCGTCCATAAGAGAGAAGGCTAAAGGCGATTGAGTAGAGCGGGACTTTGATCCTGCACATTAAAGAGAGGAAAGAAAGCTATCAGGCGGTATGCAAGAAAGGGGGATTTTGATCCCGTGATAAAAGGAGACAAGACTAAAGCTTTAGGCTGGTGACAAGTTAAGAACATAAGATGGGGAATAACTCTGCAAAGAACATAGAGTTACCCAAAGGAACAACACTTAAAGTTACCGGTGAAAGTGGAAAACACTGGAGAGCGTTTGCAGCGTGGCTAACGGAGTCACAAAGTGAGACAGGACGTAAGCGATTCGATTCAGAGGGAATCTTGAACCAACGGGAAAAAACACAAAGTTAATGAGCCAGGAGAAGGGCTGTTTGTAGAGTTACCTGTTTGGATGTATTTGTGAATACAATGTGGTGGGGAAGGTTGAGTTTTGTGTTAGACGTAAGTTGAGTGTTCCAACCTGGAACTTGTATGTGTGGAACAACTTGTATGTTTGTATGGAGATAATGATTGGTCGTCATCGTTAATGTGAAGACTTTGGACGAGGTGAATTGTGCACACCAAATCCGGAGGAAGGACGATGATGACTGATTCTGCACGTGTTGTTAATTCAGTGATGGGCAAATGTCATTTTGAGAGAGAGAGAGAGTGTGTGTGTGTGTGTGTGTGTGTGTGTGTGTGTGTGTGTGTGTGTGTGTGTGTGTGTGTGTGTGTGTGTGTGTGTGTGTCTGTGAGTGAACTCGATGGGGAATTGAATAATTAAAACCACTTCAGCAGACAGTTTGGGGATTATGTGTGAGAATTCCCTACAGTACTCGTGCTGTGGGATGTCAAATGGACCAACGTTCGGGTTTTCTCATGGTCCGATAAACTCTGTATGCTGTTTTGGCTTTGAACACTGTACGTGATAAATGGATGGTCTCCACGGAGCATCATTTTGATTTCAAATTCAAATTCAGTTCTGTTTCCACTTTGCATGTTTCGTAAGGCTGATCGACGTTACGGGTTCGTTTTAACGTCAGTTTCAATTCTGGTTTCATTGTTGGGGTCATTAAGCATGTTTTATACTTGATTTTCGTAAATCTGGAAAAGAAACTGTTATTTTCTGGGGTTTTGCGAGTCACGTGACGTGCCGTCGGATTTAACAGGCGAGACGAAAGCACGAAATCGTCCCGTCGAAGGACAGCTTATCGTGAGGGTTTACGAGATGGATTAGCACATGTTACAAAGTTTGGGGACGCCCTTCTTAGGATTCTGTAAAATTCCGATTTAAAACGAACGTATTTGAGATGTCGTCAAATATTTGTTACGTGAGTTTGATCGTAAAAACCAACGCGCTGATAAGACGCATTGCTCCTGCGAGTGCGTGATGACGTAATCACGCATGGGCCCAGCGCGCTTTGTCAAACTTGAAAGTGCAATTAACACCCTGCTGTGAACGTGCCTGTGTGTCGAGCAATGTACGAGAATTTCTCGAGGCGGCTGATCTTGAAAATGGTGGACAAACTAGATTTTAAAGAGATAGCTTTGTGGTAAAATTAATTAATAAGGACATTAACGTTGACGTTTCAAAGCATCGCTCGATTTTTTGTTTCGAGGCGAGTGCACGCGCTATCGGAACATGGAAGCGACAATGCTTTGAAACAAGGCTGTAATATATATGTTTGTTCTGGTTGTTGTTGTTGCTTGGGCTTCGTGACCGGAAAAAAAAAAAGAGACGCGGAAGAGGCGCAGGACCGAGGGATTTAGGATGGATGGAAAGGGAGATTTTAATGCTTTGAACAAGGAAGGGATTTTATTGAATGTGGGTTTATCTTTTAGCCGCGTCTCGCGTAGTGAACGCCGGCTCTAAGAGAGCTCCGTGTTGTTCTTCTTCTTATTCTTCTTCTGGTGAAGACAAAACCTTTAGGACGTGGCTCTTGGACACATTTGTCCTTGTTTACATGTCAGACATCCAAAAACCAGGACAAGGACGTTTGGTAGGCTACGCACTTATCAGGATAGAGGTGTTTTTGTGAAAAATTACGGGCGGAGCTCGTGCTGTTTGAACACGCAGCCATCGTGGGCCTTGACGAGGGAGCGTTTCGATTCTCTGCCTGTCGGGGTCGAGCTGTTTGTCTGGAAGCGGACAGAAAAGCATGTCTGTTGTCTTTATATGAGCCTCTATCTGTCAGGATAAATTCATTGGATTTGGGAAGCATAAGCGGAATTAAAGGGATGTAGAGGAATGGAATTGGCTTTGCACTGCACTCACTGTCGACTACGATGAAACAGGGCAGGATTATGAATACGTGGCCAAAGCACATAGAGATTACACCGTCAAATGCACTCTGATGAAAACCAACCGATGGATCGGGAAGGAAGGAGCGGCGGTGGAGGTGAAACAAGCCGCCAGAGAGCGCGAACTAATGAAGCACAGAGAAGGACTAACACCGTACATCTCAATGGCAGTTAGTAACGGACATAGTGCAGGGGAGTTAGGAAGAATGGTGAACAGATTGAGATGCGCCCCAGAACCACAAGATGGGGCAACGAACACCAGAACACTTTACAGGCCGTCAGACAAGGAGATGGATGGAAGGTATGCTTGCCTGATCAAAATCTACAGTAGTGTACAGTAAGGTCTTCGGCCTTCACATCCACTCACCACGCACCCAGAGCAACTTCCAGTCCTGCAAGCTCTAGTCATGGTGGGAGCCTCGTACGGAGGTATCATTTAAAAATAATCTTTTACACAAATACTTGTCATTATGTTGCAGTTGACTGCAGTGTTCAGTGCAGTGGCATGCTGTAAACCTTGTAGTAACGGAGACAGTGACAGAACCTTTGACGACACAACATGCAACTCCCACACTACTCCTTTGTGGGGGGGACCTATCACTAGGCAACACACTAACACACTCAAGCCAAAGAAACCGTATACACCTCCGTGGCAAAGTGGGACACAGAAATGAACCAGTACCAACCCCACAGCGACATAGGAGGGGAGCGGCTGGAGAAAGAATGGAAGCGGGTGAATACGCAAGGTTGGGGAAAACATACAACCAAGAACTAGATAAGGTAAAGATATTTTCAAAGGAACCTGGCAAGACCGCACCACTCATTTCCAGAGGGCTGACAACCATCCAGCCACAACAGCTCATAGAACTGTCTTGCGTCCAAGCCGAGGAAACTTACGATTTGATAGAACGAAACGAGGAAATAAAATCGATTAGATGGTCTTATGCTATGACAAAACCTGTTGGGAGGGGGGGACGTCAGAAAATGCAGAAAAGACAGAAGTGGCTTGGCAGAACAAAACGCAAGACAAAACCCAGCGGGGGCACTTTGCACAAATAGGATTCATATGGGGTCAACACGCATCTCTAATTACCCAAGTTCCATGGGCCCCTAAAGAACCCTTTTGGAGTACAGTTGTGAAATCTTGTGAAAATACAGTAACCTCCCGGAGAAGAACACATTTCACTTATAGGTGTTTTCACCTATAAGGCTTGAAGCTCTCACGAGTGATCGAGTGGAACGCAAGGAGGGTTACGCAGGGTGGAGATCTATATTTCATGACTGGGGAGACTGGTTACTGTGCCTGGTAGGGGCAGCAATCCTAATCATCATGGGAATCATTTTTGGAGTATTTCTGATCAAACGTCTCATTTCCATTTGTCTAAAGAAATGCTGTGAAGCCTCACCCCTCACCCAGGCCATCATAATAATTAACAGCGAACTCAGGGAGGAAGACCCCGAGGACCTCGATATGGGGCCACAACCTGACTCGACCCCCACCAGCTGAGGAGCCAACAAGGTGTTCTGGCGGAGGGGCGCCCTGGGGAAGACTCTTCCAGGTATTACTGATTACTCAACGAACTTTCAAGTGTGAAGGTAAGCCTGCTTGGATACACTTTTCACACTGCAAACTTGCCATCCCAGCAGAGGAGGAGGCTGTGCAAGAATGAACCCATTACAGCAAATCCTAGTCGCTATAATTGCCTTCTGGATGGGAAGCTGGGAAGTGGAAGGGCAAATTGATAACTGGACAATCCAACCCATCCAACAGAGGGGGAAAAGAGCAATTGGGAACCACACTGAACATTTACACGAGTTGGGAGTACATGGGATAAATACATTCTTACTTTTGTCGCACAAATATGCTACATTGAGTAATGAGACTAAGTGCTGGGTGTGTGCTTATCTCCCGCACTCCTCACAAACGGGTTTGCCATTATCTGTGATCCCATTTGAGGAAATAGACTATTGTGGTGCTGCTTGGTACAACAATTTTAATTTGACTAAAACAACCGGTAACTCATCATGTGTAGACTTTACAGGTGCGTGGTACCCTCCTTTTAATTTAAAGAAAAGACCTCCGTACTTCAGAATCACATATAAGCGTATGGGGTTTATCTGCCTTACTTGGACAAAGCCTCATGCCAGATTTCAGGCAGGGAACTCCACTTGTAATATATCAATAGAGATAAGTGACTTACCAGCCAACAGGAAGGGAGAGAATGGAACATATCCGAAGGTTGCATCTAATGGCACATATTTTGTGTGTGGGTATAGAGCCTACCCATGGCTGCCAAACAAATGGGGCGGTTCATGTTATCTAGCTTACGTCATTCCGCACATGCGTTTGATCACTGGCCCATTCTCTGAGATAGATCAGACACGACGTAAGAGAGCTATATCAGATGGGGCATATGCAGCAATGATAATTTTCCCCGATATGGGGCCTGGGTGGCAGGAAGAGAACTTATCAGCATGGCATCAACATTGGAAATAATGGGAAACGATACCGCTGATGGGTTTGAAAAAATTAGCGCGGAGCTGGTCGCATTAAGGACTACTGTAATGCAAAATAGAATAGCTTTAGACATGATTCTAGCTGAGAAAGGGGGAACATGTGCTGTAATTGGCAAAGAGTGTTGTACATACATCCCAGATAATTCAGAAAACATTAATGACCTCGCGGGTCACATAAGAAAAGAGGCGAGCAAATAAAGACTACAGTAATGATAACATGAGTAGTTAGTTAAAGGGATTGTTTGGGGGTTGGGGAGGAAGTGTTTTAAGATTTTTTATAACAATCCTGATAATCATCGTGGCAGCCTTTATATTACTGATGGTTTTCAAGGTAATTGCCCAAAAGGCCATTGGAAAGTGTTTTTCAGGATGGACAACAAAGCCCAGTACCCAGCCAGTACAGACGGTGATGGCTCCGGTGAACACTGCTGGACTGCTGCCCTCCTCAAACCTCCCTGCACTTACACCTACCCCCCCCCCCCATTCCAATACTATGTACCCCACCCATGTCACCCCAACCCACGAACAATGAAACATATTGTAACCTTGCAGTAGTCGCCGATCCATTACTCTGGCTTCCTCCGAGTGATGAACAATTGCTTCAACTCACATTGGACGAATGTCTTTCGTTGCTTGCACCAATTGAAGGGCTAGGTAGAAATACCATTTGATTTGCCTTGTTGGTAATTGCTGGCAAGTTGTGCCTTCATTATACTCTGGCTTGTAGTTTATCAAATATTCTTTTGCTTTGTTCATAAAGAACATTACATTTATATACTTTAACACTGCCTTACTTGTTGTTCATGAAGTCCATTAAGCGGCAATATGTAATCAAATATTTAATGGAACGTATATTCCTGTATAACTTCATTCTTGTTTAGCCATGAGCAATTCTTGTACGAACAGCTTTTGGGAGTGCTTGGCTTCCTTATATTCTATGTTTAAATGTTGCGATATTTTCCGATTTCCCTTGTTGAAGACTCGGGGTGTTAGTGGACCGGTTGGAAAGTGGGTAGGAACCCCCTTTTGGGCTAGGGGGCGCAGGTGGAACTCCCGACCGTCTTGGACCATCTGGAGCTAAACCTAAGGATGGCCACCCACTGGAGGTTGCTATCTGCTGACCTGCCGGCCTGCGGATGCTCCTTTTCTTCATTTGTAGTTTCTTTTGCAAATGTTTCAAAGAAACAAGAGGAGGGAAATGTCGGGGATTGTATGTACTCTAACAGCAACCAAACATGTCTACTAGTGTTTGGTTAAAACTCTTGAGTTTCAATTGGAAAGAGGGAAAGGATAAATCTTCCCATTAGTTTATCTGTGCACTGTCAAGGAACTTGTTTTGACATTGTTACAACACAGCTGGCCTTGTCGACCGTTTGAAATGGCCTTGCTAATCGGGCAGCTGAGCTACCTGGAATCTGTTGGACTACTGCCCAGAACTGTTAAGGCCCAAACAACATGTAGGAGGCTACCTTTTAAAATTCTTTAAGGGAATCAAGGGTGTTGTTTCTGCACTCTCTGTGCTCTCTTATCAGCAGTACTGACAGGAGAATGCAATAGATTAATGAATGGTAATAAATCCTCTTTGACACACAGTCATTCAAAGGTCGCAGTAAATTGAATATAAGGCAGTAAAGAAAGACCGCTCACCAGAGGATTAGGCTGGGTGGACTATTGTGTTCAAAGCATGTTGTCTCCATATGCATATGTCTGATGTGTAATAAACCCTTCTCTACCAAGATCGGTGATGAACAAAGCTTGACCTTAATCACTGTGGACCTTACCTGGATCTGAACATATATATATATATATATATATATATATATATATATATATATATATATATATATATATATATATATATATACATATTGTTGCGGATTTCGCGCCCGCCGGCGTGCTGACGGCCACGTAACTCGAATCGCGGCACGTCGCCCACCGGACGGACAATCCAGTCGTGACCCTCTCGGACTAACGCCGGGAACCAGTCACGGGTGGACCTTTCGGTCTCACCGCGATCGAGCCAATCAGCCCCCGCGTGGGATAGGGTTGCTCGCCAAATTCGACCTACCTAAGTACCCACGCGGAGGGTAGACCGGGCGATCGCACCTCGCCGCAGGTCGACTTCGGACACGGGCCACTTAAGCGACCCGTTCCGTACTATCAGAATAACCGAGCGGTGTTATCGTCGACCCCGACGGTTCGATTAATTATCGGGCGTATTCAGCCCACTACCAACCCTTTACGTGAAGCAAGATGAGGATTCAATGGGAGAAAAGACGAAGCGAAGCGGGAGAACAGTTCAATAATAAAGCACATTTATTCGCGGCACACGGGAAGCACACATATTCAATTCCACCAAAAGCACACAAAAAAAAAGAAAACACAATTCCATTTACACAAAAAGCAAATATAAAAGCGAAGACAATGCAGAGCTAATACCGACTACCGAGCACACGGCAACACTTATACAATTCTACTTCACAGACGGCGCCGACAACACATACCCAAAACCAAGGAAAAGAAATACCCTCAAGGATGAGGCGGGCCTGAGGCCGAGACCGGGTCGCGCCTACCCGTCTGGTGATGAGACGCGGAGCGGCGATGGCGCCTCACTCCGCGGGCCTCGCGGACAGTGTCTGGCAGGGGGTGGGAAAGGGGCCCCCTTGGTCGCACTATCTCAGCGCGGGGGGAAACAGGAGGGGGTTGCTGATGCTCGGGGTATAGAGGATCTTTATTATCCCTGGTGTGCGTCTCCACCTCGGCCAGGTCGCGCTGCCGGCCTTCCTCGGGCGTGCAGCTCCCGGCACCGTCGCGAGCACCCCCTCGTCTGCCTTCGCCGCTGCCGCCTCTCCGCCTCTGGACTCTCCGACTCTGGACTCCTCTTTGGGCTCTCCTCGTTGGACTCTCCGATCGACTCTCCCCTTCGCGACTCTCTTCAGCTTCTCCAGCTACTGCAGGCTTCGGGCTCCAGACTTCCACACACTCTGACTGACGAACACGGTCCTTTTATCCCCCCGTAGCTTCGCCTTTGACCCCCTCCCTTTGACCTTTCACCTCGCTCCCCATTGGCCCGAGAAAAAGTGGGCGTGAAGGCTTTTTGATCCACAAATTTGCATATATCGATCGTTCTGGAGGCGGGGCCAAATCGCCCCTCGCTCACCGATTGGACGGCAAAAAGTGGGCGTGTGTCGTTTTTGATCCGTTTTTGAAGCACAAAATCCGTGATTTTGTACACGCTGTTCAACGTGCGCCCTGCACGAGTCCAACACCGGTACCCACAGCGGGGCAAGAACGGTGGCGATGCTACGGTTGCGAGGTGTGACGTGAAGGTCGTGGCGGTTGTGGTGAAGCGGCGTTGTGGTTGGTGGTTGATGTTGTGGTTGTGGTGGTAATCATGGCGGTTGGTCCAAAATAAAGATAGTAAAAGAAAAACGGCTATCCTGAAGAGTCGCAGCACGCATAAATGACATGTATTCCCACTAGACAACGGGTTTGGGCCTAACTACACATGCACTTACCGAGATACCTCACCTAAGGGACCTGAATGGTGGTTTGCGAATTTGGTAACCACAACACTACCCCCTTCCCTTTTTACAGACTCGTCCCGAGTCGTCAAATTTTCGTGTGCCATCATGTGTAGTTTTCCCCGAGTACATTTTACCTACGGATCCCTGAGTGCGACATTCATGGTATTCGTGTCCCCAAAATAAATAACCTGAGGGCTGCGTAACTACCTAAACAAACTCACTCACACGGACGACTTAAATAAAATTGCCGGCGCTAGACAGACATGCCGGGGGCGCACTCATATTTACAGTACATCTTAACCTTAACTTACAAATTTTACACTAAACCATGGCCCAGGATCACTGAACTCTGCAAAAGAAAAGCAGTTAGCAGGGAGCCAGGCTGCCCACATGCAGTCTCTGGCTCAAACAATGCAGGTGACAGGTAACGTGGCTGGCTGCTCACACGCAGTCCAAGGCCTTCCCTTTTTAATTGAACGCAGTGAACCACAACGGTGCATGGGCTGCACAACGTAGTCTCCGTGCCAGCTCAAGTGGCACACGCAATGAGCACAACGAATGGATGCATGAATGGATGGACCGAATGCAGTGAACCACAACGGTGCATGGGCTGCACAAACGCAGTCTCCGTGCCAGCTCAAGTGGCACACGCAATGAACACAACGAATGGATGGATGAATGGATGGACGCAAACACGGTGCACGGGCCGCCACTGCAGGCCCGTGTTGTAGCTGCCAACAGGGCAGTTCTCGCAGCTTGCAAACTGTTGCCTTGAAACTGGCGCACATGGAAATGAACAGGGGGGGGGCAAAGCAAAAATTGAACGGGGCTGGTGAACGTGGGCAGTGGGCCTGGCATGGCAAAGGCAGCAGGCAAACACAGCCCGCAGAAGAAGGCTGCTGCAGGCAAACACAGCCGGCAGATGAACTGGCCGGCACAGGCCTTGACGCAAAACACGGCCAGCAGATGAACTGGTCGGCACAGGCCTTGCAGAAAAACAGCCAGCCGGCAGACGATCCAGCCGGCACAGGCCTTGCAGCTAAGCAGCTGCAGACGATCCAGCCGGCACAGGCCTTGCAGCACAGCAGCTGCAGGCGAAGTTGGCCGGCCTCCGCCTTGAAGCAAAACACGGCCAGCCGATGAAGTTGGCCAGCTCTTGCCGTTCAGTGGAGGTTGGTGGAGGGAGTGCGGTGGTGCTGGCCACTTGGAAGGCGGGCTCGGACCTACCTACCTGTCTCCCTCCCAACCTATCGCCTTTGCCTGTCACTGTACATACCCACTCCCTTAATTTGTCAAACCCCAATTTAGCCCCAACTTATTTTTTTGTTGTTTTCTTTTTTCTTTCTTACTTCCCCACTATAAATCGTCCCCTAACCCCCTTTATCGTCCTTGTTCGGCTAACCTATCCTGTCACCTAGCCTACTCCCAACCCCTACATTCCCTTCCCGGAGGGGAATAAGGGAGAGCTAACGTCCTGTGCCGAGGCCCAACTCAAGCCTCAGAATGGCCTCCCCAGAGTTCAGCGATCTATAACCCAAGTGGGTCCAGCGGCCCACAACGACAGCGAGGGGATGGATGGTGCGGAGGGGTACACTTCCTAATCTACCCTATCCATTTAACTGTTAAACTACCCCGGGGCTTTCAACAAGCGCCTCTCGCTTAAACTATTGGTTCTAACAACCCAGATTCCCGTCGCCTGTGTTGGTGTCCTCACAATTTCGGGCCTCGCCCCCCAATTTTCTCTCCGTGCCCTCACACGGTCTCCTGGCTGGGACACGTGGCTCCCTTTGGCAGGCACGACTCTCTGCCGAATCTCCCGCTATGGCACCCCCGGGCACTACACTGCCTCCGAGCCTACCAGCTCCCTAACACCGGGGAGTGCACCCGATGGCACCTCCCCTGAAACGCACACGTGGCAGGCCGGCCTCCCGGGCCCCTTTCCGAGGGTCACCCGTGCCCACAACACTGCCCACGCGGCTAATGGCGCCCCGGGCCCCCGCACCAAGCAGGCGCACCCGTGCCCACTACTCTATCCCGGCCCCCCATGGGCCCATGGCCTACCACGGCCGACTAGCCTGGTGCCCGGGGTACCCACTCAGCGATACTCACCTTTCGCAGCCACGCTCCCAAGCCCGTCAACAGGGCTCCTGCACCCCTCCAAATGGGTCTCGAGCCTACTTTCCCACCAACAACAAAACGACCTCCATTTTTCAATTTGACTAACCCAGATAACTCACTCTACACTGACCCCGGGGGTCCCTTGGGCGGGAGTCACTCCTCCCCCCAATCACTCATCGCACCATGCATTCCCCATTCACTCCACACACACAGACCCGCTGGCCTCACTCACTCACCAAGCACATGCTTCCACTTCACTCACCAACTCTTCAACACACACACCGCTGAACTCTGCTATCCTCCTAACTACCTCCCCTAACTAACTCATGCTCCCACGTCGTCCCTTACACTATAGCACGTTCCATTTAACCTACGTAGCTAAGCTACGTCCCCACTACACATTCACTGTCTGTCACTGTCTCAAATGTAATCCCATTTTATTTCCCAACCTAAAGCTCACTAAATCCCTCTACCTAATCCATTCCACGGACTCCATGAGGACTTACCCCTGCCCCATGGAGTCGGTCTAACTAAGCTAACCCTTCCCCCTAACTAGTTTCCATCCTGTGCCCCTGCGTAAGGGGGTCTCCACCCCTTGCCCAGGAATCCTGTGCACCCGAAAGTGAGGCTTGCTGTCTTTTTTTTTTTTTTTCATGCGCAGCACCTGCGCGGCAACTCAGAGCTCGCGCACTTTGCACCTGGCCGTGACGTCATGCAGCTGCACGTGTTCCTCGTCCCTCCTTGGACGGTGCCATCCGGCAGAGATACCACTCCTGCCGGATTCCAACCACACGTGCAGCCATGACGTCACCGTGCGCATAAAAAAAACACAAGCCCCACGTCTCGAGGGGTTTCCCACGCGAACACATGTGCTTTGCCCGTTGGAGCTTAACACACACGATCGCGTGGAGAACCCGTCCGGTCCAAATCCATTTACCTGCCTAAACTTTGTCCGTCCGCGGGATCGGCAAATCCACCGCGTGCGTTTCCGGACCGGGACTTCACTCTCGCAAGCGAGCACGTGGTGGCCTCGTGCGTTGCACAGCACGAACCGCGTGCTCACTGCTGGGTGAACCCGGCACGGTCCCCGAAACAACTACAGCCGCTACTCGGCTTTCTCTCCTCTGTCGCCGTCTCCGTCTCCATTCCACACACGCATACCTGCGTGTAACGACGCACACAGTCCACTCCATCACATTCACACCGGGAGATGCGGCTGCGTGCTCCCGCATGCCAACCGACATCTCCCTCACATACCGCTCTCTCACACACATGGTCTCCCTTGCACACAGCGACCTTGCACACGGCCGTTCACTCACGCATGCGGGGGCACTCACCCGCGGTGCCTCACTCGCACTCCGTGCCTCATCCACACACGCGGGGGCACTCAACCGCTGTGCCTCATCCACACACCGTGCCTCACTTATACACGCGGGGGCACTCAACCGCTGTACCTCACTCATACACACGGCGACACTCACACACGCGGTCTCTTCCACACACGGTGCCTCACCCACACACGCGGGGGCACTAACCCGCGGTGCCTCACTCACACTCCGTGCCTCATCCACACACGGTGCCTCACCCACACACGCGGGGGCACTCACCCGCGGTGCCTCATTCACACACATGGCGACACTCACGCACGGTGCCTCATCCACACACGGGGTGCTGGGAAGCACGCACTCTGGCACCATCACCACCACACCACTCACACACGGGACAACTACACTGGGGATTCGTGTCCCCACAAGGGTCTCCGGGGCCTCGACACCCCCCAAGCTCTCCGTGCACCCGTCCACAGCACCCGTCCTCTCAACCTCGCAAAGCACGACCGAACGCACCTGGTCGTGACTCGCTTCAAGGGGGCATACTCCCTCCCCTCGTTCCTGGAGGAGGCCATCCAGGTGCTCGCACTGGGTCTCCACACGCTCCGCGAGCTCACCCCCATTGTCCTCCACTACCTCCATGTGTGTGTGCACGTCACTTACCCCGTCTTCCTCGTGTAGTCTTTCCTCTATTTTTTCTATCTCCCGTGTCTCTGCCAACTCTTCACCCTTTACCTCCCTTGTCTCAACTATTATTTCCTTTGTCACGGCCTTCATGCCCGCCTGCAGGCATCGGCCCATGTTCTGCGTCTCACCCCGGAACTTTTTCATTTCTTCCTTCATGTGCTGTGTATTCGCATCCATCGTCGTTTTCACTTCATTTGTATTTGTATCCATCTTTTCATCCATTTTTTGTGTATTCGCATCCATCTTTTCGTTCATGCCTTTCATTCCGTTTTTCATTTCATTTGTGTATGTATCCATCTTTTCGTTCATTTGCTTGATCATGTTCGCTGTCATTTCCGCATACATTTTTGCAAGCATGGTGAATAGCTGGGCCATGTCGGGTGCGCTTGGGTGAGCCGTTTCGGCAGGGGTTGGGGAAGGGTTTTGGTGGAGAGGGGGAGGGGAGGTGTCATACACCGCGGCCGCTGCCGCACCCACCTCGAGCCCTGGGTTCAGTTGGGCGAGTCCGTGTTCCTGCACAATCAACATTTCCTGCTCGGGGATTCCATCCTGGACCATGGACTCTACATTATTACACATATACATTTCTAATACCCCCGGCTCCCACTCGCCTTGAGACGCCATCTTGCTTCTCGTGAAGGGTTAATTTGCTCGCTCGTAATTTGGAGGGAATCGGGGGTCGCTTCTCTCACCCCTGGACCGATTCCCGTGAATTTCGCTGGAAACAGGAGAGCCTGTTGTCCCGCTCTCCAATACCAGTGCCGCGAGGAGGGCGATGAATTTGTATCGCACGACCTGACACCAGTGTTGCGGATTTCGCGCCCGCCGGCGTGCTGACGGCCACGTAACTCGAATCGCGGCACGTCGCCCACCGGACGGACAATCCAGTCGTGACCCTCTCGGACTAACGCCGGGAACCAGTCACGGGTGGACCTTTCGGTCTCACCGCGATCGAGCCAATCAGCCCCCGCGTGGGATAGGGTTGCTCGCCAAATTCGACCTACCTAAGTACCCACGCGGAGGGTAGACCGGGCGATCGCACCTCGCCGCAGGTCGACTTCGGACACGGGCCACTTAAGCGACCCGTTCCGTACTATCAGAATAACCGAGCGGTGTTATCGTCGACCCCGACGGTTCGATTAATTATCGGGCGTATTCAGCCCACTACCAACCCTTTACGTGAAGCAAGATGAGGATTCAATGGGAGAAAAAGACGAAGCGAAGCGGGAGAACAGTTCAATAATAAAGCACATTTATTCGCGGCACACGGGAAGCACACATATTCAATTCCACCAAAAGCACACAAAAAAAGAAAACACAATTCCATTTACACAAAAAGCAAATATAAAAGCGAAGACAATGCAGAGCTAATACCGACTACCGAGCACACGGCAACACTTATACAATTCTACTTCACAGACGGCGCCGACAACACATACCCAAAACCAAGGAAAAGAAATACCCTCAAGGATGAGGCGGGCCTGAGGCCGAGACCGGGTCGCGCCTACCCGTCTGGTGATGAGACGCGGAGCGGCGATGGCGCCTCACTCCGCGGGCCTCGCGGACAGTGTCTGGCAGGGGGTGGGAAAGGGGCCCCCTTGGTCGCACTATCTCAGCGCGGGGGGAAACAGGAGGGGGTTGCTGATGCTCGGGGTATAGAGGATCTTTATTATCCCTGGTGTGCGTCTCCACCTCGGCCAGGTTGCGCTGCCGGCCTTCCTCGGGCGTGCAGCTCCCGGCACCGTCGCGAGCACCCCCTCGTCTGCCTTCGCCGCTGCCGCCTCTCCGCCTCTGGACTCTCCGACTCTGGACTCCTCTTTGGCCTCTCCTCGTTGGACTCTCCGATCGACTCTCCCCTTCGCGACTCTCTTCAGCTTCTCCAGCTACTGCAGGCTTCGGGCTCCAGACTTCCACACACTCTGACTGACGAACACGGTCCTTTTATCCCCCCGTAGCTTCGCCTTTGACCCCCTCCCTTTGACCTTTCACCTCGCTCCCCATTGGCCCGAGAAAAAGTGGGCGTGAAGGCTTTTTGATCCACAAATTTGCATATATCGATCGTTCTGGAGGCGGGGCCAAATCGCCCCTCGCTCACCGATTGGACGGCAAAAAGTGGGCGTGTGTCGTTTTTGATCCGTTTTTGAAGCACAAAATCCGTGATTTTGTACACGCTGTTCAACGTGCGCCCTGCACGAGTCCAACACCGGTACCCACAGCGGGGCAAGAACGGTGGCGATGCTACGGTTGCGAGGTGTGACGTGAAGGTCGTGGCGGTTGTGGTGAAGCGGCGTTGTGGTTGGTGGTTGATGTTGTGGTTGTGGTGGTAATCATGGCGGTTGGTCCAAAATAAAGATAGTAAAAGAAAAACGGCTATCCTGAAGAGTCGCAGCACGCATAAATGACATGTATTCCCACTAGACAACGGGTTTGGGCCTAACTACACATGCACTTACCGAGATACCTCACCTAAGGGACCTGAATGGTGGTTTGCGAATTTGGTAACCACAACACTATATACATATATATATATATATATATATATGTATATATATATGTATATATATATATATGTATATATATATATATATGTATATATACATATATATATACATATATATATATATATACATATATATATATATACATATATATATACATATATATATATATATATACACATATATATATATATATATATATATATATATATATATATATATATATATATACACATATATATATATATATATATATACACATATATATATATATATATATATATATATATATATATATATATATATATATATATATATATATATATATATATATATATATATATATATACATATATATATATTTATATATGTTGTGATAAATCACTTAATCTCAACAAGTCATTCGCGTCAGTCCGGCTTGGATAGTTTATTAATTTATAAGCATTTTTCATGTTAATTTTTTTTGTTATACTATATTTCTGTCGTTCAGCCTGTGCCTTTGTGTAATAATTTGATAAATCAATATCCAGTTCTTGGGATACACCAAAGATAGAACCATCATTACCAACATAAGGCATTTGTATGAGATTAAAAATAATGTCATAAAATTTTTTATTTTTGAGTTGAAATAACACATATTAGTGGGGCAACTTAGCATAACAATTGTGCATTTTGTGAGGAAAGCACCAAATTTGGCACACGAGTAGCCTATCATATTATGATGGCTGTGGCAGCCATTTTCCACTTCCATCAAAAATTTTGAGATGGCCCAATATCCAATACTGTTCATAATATGTTAGGCTACTCGCGTGCCAAATTTGGTGCTTTCCTCACAAAATGCACAATTGTTTTGCTATATTTAGCTAAGTTGCCCCACTATATAGACTTAATTGACCACAACACTTGGAATTTAATTATTGGACTTGAAATGTTTGATAAACACCATTCTGTAAGAATTTTATCACTTCAACAGGAGGTGGAAGACCAAAACTATCAAAATAATATTTCTCTTGACTATTAAAAATAAAAAAACCCAATGAGAATCTTTCACACTATTATCTTCTAAGTTCATAATAATATTCTTTGTATGTCTAACATTCTTTGTATGTCTAATATCTAACAGCTTGGTTTAGGCACGTTTGTTAATTCATCTCTCATACAAATAACCACATTATGAATTTTTCATTTGTTGCAATATCTGACAAGTTGTAAATTTGATGTTGTATTCTTTCCAAATCCTTTAAACCACTCATCAATGCTCATTTAATTATTAGAAAGATATAATCCATTACCCTTTTAGTTAATTTTGCACCTGCTTGTGCGATAGAAGAAAGCATATCTCCAACTAACAATCTTTATCAGGTAGACTTTCAAGTTTTTCAGCAAAATCTACAATTACACCACTTCCACTCATTTGTTTCTCCAACTCTTTGTTATGTCTTTCCAACTATTTTTGAGCCCGCAGTTGAGCCTTCCTTTCATTGGCAGTTTTCACCGCTGTTGAAATGCCACCCGTTGATGCTCCAATCGCACTTAAACCAGCAAATAAAGGAATTAGAAATGGGAGAAATCCTCCACTCGTCTCTCTTATTGAATATTTTTTCAACATTGGTTTTGTCATTTTAATTTTAAGTGAGCCAGTATCGTTCAAGATTTTAACCTGTTCTCTTGTGAGCAAAACATCAATTCTTACTGCTCCTTTTCTCTGAATTGTATTAACGTTAATCATACAAGGCTTTTGATTTTGAACACAAGATGATGGTGTATGAAGATTGATTTGATGAACATATACCGCAGTTGGTACTTTACCACTCATTTATTATAACATAACATATAACTAATCATAACACCATTATCTGTATTAATCTGTAATTCTGTTTCTTCCAAAAGCAAACAATATGTATAAACTTCTTCACTCTCTCCTCTTTCAATGTATCGGGAAGTATCCACTTGATTCGACTTTTTAGTTTCCTTTTGAGCACTCAGGTCAGACGCATAGATTGTATACAAACTTTTAAATGCTGTCATATCCAAAATAGGTTCTTTATTTGCATTACTTTCACACACCTTTTGGTAAGACTTGTATGCTTCAGCAAAATCATTTTTTTCCGCAAAAAAATCATATATAATTTCAGCAAAATCATATATAATCATTTCAGATATCATTTTTTTCCCAATTAATTTCCTATCTATCTCGTGGATAAAATGTTCCATCTGGATAAACACGAAGTTGTTTCACCTTAGCATTATCACTCAATGCATTATTCTTATCAGTAGCAGTATCAGCATCTGGTTTTTAAAAAACGATCCACAGATATCGTGGCTTTCCTTCCAGAACACCCAAATTCCACTTGTTAAAGTGGTTTGGTTTTGTTTAACGTGTTGACATCTTATTTTAAGCCATGATACACTAAGTGGTTTCTTTGAGTTAAGTCTTCTGTTCAACATCTCTTCTGTTTTAAGATTAGCAGTATGTTCACGAATATACCAACTCATTTCATCAATTACAAATTTATGCTGATCACCAAATGCACGAGCAACACCAAAAAGTAATCTATTTTCATTATTATTCCTTTGTAGTTGAAATCTAATTTTAAGACCATACATAACTTTATCATGATCACAAAATCCAAATACACCTTGAAGAGGAACTGCCACAGTCAAACTATTAACTGCTTTTGCATCATCATTATACATTCCTTTCCTTTAACTATATCCAGGGTCTGTGTTTGTTCCCGTTGACATATCAGGAATAAAACCTTCGACAGCCCCCTTTTCCCATTCTATCACTGAATGAATATAGTGTAAATTTCATCATTTCAGATACAGCAGAGACATAATCAACCGCTTCAACTTGTTGTGTTCCAATGTACAAACGAACACTATCAAACATTTTCCAGAAGAAATCATTGACGAGTGGAGCATTTGTGTTATTCATAGCCTTAGTGAATGTAAATTTACACATCAAGAAACTTTCAGATAGATTCAAATGAGTTTGTTGATGATTTATTTCAAAACTTTTTGTACCATTTGCATTCCAGTCTGTTCCAGTTATTGCATTCACCTTGAAGTAATGTTCTTTTTTATTGGAGTTTGAGATGATAATAGTATCATCCAAATCATAGATACTATCAATTGCTTCCATACTTGTATTTATTTAGGAAAAAAGATGTCAAAACTTTTGAAACCCTGACCTAAGTATTTGAATTCTTTTCTGTCGTTCTTGGGGAGACAACTGAGTTTTGCCTTTCTTAATTTCTTTTTTTGCTTATAATTTATGAGATTCCTTTTGGGCATCTTTTATACTCTTTATAGCACCTGCTACATTTGCCACAGCAGAAGCAGTTGAACCAATTTGGTCTTTATGTTTAAGAATCGTTGAACCGATACCTATTAGACGATTAGAGTATCAATTATCCCATCTCCTCTAAATTGATGTCCAACACCCCTTTGTCTCTTAGGTTTATAGTATCCTCTACAAAGAAACATACCTTCACCCTTGTAGTATGGGGAAAGGAACATCCCATCCCCTGTAATTATTTTATATTTTCCTAACTCGTGTTTCCTCACAATAACCATCGTATTTATTTTTTGGAAAACTTCACGTAGGTGAATTCTGATGGATATAACTTCTCCATTTCAAGAAATCATACGATTATCTTGGTCGGTTATCCTAAAATTTACTCTGTATATGGTTTTTCCTGACACAGGGAGATAAACCAGATTTTTGGGTTCCATATTGAATTTATAACCAATTGGGGTTGAGTATGCGCTGAATGAAAATATTGTATTTGTTCTTATTCCACCATTATAAGCACCATCAATCAAATCACAGTGAATTAATACCGAATTTATTCCTGAGGATATTTGAACGACATTATCACTGTAAAACGTCCCATTAGTTTCAATCTTTTTTGAGGAGAAACCCAATAACTCTCTAAATGAATTATCAATTGTGAAATCAACCTTTAGTTATTTTTAAGTTTAATCGTTAATTTTGAAGTATGTTTTTGAACATCTATAACAATATTTTTGGGTTCATCACCCTGTTCTTTCATAAGACGAACAATTTCGGAAGATATTTGAGAAATGTCATATGCTCCGGGTGAGACTGTTATCGTTTTATATCCACTTCCCAGATTATAACTGAACTTGTCATTTTTCCGGGTAATATTAAATAAGGTATTATAATTTTCCATGGACAATAAAGATGCCTCATATTATTTTGTTGTGTCAAGTTGTAGTAGGTATGGGAATGAAGAAGTGCGGTCACTTGTTGTGAAATTAAAACTAAGGATTGTGCTTCTCATCTTATTTATTATGAGATAAAATGTCTTTATATTGGTATTTATGAATTATTTTCATGTTCATCAACTGGTCTAAAATGGCTGATGCTTCATTAAAAACAATTGTTATTTCCAGCCTTCTTACAACCTAACAACAATAAGTCTCTTAATTAATTGTGATGGGTCATTTGGAAGAAAACTAACACCTGAATCAAGGATACTTAAAGCCTGAATAATGTGTTTCTCCTTCTCATTCTTCCTACTTTTACCAGAAAGACTAACCCTATAATTAAGAGTGTCCAGCAGATCAATATATACTCTATCATCATTATTTTTCTTATCCAATGGTTTGTCAAAATACTTTGATTCATCCCTCACAGTTGAACCTTGTCTTCCATCTTTTGTGAGAAGAAACATTAATCTTGGAGTTGGTTTGACAGGGGGTTGAGCAGAACTCAAGAACTTTAATTCATCATTAAATATCAATACCTTTTCTTGAACAAGATGAAATATTGCTGGTTGTTCTGCTGGAATGAGTCCTGCTTTGGTTTTTGAATCCACTGAATATTCATTGTTTTGAAGAGCATTCACAATATAATCAAGGGGTTGATTAATCTCTTCCAGTTGTTGAAATAAACCTTCATCATCATATTCTAATTCTCATATATGCTCTAATTCTTCCTCCAACATTTGATTGAAATCTTTTAACATTTGAAGTTTTTTAGGAGTATATTCTATTGTGGGAACTGTGGAAACATCTATAATTTTTTTCTTGGGAAGTTTTTAAAAGTGGTTTAAAAATTTTCTCTTGTTTTCTTTCAAATGCTTCTTCACCCGTTCGTTTCTGTCTGCGTTTCTTCTTTCTGTCTTCCTGTTGTTTTACAACTTTTGAAACCAACTCTTGATAAACCTTAATTCTTCTTGCTCTTTCTTTCACATCCATTTATTTCTTTGAAAATATCATTTGATGAATTGTAAAGATCAACAGAGAAATTTTCCTTTTCTTCATCATCCAAGTAGATGTTGTTCGTCTTTCGGCTGCTTCCGTAAGGGGTCGCCACAGCGGATCATCCGTGATGATCCGCATACTGATTTGGCATAGGTTTTTCGCCGGATGCCCTTCCTGACGCAACCCTGGTCGCCTCTTACGACACAGGGATAAGGATTGGGTTTCGCCATGATTCCGGGCTGCCCTACACCCTCTCATAGCGTGGCCCAGTGCAGAGCTCCCATCCTCAAGCGATCCTCCAACCCAAGCCTCCGAGTAGCCGGATTGCAGGCGCACGCCACTGCGCCCGGTATTTCAACATCCAAGTAGATGTGTTCAAATAAATCCTTTTCTTAAAATATTTCATCAAATTATTTATTAACATTTACACGAGTTGTAATTTCTTCTTCACTAATACTTGCATCTCTGCTTTTCATACGTCTGCGTTGAGTTTCTTCATCAACATCATAACCGAATGATAAAATCTTAACCCCACTCAAATGTTAAATAATTTGTCTCCTTCCTTCTGGATTCGTTTCTAATATCCCGAGACCACCAGATTTTAGTTTCTTTAACTCACTCTTACAATGTGAATATTTTGTTGAACCAAGAGAAACATCCTCAAATATTTGACCTTCATTCCTCAATTGCATATGTTCCTCTACTGAAATACAGTGATAATCCTCACCTTTTACTTCTCCATGTCTTATTGCTCAAGTTGTTGTTGATACAATGCGTATCACGGGGTGTTTTTCAAGTAAATTTACAATATTCTCATTTGTACTGTACAAGAACTTTGATTTATGAAAGTTTTTTCCAGAAGCAGATTTACCCACGACATTTAGAATAATAGTTGTCATTTATACATGTAATTGTTAATAAAACAAACAATATATCCCTTAATATCTCATCTTGTTTCACAACAATATATTTATATTTTTCAGTCGTGTGCTTCATATAATCCCCAAATTCTTTTTTACTGCATAATGTGGAACAATTGTCTCTCCAAAAATTGTTTATATCTATTGAATTTAACTTGAATAAAATAAAAGTATTAGCATTGTTTCTTATGGAACGACGAGGAAGTTGAAAGTACGATTGATTAAGATAAATTTACTTGGTTTACTGAAGCTTGTGGCGAGGCAGTTGTCCTGAAACAACTTGCCTTTGCCTCATGGAAAACAAACCCAACTGAGGGCAATCTCAGTTCTTTCCACAAAGCTCGGAACAAGTGTGTATCTACCCTCAGGAGAGCCAGAAAACAACATCTTTCTCATCTCAAGTCTGAACTCTCAAACCTCTCTTTCCTCCTCAAAATCCTGGTGGCATTTAATCAAATCTGTTTCTGGTGTATGTTCCCCCTCCATCCCCTCCCTTACCTCAAATGGCCGCACTGCTGATACCACACGTGATAAAGCTGAATGTCTAAACTCGGTGTTTGCAGCTAAATCTTGTGTCCTAAACCCATCACTTTCTCTACCCACTTTACCCAGTCGCACCCAACTGTCCCTGGACTCTGTATCCTTTTCTCCTGACAAGTTGGCGAGCTTGCTTTCAAACCTCGAGTCAGATTCTGCAACCGGTCCAGACGGCATCAGCCCATGTGTCCTCAAAGCCTGCTCTTCTGCTCTTGCTCACCCTCTCTCTGTTCTATTCACCCTCTCATTTGCCCAATGTCATCTGCCATCTGCTTGGAAATCTGCGAACATCACTGTCCTGCATAAAAAGGTGCAAAAACAGATCCCTGTAACTACAGACCAATCAGCCTTCTCCCAATCATCAGCAAGGTTATGGAATCCATCATCGCTTCAGACATGAAATCCTTCCTCTTCTCCAATGGCTTGATTTCCAATCATCAATTTGGTTTCAGACCAGGTCACTCTACCCTGCATATGCTGCTTCTGCTCTCCCATCAATCGATGGAGGTCCTCAATGCCAGACAGGAAATCCGAGCCGTATCCCTGGACATATCACGTGCTTTTGACACAGTCTGGCACCCTGCACTACTCACCAAACTCTCTTCCCATGGTATTCAAGGCCATCTCCACTCATGGCTCGCAGACTTCCTCTCTTTTCACAGTCAACGTGTGGCCCTAAATGGAGTTCTTTCATCCCCTCTTCCTGTGCAGGCTGGAGTTCCTCAAGGTAGCGTTCTGGGCCCTGTTGTTTTTCTGGTTTTCATCAATGATCTCTCTGACTCTCTGGAAAATCCTCTATTTCTCTTTGCCGACGACTCCACCCTCTGCCGTACCATCTGTCATCCCTCAGACCGGCAAGCAGCAGCTTCTTCGCTCACTGCAGATCTGGATAAAATCACAAACTGGTCCAACACGTGGAACATGTCTTTCAATCCAGACAAATCTCACACTCTCACTATGTCTCTTCGAAAGGACCGTTTAGAAAACCCCCCTATCCACGTTCTCAACAATTCTCTGGAAGAAGTCTTTTCTTTCAAGCTTCTGGGTCTCACTATCTGCCATGACCTTTCCTGGGAAAGTCATATTTCCAATCTCGCCTCAAAAGCCAGTCGCCGACTGGGAATCCTCCGTCGTGCAAAGTCCTTCCTCGGCCCTCTTGAGCTCCTGACCACTTACAAAGCTTTTGTCCGTAGCCTGATGGAGTACTGCTCTCCCCTCTGGGCTGGTGCTCCTGCCTCCCACCTTTCTCGGCTTCATGCTGTTAAAACCAGGGCTTTTAAGATCATCAGCATCTCCCGCAATGAAGCTGAGTCTTTGGGCCTCTCACTCAATCACCGCAGGTTGGTCGGTGGTCTTTCTGTCTTCTACCGACTCCTCTCCAGCCTTGCCCCCCCTGCTCTCTCTCTCTGCGATTTGTCCCCACCACATTTCCACAGGGCGCTCAAGGTCCGCCAACAACCCGATTCTGGTAAAACTACCAAAATAACGAATCACTGCTCATCTTCACTCTTTCATTCCTCTTTTTTCCTGCCTTTGGAATAAACTTCCTCACTCTATTCTTTCCCATTCTTCCCTCCAGGCTTTCAAAACAGCTGTTCACCACCACCTCTTGTCTTCCCCCATTCAAATCCTCGATCTTTTCTACCCCCGATATTCCACCCAAGCCCACTTCCTTCAAGTCCCCTGCTTTCTTTCCTGAAAGTCCCTGTAATGTCCATCTTCTCTTCGCCATGTTCCCCGTCCCATCCCCATCCCTCTCCCTTCCACAGTTCACCTAATGTGTCTTTTCCCCACTGTTTTGTCCCTTCCACTCCCGCCCCTCTTGTCTCATGCCCCCCTTGCTGTGAGTTGTGTGTTAGCTCTCATACGAGCCTCGACAATGTATACAAAAAAAAAATACAATTACAAGAAGAATGTCGCCCTCTTGTGTAGTAGCTGTCCATTACCGTTTGGTTTCTCTCATTAACACAATCATCAAAGATAACGAGGTTCTTTTTTGATTTTTCCAAATATTGGGGAGAAGGTATATCATCCGTATTCTCACTAAGAATACAAGTTATCAGTTTTGATTTATTTTTATATCTCTGCGTATCACAAAATAGTTGAATTATATCTTCAATTTTATAATCATTTAGATTGTTTTGAAGTTTAAATCAACCGATTATATCTTCTTTTTGAAGACCAGCATTAAAACTTTGTGAGAGTAGTTGATACTCAGGTTGAAAACTCGACTTTGTGAAAATTATTAAATTATCATAATCTAAAAAGTTGGGAGTAAGGAGCATCTTTAAAAGTAAGCAGGTTTTTCTACATCCGCTTGAACCAACTATGAGACATCTTAATGAATTTGGAAGATTTTTATGGTTGTTAAATTTTATCTTATTTTCCCAAATGGGTAAAAAATCATTCATTTATATATTTGGAAAACAGGTTATTTAATTTATCATTGGCTTTTTTAGAAACTATATTTTATCCTAAGTTCAAGTTTAATTTCAAGATAATCCATTATTTTATTTATGCAATATCTTGTGTTGATATTTCCCTGAAAATCACATCCATGAATAATATATAACAACAATCCTTTGAACATTTCTCTAATACGTTCAGTTTCTTCCCTTGTAAGGAAAGGTGTGTTATCACCCTCATACTTCACATTCATTTCTATAATCAATCTTGTAAAGTAATTCATTTTTGGTGTAAATCTAAAAGAATTATTTCCCTTTTTTTTATTATCATTAATGAGAAGATAATCACAGAATATACATTGTTTATAGGCTTTTGACTCTGTGTTTAATCCCACTCGATCACATGCAGGAGAATTTTCAAATTTGTCATATGGAGAATCAGGGAATTTAAGAAGCTCAAAATCAAGTAAACTATTCATATTTATAAAGTAAAACTTTACTTAAATTAAAATTCATCTTTGGTATCATCTTCGGTGCTTTCACAATCATCTATAAAACTACTTTCATAACTATCGTTTGAACACAAACCCTCGGTATCATCACTGTCATTTGAACACAAACTCTTGGTATCATAATCTTCAAAATCTTCAGTTGAATAATGACTCGTATTTAATTAGTAGAAAAAACATTGCTATATATATATATATATATATATATATATATATATATATATATATATATATATATATATATATATATATATATATATATATATATATATATATATATATATATATATATATACTTTTTTTCATGAACAAATTCAACTACTGCATTTTTAATATTAAAGATAATTTAAAAATGATCCTTAACTACTATTGAACGAAATGTCATTTCACCTGATATATTAGCATCCTTTATTTCATCAGGATTTACATCTTTAAGGTTGTTGAAAAAAATACAAATTTCTCCTTGCATATTACAGATGGTCTTATCTTTTCTTTCGAAAGCTTCATCCATAAGGTTTTTTATTTTTTGATACTTTTTCTTCTTTCATTGCTTTTTCTAGTTTTGAATATATTACCAGAAGGAGAGGAGAAACTTTTGTTAGAGATACTTTAATTGATGTTCTTCCAGGTATACTAAAAGCCCTTCCACTGAAGGAAATTGAAGAACTCATATTATTTACCATAATTGTTTTCATCCAATAGTTGTTATATTTATCTTTGTTCAATTTTACATCCTTGACATATTTCTCAGTATCTTTTACAAATGAAGAGATTGATTGAAACTTGTCTTTTGTGTCTTGAAACATTGTATTTATTAAGTGAAAAAAGTTGGAGGATAAATTTGTTTTAAGCACAGATTCACCTATAAATTGCACTAAATTTTCATCAAGAACATTTTATTTTAAGGAAAGTTTTACTATATCAATATGGTGAAAACAACATACTGTGAAGTTTGTAATCATGAATATAAATATTATAAAAAACACCTTCAAACCAACAAACACACATTCAATCTTTTCAGACAAATATCTCCACTAGACCAAGAAACAAAACATTGTGATAGATGTGTTCATGATATTCTTTAAAATATTTTTTTTATAATAAACACTTTCAATCATGCAAACACAAGAACAATGAAAAAACAGAGAAGCTAAATTCTCCATTGAAAACACTGATGGGGCATTTAAAGGGCATATAAAAATAAGATTGTTTCATTTTCAAGACCCTGGACCATCTTCAATCATGGAAGCTGTTGATATGGTGAAACAAAGTATTGAAACTAAAATTAAAAACACATTAAGTGAAATGAAAAGTTTTAAGTTATATATGGGAGTAAAATTGAAAATGGTAAGACAAGATGATGAAACTACTCCTTATATGAGGACAAATCCCCAGTTTATCTCATCATTTCAAGATTTTGTAAGATGTGATGTTTACGATGATCTCCAGAGACAAGAACAAGATGTTGATAACACTGTAGTTGTTAGTGGATTTACTATCACAAAGATAATCTTTTTAGATATAAACATCTTAAAATCAGATCCTCTTCAAACTTCTTCTTATATTGATTTACTAAAAGAGATAAAACTTAAGAAAGTGATTGTTAATATTCAAAACAAAGATAATAAATGTTCTCTATGGTCTGTTCTTGCTCACATACATCCTCCACAATGGAATCCTGAAGGGTTAAACATTATAAGAAATACGACAATACATTAAATGTTAAAGATTTAAAGTTTCCAATGTCATTGAGAGATATTCCTAAATTTGAGAAAATGAATAATCTATCTGTTAATGTATATGGATTAATGGATACAAACAAAGTTCAGTTATTAAAAATTTCAAACAACTATAAAAATGATGAAACACACATTGACCTTCTCCACTTTACTTCAGAGGAAAAATCACATTATGCTTTCATCAAAAATTTCTCGAGATTAACCAAATCACAACTATATCAGAGAAAATGTAAAACGTATCCTTGTAAGAGATGTCTCAACTCCTTTCACACAAAAGAACGATTAAATCAACATTCGAAATATTGTAGTTATCATAAATCAACCGTAATCAATTTACCAAAAGCAGGTTCAAACATATCATTCAAATATTTTAACAAATCTATAAGACATCCGTTTGTGATATATGCTGATTTTGAAAGTATCCTTGAAAAGATAGATACTGTTTCTCCAAATCCAAATAAATCATTCACAAATAAATATCAAAAACATACTCCTTGTGGTTTCTGTTATTATATCAAATTAGCTGTTGCTGATGAATACAAAAAGTTAGAACTTTATAGAGGAGAAGATGCCTCAGAGGAGTTTGTAAGACGATTGGAAAAAGACTGTATAAGACGAAGAAAAATAATGGTGAAAACCTATAAACCAATGTCATTAACAAAGGGAGAGAAAAAGGAATTTAGAAAGAACAGTATCTGTCATATTTGTGAGGAGAAAATTGAGTGAGACATCAAGGTTCGGGATCACTGTCATCTTACTGGTAAATATTGTTTCGAATTTGGAATTCAATTGCACACAACATACAGGTTCCCTTAGTCAGCTATGTCGATAAGTGCATGTTCCCTAGATAGCTCACCTTCCATTGTTTAAATGTTTTGAAATCGATTAGATGCGCTGCGGATCAATTTAATAGTTAGGGAGCGAAGCAATGGAGACGTCCCTCCCCCTCTTCTGGGAAGAGGAAGAAGAACCCTGCCATCCCGTGACGTCAACAACTCCCTCCCACCCGTGGTTGAGCGGGGGGTGGATCACGAAGGTATGAGTCACGCCCGGGGATGGGGTGCAAAGGATAAAGAGGACATCTTTTCTTTGTTCGAAAAGAGTTCGAAAAGAGTCTCGTGGGCTGAGTTCATGAAAGTCCCGTGAAAAAGAGTCCCAAAAGAGTTTGTGGGAGTCCCGTGGGCAGAGTTCGTGTGCTGAGTCCCGTGGGAGGAGTAAGCTTTTTGCTTCGGAGAGAGCAGTCGTTCAGCCATCGGGTCCTGCTTGGCTTGCTTGGCTTGCTTGGCTTGAGGCATTCGGAAGCTTTTTGCTTCGGCAGTTGGGGGAGTCGGGAGGAAGCCAGAAGCCAAGGAGCTGCGTGGAAGTCCGGGCGTCGCGAAGGAGAGGCGAGCTGGAGGCGCAGCCTTGCCTGCTGTGTCGCGGAAACCGCGCATTCGTGTGGAGAGAGCCGGAGAGAGCTCGCCTGCAACAAGAAGACCTGAGCTCGACCGCGGCTCTGCTCGCTGCCGTGGAGAAGGAGCATCGCGGGTCGCCCAAGTGCGTTCGTGTGGAGAGAGCCGGAGAGAGCTCGCCTGCCACACGGAAGACCCGAGCTCGACAGCGGCTACGCTAGCTGCTGTGGGGACGGGACGTCGCGGGTCGCCCAAGCCAGACACCACGAGGGTGCTGGTAACCTGCAACGGTCTCGTGGGACTCGTTCGGTCTGCCAAGTCCCACGCTATATTGACCCAAGAGGTCCAGTCTGACCCCGTTGCCTTTGATGGGATCTTTTTCCTGCTTTTCTTTCGAATGAATGTTGTGGCGCCGAGTCCCGTAAGTAAAATTGTGTAAGTGACTGTGCATTAATAATTGCTTATAGACGGTTGTAGTTCTTTTGTCGTGCTTTTGTTGCTTGTATAATTGCATACGTGTTTTGCCTTATTTAATTGCATATGTGTTTCATTATAATAAATGTCCTTGTGTAAATGTAAACCTGCTCATTTCGTCCATTCCCTCATTGACTGAACATTTAGTGTGTTGGGAGTTAGCCGTTGGTTTGCCGTAATAGGGGGACATTTGGACCGACGGTTCTCGGCGATTACGCCACTCGGAATTGCGCACGGACAGGCTCGCCTCGGCAGTTTGTTCCGTACGAGATCCGTCGAGGGTGGAATACCCCGGTCGTTGGATCACGTGGGTATTTTAGGTACATTGAAGATTGGCAATCGACCCTACCCCACGTGATCTGCCCATTGGCGTATTTCGGTTCTTGTACTAGGACCCATCGCTCAGAGTTATCCGGGCGGCGATCTATATTCCGGGCGATCGGTCGGGCCGACTCAACTTGCGGCTCCGTTTAGAGCGGTCGGTTGGCGGCTGACCCCCGGTCTGTAACAATATAGAGATTCAGCTCATTCCCATTGTAATCTTAATTACAAGCCTCCAAATTTTATTCCTGTCTTTCTTCACAACAATGCTCACTATGACACACATCTATTTATGAATGAACTTTCAAAGACATCTGGAGATATTTCTGCCATTCCTAACACAGATCAAAAATACATCTTATTCACAAAAACAATTCATACATCCCCCATACCCCATATCAGATATCTTGACACAGACAAGTTTATGTCAAGTCCATTATCTAACTTAGTATCAAATATAAAAAAAAAACTTCCCGAGTCTGAAATCATAATTGCCAAGAAGAGATTGATCTCTTATCACAAAAGGGAATATATCCGTATGACTATATGGATTCATTTGAGAAGTTTAAAGAAACACAACTTCCTTCAAGGGAAAGTTTCTATGGAAAGTTAAATAAAACTCATTTCCGATACAGATTATACACAAGCTGAAAAGGTTTGGGAGACGTTTAATGCAAAGAATCTTGGAGAATATCATGATTTGTATCTTAAAACTGATGTAGTGTTATTAGCTGATGTGTTTGAAACTTTTAGAACAGTCTGTCATAATAAAAATTCATATGGATTAGAGCCCGTTCACAATTACGCAGCCCCGGGTTTGGCTTGGAGGGCTATGTTAAAAATGACAAAACAAAATTTGGAATTAATCAGTGATATAGATATGCTTTTAATGATAGAGAAGGCTAAAAGAGCAGGAATATCTCAAGTATGTTCCAAGAGATATGCTAAAGAAAAGAACAAATATCTTCCTGATTATAATAAGAATGAGGACAACTCTAACCTGATGTATTATGATGCTAACAATTTGTATGCGTGGGCTACGTCTCAATCTTTACCTTATGGAAAACTTAAATGGGTGAAAGAAAAACATTATGAAAAAGTTTTACTTGACATTGTAATCTCCTCTCAAAATTAATTGGATGAAGCTGAAGTTGGATATTATTTTGAGGTTGATTTAAAATATCCAGAAGAACTTCATAACAAACACAAAGACCTACCTTATGCTCCTGATAAAGAAAGTCCAAAAAAGAATGGTAAAGTGATTGCCAACAGTCATTTAATATAAAAGGGAAATCTCCAGAAAAACTACTTACAACATTAAATGATAAAGTTATGTTTTACATCAAAGGAACTTGAGACAATATTCATCTACTGGGTTAAGAGTGAGGAAAATTCATCGAATTTTGAAATTCAAACAAAGTCATTGGTGAAAGAAATATATTGATTTTAATACAAAAAGGAGAACAGAAGATTTACATGAAGATCTAATATTTACATTACTCATGGCCTAGGACCTGTGACTCAAAGGAAGAAAACACAGTAAATTAAACCATTTGTGGATGAGCGCAGCAGCAGGTCATCATGCAGCCTGGCGTCTTAAGGGCCCTAAGTGGTCCCTTGTTTATTTGTTTTTTTTCCTGGCTGCTGGAGGCAACTCACCTGAACACGGCAGGCCACACGCCGTCTCACAGTCCATT
This sequence comes from Eptatretus burgeri, assembly GCF_056783735.1. Taxonomy (NCBI): domain Eukaryota; kingdom Metazoa; phylum Chordata; class Myxini; order Myxiniformes; family Myxinidae; genus Eptatretus; species Eptatretus burgeri. The sequence goes on along the minus strand of NC_140962.1, from coordinate 22,133,448 downwards.
CGAACTTGAAGTTTCTACACAGGAATGTTTCTATGGAAAGTTAAATAAAACTCATTTCCGATACAGATTATACACAAGCTGAAATGGTTTGGGAGACGTTTAATGTAAAGAATCTTGGAGAATATCATGATTTGTATCTTAAAACTGATGTATTGTTATTGGCTGATGTGTTTGAAACTTTTATAACAGTCTGTCATAATAAAAATTCATATGGATTAGACCCCGTTCACTATTACACAGCCCCGGGTTTGGCTTGGAGTGCTATGTTAAAAATGACAAAACAAAATTTGGAATCAATCAGTGGTATAGATATGCTTTTAATGATAGAGAAGGCCAAAAGAGGAGGAATATCTCAAGTATGTTCCAAGAGATATGCTAAAGCAAATAACAAATATCTTCCTGATTATAATATGAATGAGGACAACTCTTACCTGATGTATAATGATGCTAACAATTTGTATGGGTGGGCTATGTCTCAATCTTTACCTTATGGAAAACGTAAATGGGTTAAAGAAAAACATTATGAAAAAGTTTTACTTGACATTGTAATCTGCTCTCAAAAAGAATTGGATGAAGCTGAAGTTTGATATTATTTTGAGGTTGATTTAAAATATTCAGAAGAACTTCATAACAAACATAAAGGCCTACCTTATGCCCCTGATAAAGGCGCCGTCACAACTTGACGATTTAGCCAGCAATGGCAACGTATAAAATGTATGTAAAACGTTGGCGTACGCTGAAATTTGATGTTTTTTTTTTTTAAGTTTTGGTCGTATTCATAACGTGTTGGTCGTATGCATAACATATTCGTAATGGGCACAGAACGTTTCGTTGTCTTATCGATAACTTATACCAAAGAATGCTTAGCCTGTTGTTGGCGTTCACAACCTCTACCCAACGATAGTTTAACTTAGGCAGAGCGCGCTGCACGTATCGCCGACGAACTCGTGGCGTAGCCTGTTAAAAATCTGCCGCACGCCGATTTAAATCATAACCGCCTGAGAATTGGAAGTGTCAACCACGCAGTCACACCTTGACGATTTAGCCAGCGTATGCCGACGTATGAAAAATTTGCCGAACCAAGCTGGCACACGTCGAATACGTTATGGGTAAGTTGTGTATAAGTTAAGAGCACGCTGAAAAACGATGAAGTATGCTGTCATATTTCGTGGTACATCTCGTACATCGTGAAATTTCAAGCATGCTGAAAATTTTACGACGTACTCACCATATGGCTCACGTTTCGCTACGCTGGGAATAAGTTGTAGGCACGATATGCGATCGTTGACACATGTCGACTCAAGTTCCTTGTAAGTTACTCATAAGTCGAAACACATCAAGGTAATGTTTAGCATACCCGAAACTTATTTTCTTTTTTTCTCCATGGCTCCATGAAGGCACGTCACGAAATATCTGAAGTTGTTGTTGTTTTAAAAAAAAATTTTTTTTAATCTATCACGAATTTTAAAATATATTCGGACATTTGCTTTTAAGTTTCGACGTCGACGTGACAATATCCTCAAACAGAAAATATTCACAGAGGAGGAACTAAGAATAAGACATGAGCAAACTGAAGAGGCAATCGGACGTGACGTAACGGCACGTGACGAAATATCGGAAGTTATTGTTGTTGTTGTTTTTTTAAACGCTGCCAATACGCCATTATACTGTTGCGGATTCGCGCCCGCCGGCGTGCGAACGGCCACGTAACTCGAATCGCGGCACGTCGCCCACCGGACGGACAATCCCGTCGTGACCCTCTTGGACTAACGCCGGGAACTAGTCACGGGTGGGCCTTTCGGCCTCACCACGATCGTGCCAATCGGCCCCCCGCGTGGGATAGGGTTGCTCGCCAAATTCGACCTACCTAAGTACCCACACGGAGGGTAGACCGGGCGATCGCACCTCGCCACAGGTCGACTTCGGACACGGGCCACTTTAAGCGACCCGTTCCGTACTATCGGGATAACCGAGCGGTGTTATCGTCGGCCTCGACGGTTCGATTAATTATCGGGCGTTTTAGCCCACGACCAACCCTTTACGTGAAGTAAGATGGAGATTCAATAAAGGAAAAGACGAAGCGAAACGGGAAAACAGTTCAACATAAAGCACATTTATTTCGCGATGAACGGAAAGCACACATATACAATTACACCAAAAGCAAATGTAAAAGAAGAAGAAACATACAATAATACACAAAAAGCAAATGTAAAAGCAAAACACAATGCAGATATACCACCGACTACCGAGCACACGGCAACACTGATACAGTTTACTTCACAGACGGCGCCGACAACACATATACTCAAAGCAAAAGAAAAGGACCACCCTCAAGGATGATGGGGGCAGACGGGCCTGGGGCCGAGACCGCGTCGGGCCTACCCGTCTGATGAGCCGCAAAATGGTGGTGGCGCCCCGACTCCGCGGGCCTCGCGGACAGTGTCTGGAATGGGGTGGGAGCGGGGCCCCCTTCTCGCACTATCTCAGCGCGGGGGGAAACAGGAGGGGGTTGTTGATGCTCGGGGGAAGGAGGATATCTCCCTGGCTCGGGTCCCGCGACGAGCATCTCCACCACGACCTCGGTCGCGTTACCGGCCTCTCCTCTCCGCAGCTCCCCGACTCTGACACGAGCACCCCCTCGACTGCCTTCGCCGCCGCCACCTCTCCAACTCTCCACAGCTCCGTCCAACTGCCTTCTCCGACTCCTCTCTTGACTGGCTCTTCCCAACTCAACTCCGAACTGAACTGTTTGGCGAGCGAACGCGGCCCTTTATAGCCCCTGTGGCCTCGCTCCTTCACCTTCGACCCTTTACCTCTGGCTGGCTCCCCATTGGACAGAAGAAAAGTGGGCGTGAATGCTTTTTTATCCGCGAATCTGCATATAGCGACCACACTCCCACGCACCTGGAGGCGGGGCCAAATCGCCCCACGCTCGCCGATAGGACGGAACAGAAGTGGGCGTGAGTCGTTTTTGATCCGATTGCTTCGGAAAGGCAGGTGCCTCTGCACCCGCTGCTCTGTGCGCGCCCTGCACGAGTCCAGTATCGGTGCCCCCAAGCGGCGCGGGAATGGTGGTGATGCGATGGTTGCGAGGGCGAGTTGTGACGGTAAAGGTCGTGGCTGTTGTTATGAAGCGGCGTTGCGGTTGGTGGTTGTTGTGTGATGGCTCTTGAGACGTGGTTGGTGGTGGTAGTAATGGTAGTAATGGCGGCTGGTCCAAAATAAAGATAGTAAAAGAAAAACGGCTATCTAGAGGGGTCGCAGCCCGAATGAATGACATTTATTCCCTCAAAACAACGGGTTTGGGCCTAACTACACATATACTTACAGAGATATCTCACCTAAGGGACCTGAATGGTGGTTTGCGAATTTCGTCAACCACAACACGACCCCCTCCCCTTTTTACAGACTCGTCCCGAGTCGTCAAATTTTCGTGTGCCGTCATGTGTAGTTTTCCCCTAGTACATTTTACCTACGGATCCCTGAGTGCGACATTCATGGTATTCGTGTCTCCAAAATAAATAACCTGAGGGCTGAGTAACTACCTAAACAAACCCACTCACACGGACGACTTAAATAAAATTACCAGCGCTAAGACAGACATGTCGGGGGCGCACTCATATTTACAGTACATCTTAACCTTAACTTACAAATTTTACACTAAACCATGGCCCAGGATCAATGAACTCTGCAAAAAGAAAGCAGTTAGCAGGGAGCCAGGCTGCTCGCATGCAGTCTCTGGCTCAAACAATGCAGGTGACAGGGAACGTGGCCGGCTGCTCACACGCAGTCCAAGGCCTTCCCTTTTGAACTGAACGCAGTGAACCACAACGGTGCATGGGCTGCACCAACGCAGTCTCCGTGCCAGCTCAAGTGGCACACACAATGAACACAACGAATGGATGGATGAATGGATGCACGCAAACACTGTGCACGGGCCGCCATTGCAGGCCCGTGTTGTAGCTGCCAACAGGGCAGTTCTCGCAGCTTGCAAACTGTTGCCTTGATCCTGGCGCACATGGCAATGAACAGGGGGGGGGGGCAACGCAAAATTGAATGGGGGCTGGTGAACAGGGGCAGTGGGCATGGCATGGCAAAGGCAGCAGGCAAACACAGCCCGCAGAAGAAGGCCGCTGCAGGCAAACACAGCCGGCAGACGATCTGGCCGGCACAGGCCTTGAAGCACAGCAGCTGCAGACGATCCAGCCGGCACAGGCCTTGCAGCAAAGCAGCTGCAGACGATCCAGCCGGCACAGGCCTTGCAGCAAAACAACAGCTGCCGATGAAGTGGGCCGGCCTTTGCCTTGCAGCAATGCAGCCAGCAGATGAAGCTGGCCAGCCTTTGCCGTTCAGTGGAGGTTGGTGGAGGGGGTGCGGTGGTGCTGGCCACTCGGAAGGCGGGCTCGGACCTACCCTACGGTCTCCCTCCCAACCTATTGCCTTTGCCTGTCACTGTCTATACCCACTCCCTTAATTTGTCAAACCCCAATTTAGCCCCAACTTATTTTTTTTATTTTTACTTCCCCACTATAAATCGTCCCCTAACCCCCTGTACTGTCCTTGTTCGGCTAACCTATCCTGTCACCTAGCCTACTCCCAACCCCTACGTTCCCTTCCCGGAGGGGAATAAGGGAGAGCTAGCGTCCTGTGTCGAGGCCCAACAAAGCCTCAGAATGGCCTCCCCAGACTTCAGCGATCTTAACACCAAGTGGGTCCAGCGGCCCACAACGAGAGCGAGGGGATGGATGGTGCGGAGGGGTACACTTCCTAATCTACCCTAACCACTTAACTGTTAACCTAACCCGGGGCTTTCAACAAGCGCCTCTCGCTTAAACTATTGGTTCTAACAACCCAGATTCCCATCGCCTGTGTTGGTGTCCTCACAATTTTGGGCCTCGCCCCCCAATTTTCTCTCCGTGCCCTCACACGGTCTCATGGCTGGGACACGTGGCTCCCTTTGGCAGGCACGACCCTCTGCCGATTCTCCGACGATGGCACCCCCGGGCACTACACTGCCTCCGAGCCTACCAGCTCCCTAACACCGGGGAGTGCCCCCCATGGCACCTCCCCTGAAACGCACACGTGGCAGGCTGGCTTCCCGGGCCCCTTTCCGAGGGTCACCCGTGCCCACAACACTGCCCACGCGGCTAATGGCGCCCCGGGCCCCCGCACCAAGCAGGCGCACCCGTGCCCACTACGCTATCCCGGCCCCCCATGGGCCCTTGGCCGACTACGGCCGACTAGCCTGGTGCCCGGGGTACCCACTCAGCGATACTCACCTTTCGCCACCACGCTCCCAGCCTGTCGCAGGGCTCCTGCACCCCTCCAAACGGGTTTCGAGCCAACACTCCCACCAACAACAAAACAACCTCCATTTTTGTTAATTTGACTAACCCAGCTAACTCACTCTACACTGACCCCGGGGTCCCTTGGGCGGGAGTCACTCCTCCCCCCAATCACTCATCGCACCATGCATTCCCCATTCGCTCCACTCACACAGACCCGCTGGCCTCACTCACTCATCATGTACTCACCTCACAACTCTTCAACACACACACCGCTGAACTCTGCTATCCTTCTAACTACATCCCCTAACGAACTCGTTCTCCCACGTCGTCCCTTAAACTACAGCACGTTCCTTTTAACACTACGTAGCTAAGCTACGTCCCCACTACACATTCACTGTCTGTCACTGTCTTCTAAATCATAAAAATTCATTTTATTTCCCAACCTAAATCTGGCTACAATCCCTCTAACTAATCCATTCCACGGACTCCATGAGGACTTACCCCTGCCCCATGGAGCCGGTCTAGCTATGCTAACCCTTCCCCCTAACTAGTTTCCATCCTGTGCCCTGGTCAAGGGGGTCTTCCACCCCTTGCCCAGGAATCCTGTGCACCCGAAAGTGAGGCTTGTTTTTTTCCTTTTTTCACATGCGCATCACCAGCGCGGTAACTCACAGCTCGCGCACTTTGCACCTGCCCGTGACGTCATGCAGCTGCACGTGTACCTCGTCCCTCCTTGGACGGTACCATCCGGCAGGGATACCCCTCCTGCCGGATTCCAACCCCACGTGCAGCCATGACGTCACCGTGCGCATAAAAAAACACAAGCCCCACGTCTCGAGGGGTTCCCCACGCGAACACATGTGCCTTGCCCGTTGGAGCTTAACACACACGATCGCGTGGAGAACCCGTCCGGTCCAAATCCATAATCCTGCCTAAACTTTGTCCGTCCGCGGGATCGGCAAATCCACCGCTGGCGTTTCCAGACCGGGACTTCACTCTCGCAAGCGAGCACGTGGGGGCCTCGTGCGTTGCACAGCACGGACCTCGTGCTCACTGCTGGGTGAACCCGGCACGGTCCCCGAAACAACTGCAGCCGCTACTCGGCTTTCTTTCCTCTGTCGCAGTCTCCGTCTCCATTCCACACACGCACTCCCGCGTGTAACGACGCTAACACACCTCACCATTAAACTCACACCGGGAGACGCGGCTGCATGTTCACACATGCCGACTGACATCTCCCTTACACACAACGACCTTGCACACACTGTCTCTCTCACACTCGGCCGCTCACTCACGCATGCCATTTCCCTTGCACACGTGGCTCCACTCACTCGCGGCCTTTCACTCACTCGTGCCATTTCCCTCACACAAACCATACTACTCACACACGCGGGGGCACTCATCCGCGGTGCCTCACTCATACACCGTGCCTCACTCACACACGCGGGGGCACTCATCCGCGGTGCCTCATCCACACACGGCATGCTGGGAAGCACGCCCTTCTGCACACTTACCACCACACCACTCACACACGGGGTCGCTTCCACACACGGGGTCTTTGTCACCCACCCGGTCGCTCTCACACACGCCCTTGGACCCGCGCTATGCGTGCGTTGCAGCACGCATTTCGCCACACTAGTGAACACACACCTCGACACCACACACACCGGGACAACCACACTGGGGATTCGTGTCCCCACAAGGGTCTCCGGGGCCTCTATACCCCCCAAGCTCGGCGTGCACCCGTCCACAGCACTCCTCCCCTCGAACTCGCAAAGCACGACCGAACTCACCTGGTCGTGACTCGCCTCAAGGGGGCATACTCCCTCCCCTCGTTCCTGGAGGAGGCCATCCAGCTGCTCGCACTGGGTCCCGACACGCTCCGCGAGCTCAACCTCATCGTCCTCCACTACCTCTGTGTGTGTGTGTGTGTGCGTCTCTAACCCCGTCATTATCATGCAGTCTCTCCTCTATCGTTCCCATCTCCCGTGTCTCTGTACATTTATTCGTTTCTGTTGTCCCCTCGTGTCTATTAGCCTCTGCTTCTTTCTGGCGTCTTTCCCTTATCTTTATGTAGGTCAACCTTGCTTTCTCGTTAAGTCGCTCCCGTCCTTCCCTGTTTTTCACTCCTTGCTCTTTCACGATCTCCGCGTACCTCATCCTTGCTTTCCGTCTTAATTGTTCTTTTCTCTCCCTCCCAATTACTTTCACCTCGTCTCTTGTCTCCCTCGTGCACGTCTCCGTCACGCTTCTCGCCCAATACGTCCCCCGAATTATTTTTTCCTTACCCGCCTCCACCGCGGGCCCGACAGCCGTTGCACTCCCTCCCAGCTCGTTCGCTCCCACACGTGGAGTCGCCATTTTGAGCTCCCCGGTTACTGCCTTCATGCCCGCCTGCAGGCTTCGGCCCATGCTCTGCGTCTCACCCCGCAGCCCTTTCATTTCTTCCTTCATGTTTGTTTCCATTTCGTTCATTTGCTGTGTATTCGCGTCCATCTTTTCGTTCATGCCTTTTATTTCGTTTTTCATTTCATTCATTTTTGTATCCATTTTTGCCAGCATGGCGAATAGCTGGGCCATGTCGGGTGCGCTTGGGTGAGCCGATTCGGCCAGGATCGGGAGGTTTTGGCGGAGGGGGGGTGGGGTGGTGTCATACACCGCGGCCGCCGCAGCACCTATTTCGGGCTCTGGGTTCAGTTGGGGGAGTTCGTGTTCCTGCACAACCAACATTTCCTGCACGGGGATTTCATCCTGGACCATGGATTCTACATTACTACACATATACATTAATAATACCCCCGGCTCCCGCTCGCCTTGAGACGCCATCTTATTTCTCGTAAAGGGTTAATTTAGCTCGCTCGTAATTTGGAGGGAATCGGGGGTCGCTCCTCTCACCCCTGGACCGATTCCCGTGAATTTAGCTGGAGACAGGACAGCCCGTTTTCCCGTTCTCCGATACCAGTGCCGCGAGGAGGGCGATGAGTTTATATCCCACTCCTGACACCAGCGTTGCGGATTCGCGCCCGCCGGCGTGCGAACGGCCACGTAACTCGAATCGCGGCACGTCGCCCACCGGACGGACAATCCCGTCGTGACCCTCTTGGACTAACGCCGGGAACTAGTCACGGGTGGGCCTTTCGGCCTCACCACGATCGTGCCAATCGGCCCCCCGCGTGGGATAGGGTTGCTCGCCAAATTCGACCTACCTAAGTACCCACACGGAGGGTAGACCGGGCGATCGCACCTCGCCACAGGTCGACTTCGGACACGGGCCACTTTAAGCGACCCGTTCCGTACTATCGGGATAACCGAGCGGTGTTATCGTCGGCCTCGACGGTTCGATTAATTATCGGGCGTTTTAGCCCACGACCAACCCTTTACGTGAAGTAAGATGGAGATTCAATAAAGGAAAAGACGAAGCGAAACGGGAAAACAGTTCAACATAAAGCACATTTATTTCGCGATGAACGGAAAGCACACATATACAATTACACCAAAAGCAAATGTAAAAGAAGAAGAAACACACAATAATACACAAAAAGCAAATGTAAAAGCAAAACACAATGCAGATATACCACCGACTACCGAGCACACGGCAACACTTATACAGTTTTACTTCACAGACGGCGCCGACAACACATATACTCAAAGCAAAAGAAAAGGACCACCCTCAAGGATGATGGGGGCAGACGGGCCTGGGGCCGAAACCGCGTCGGGCCTACCCGTCTGATGAGCCGCAAAATGGTGGTGGCGCCCCGACTCCGCGGGCCTCGCAGACAGTGTCTGGAATGGGGTGGGAACGGGGCCCCCTTCTCGCACTATCTCAGCGCGGGGGGAAACAGGAGGGGGTTGTTGATGCTCCGGGGAAGGAGGATATCTCCCTGTCTCGGGTCCCGCGACGAGTGTCTCCACCACGACCTCGGTCGCGTTACCGGCCTCTCCTCTCCGCAGCTCCCCGACTCTGACACGAGCACCCCCTCGACTGCCTTCGCCGCCGCCACCTCTCCAACTCTCCACAGCTCCGTCCAACTGCCTTCTCCGACTCCTCTCTTGACTGGCTCTTCCCAACTCAACTCCGAACTGAACTGTTTGGCGAGCGAACGTGGCCCTTTATAGCCCCCGTGGCCTCGCTCCTTCACCTTCGACCCTTTACCTCTGGCTGGCTCCCCATTGGACAGAAGAAAAGTGGGCGTGAATGCTTTTTGATCCGCGAATCTGCATATAGCGACCACACTCCGACGCACCTGGAGGCGGGGCCAAATCGGCCCACGCTCGCCGATAGGACGGAACAGAAGTGGGCGTAAGTCGTTTTTGATCCGATTGCTTCGGAAAGGCTGGTTCCTCTGCACCCGCTGCTCGGTGCGCGCCCTGCACGAGTCCAGTATCGGTGCCCCCAAGCAGTGCGGGAATGGTGGTGATGCGATGGTTGCGAGGGCGAGTTGTGACGGTAAAGGTCGTGGCTGTTGTTGTGAAGCGGCGTTGCGGTTGGTGGTTGTTGTGTGATGGCTGTTGAGACGTGGTTGGTGGTGGTAGTAATGGTAGTAATGGCGGCTGGTCCAAAATAAAGATAGTAAAAGAAAAACGGCTATCTAGAGGGGTCGCAGCCCGAATGAATGACATTTATTCCCTCTAAACAACGCGTTTGGGCCTAACTACACATATACTTACAGAGATATCTCACCTAAGGGACCTGAATGGTGGTTTGCGAATTTCGTCAACCACAACAATACGGTAGCTGTAAATTAGAAACACGTTCAGTCAGTTCTGTGGTCGTCCGGAAGACGTCAATCAAATACGTCTACATATGTCAATATGCGTTGGAGGTACGTTACACATAGGTTCAAAGCACTTTACTCATAGGTTAGAAATAAGTTTTGGTACGCAAAGCATTACTTCGACGTGTTTCGATTTATGCGTAACTTACAAGTAACGTGCCGCGATGTGGTCAATGATCGCATAACGTGCCTCGACGTGTGTCAACGATCGTGTAATGTGCCGACAACACGTTACTCATAGGTTATAAATAATTTTTGGGTACGCTACTCATTACCTCGACGTGTTTCGACTTATGAGTAACTTTCAAGTAGCGTGTGTTGACGTGTGTCAATGATCGCATAACGTGCCTACAACTTATGGCCAGCGTAGAGGAACGTGTGAGTCATACGCTGGCATACGTCGTAAAATTTCAAGCATGCTAAAATTTGAGGACAACCGCAAAGTACAACGATGAAAGCCAGCGTACTACGACGTATGGCAGTGTTTTTCAGCGTGCTCTTAACGTATACAAAACTTACCCATAACGTATTCGACGTGTGCCAGCGTTTTACACAAATTTTTCATAAGTCGGCATACGCTGGCTAAATCGTCAAGGTGTGACAACGCCTTAAAGAAAGTTCAAGAAAAGAATGGTTAAGTGATTACCAACAGTCATTTAATATAAAAGGGAAATCTCCAGAAAAACTACTTACAACATTAAATGACAAAGAAAGTTATGTTTTACATCAAAGGAACTTGAGACAATATTAATCTACTGGGTTGAGAGTGAGGAAAATTCATCGAATTTTGATATTCAAACAGTCATTGGTGAAAGAAATATATTGATTTTAATACAAAAAGGAGAACAGAAAATTTACATGAAGATTTACATGAAGATCTAATATTTACAAGATTTATATGAAGATCTAATATTTACATTTAGAAAATTTACATGATTTACAAGATCTAATGGAAGATTTACATGAAGATCTAATATTTACATTACTCATGGCCCAGGACCTATGACTCAAAGGAAGAAAACACAGTAAATGAAACCATTTGTGGATGAGTGCAGCAGCAGGTCATCATGCAGCCTGGCGTCTTCAGGGCCCTAAGTGGTCCCTTGTTTATTTGTTTTTTTCCTGGCTACTAGAGGCAACTCACCCGAACACGGCAGGCCACACGCTGTCTCACAGTCCATTCGAACTGGCCTTTATCAAAAAAACTGTCCGGGCTGTGCAAATACAGTCCCCGGTAATGCGGCTGCCTGCATGGCAGTCCCTACAAACACATTCACAACAGATGGTCCTGGTGCACATGGCAAGGTTCAGTGATAATGGCAAGGCATGGTAAGTGGAGTCAAGGCAAATAAAGGCATGGCAAGGTATGGCTGGTGGAGTCAAAGCAAAGACATGGCAAATGCAGACCAGGTAAGGGGCAATAGACGGCATACGAAGCTGGCCGGCCTTGGTGTGGTCCCATGGAGTTGTGGAGGGAGTGTGGTGGCATTTGGCCGGTTCGGTCCTACCCTAGGGTCTCCCCCCCCCCACTCTCGCCTTTTCCTGTCCTTGTCCATACCCACCCCCGTTAGGTTATCACAAACTAATTCGATTTATAATTTTTGTTAATTATCACTTTTCCTTTTCTTTTTTTTTCCAAAATACATGCGTCCCTAACCCGCTTATCGTCTGCGTTCGGCTCACCTGTTCGAACTGTCTATTCCCAATCCCGAAGGTCCCGTTAAATAGGATTGAGAAAGAGCCGAGTAAACCTGTCCAAAGCAGCCTCAGAATAATCCCCACAGGCCTCAGCATTTCCACGATAAATCCAGCGGCCTATGAACAGTGAAGGGATGGATCGTGTGAAGGGGTACACATATTCAAATCTATCCTATCATTTATTACTCTTTAAACTATCCCCGGGACTTTTCAACATGCCTGTCTCTCTAAAGTAGCGGTTCTCGCAACCACGATTCCCGTCACCTGTGTTGGTGTGCATTATTAATTTGGGCCTGGCCCACAAATTTTCCTCTTAGTTTAGGCATATTTGCAATTTCGTGTATTTTTTTTGTTAAAAGCAAAAACTCACTTGATTTTGTAAGAAGGTATCATAAGCTTAAAAAAAAATTAGGGTGGCATTTTTTCTGAATATTCTCAGGGTATGAAATCCAAGATGGCGTCCAAAATGGCCACCAAACACTAATAATGCGATATCTTTGCGAATACATGTGATACAATTACAAATGAAGTGTCTAAATATATGTTTTCTGAGACCAGGAATCTAATGGAATCATCAAATTTATGTTATATGTATGATCTACGTGCCAAATTCCAAAATGGCCACCGCGCACCCGCAATGTAAGCTATACCTTCTCCCTTTGCATGCATTACCAAGCCAACAGGATTTTGTAATTACAAACCAAGTATCTACCTATTTAAAGACATGTATTTTTCACAAAGAATACATAATTAACAAACCAACAAACAGATCTAAATAAAATTAAATACTTGAATTACTGTTCAATACAGTGTTCAATCTCTTAAATCGTTAAAACAGGAAGATGCAAAAAGTCATACTGATTAAATGCCTGGCTTTCATTTCGTAGTTTTAACAATGGATATCAAGTGAATTATTATTTTGTGAATGTCATAGAAAGTAACACCTCAATCTTCACAGTCTTCATTTATCCCTGGTTGGACAGTTTTGTTGTTGCAGCTGAAAACCCAGCATCCACAAACTTCCGTACATGGGATATTGTTCTTGCGACAGCTGCATAGGTGACCTGCCGATCAGACTTGTATGCACATACGAAATGTTGTGCCAGCGCAGATGCACTTTGGTTCATAGATTCGGCCCTGCTGATTGTTTTAACCTGATGTAAACCTTGGATAGCATGCTTGCAGAAGAGTTGAAGCAAAGCAGGTGGTTCATAATTATCAAATGTTCCTTCGAATTTTCACGGGGTTGCGCTTGCAATGTCTCTTCTCAGTATTTTAGCTGCTTTCAGAAGGACTTTCACATCTTCTCTTAGGTCTTTTGTATCGGTGGCCAACGCACCAGCTAACAGGGTTTCCTTGGCTTTTGTAGAAAGTACTTGCTCAGGTTTGGTTTTGTCTGGAGGCTTGGTGAAGTGCACATCAGCGATGTTGTCCAAAATCAGTTGCTTTGAGTATGGTTTGTATCGCGGATTGTTGGGTAAAGGGAACCCATTGACTTCTAGCAAACCAACATATGATTGTTCAATGTCGTTCATATTCAAAGCTGAACTGTTAGATGTGTCATTCATTTCAGTTTCCACCATGTTGAGCATCTCCAGGTCAGACACTAACTGTGCAAAATGAACATGCTGTTTTGGAGGTCTGTTAGCTTTTTAGGTCATCTCTATCATCTCAGTCGAGATGACCTAATAACAGTCTCGAAGTCTGTCCGCCCGTCCGTACGTCCGTCCGTACGTACGTACGTATGTACGTCCGTCCACAATCAAACCGAGTGGAGACAAATAACCAACAGTGGAATGGATAGAGGTCGATGAGACATGCACAACGATATAACTTTCAAGGTCGTCCAACGTCGAGGTCAACGTCACGATGCTGTCAAAGTTGCGAAAATCGTCGATTTCAAATCGTATCTCCTCCCTCATTTATCAAGAGAGATCAAATCTTATTAGTGATTCAGATACTATGGACTATTATCGAGAACAACACGAGCCATTTTTTTGAAATTTGCTCTCGTTCCGATTTTATAGCCCTTCAAACTTCGCTGTGATTCCGCGTATGAGCCGTTCATAAAGTACATACAAAAAAAAAGTATTAAATTAAGAACCGGAACTCTCCGAGACAAATATTACATTTGAAGTTTTTGTCAGATTTAACTAAAACAATGGAACACAAGTCTATATGCACACATACTTTCATTTATGACATTAACATTGTCTTGAATGTCAATTTGCACTTTTATTTTCATAAATGACGTGCTGTGATATTTAAAGAAAAAGGTAAATCACACCGCTCGGGACTGCATCGTCATGACTTACAAACATCGGTTCATAAGGAACTGCTGGCTTTGCAAGTGATTTGCGATGTATGAGGGGGGTGGGTGGTTTAAAGCCTGCGTACGGGCTGCGTACAGGGGTGGGTGGTACGACGGCTGCATACATACTTTATGAAAGTGGTGTCAGACTACATGAAAGCGTTTCAGAAGATGAAGGTGAGCCTGTCGTCATCGTGAGGGGGAAAAATATCCCCGTTCACGGGAACATTTTCGACGTGATGTTGAATCCGTGGACGTCAACAATTTTTCCATATTACTGTATTACCGTAGTTCATAATTACTGATGCATTTGAGATAAATCTACAGTTCGTTGTAATCTTCAAGTATTGTGATGTGATATGAGACGCATATGGGGGTGGGTGGGTGGTCACTAGCCTACATACAGAGGGGGGTGGGTGGATTTGAAACCCGGAAGTAGAGCGTACGTACTTAATGACCTGCCCCTATTCCAGTCTGGCACAGAGTTACTTACTTTCGACATCTGGCAGAGATGACCGACACTCCCGCTCGGGGGTATTTTTTATTTTATTTTTATTTCCCCTTCTATAATTTGTCTCCCTAACCCCCTTTACTGTCTCTGTCCGACTAACCTATCCTGTCTCCTAGCCTACTCCCAACCCCTACGTTCCCTCCTGGAGGGGAATAAGGGAAAGCTAGTGTCCTGTGTCGAGGCCCAATGAAGCCTCAGAATGGCCTCCTCAGATTTCAGCGATCTACTTAACCAAAGGTGAGTCCAGCGGCCCACAACGAGAGTGAAGGGATGGATGATGTGGAGGGGTACACTTCCTAATCTACCCTAACATCTACCTATTAACCTTAAACTACCCCGGGGCTTTCCAAAAGTGCCTCTCGCTTAAACTGCTGGTTCTATAAACCAAGATTCCCGTCGCCTGTGTTGGTGTCCTCACAATTTTGGGCCTCGCCCTCGAATTTTCCCTCGTGCCCTCGCACGGTTTCGTGGCTGGGACGCGTGGCTCCCTTGGCAGGAACTACCATCTGCCGATTCTCAAACTATTGC
Source organism: Eptatretus burgeri (assembly GCF_056783735.1). Taxonomy (NCBI): domain Eukaryota; kingdom Metazoa; phylum Chordata; class Myxini; order Myxiniformes; family Myxinidae; genus Eptatretus; species Eptatretus burgeri. The sequence continues at coordinate 22,118,337 of NC_140962.1, read as the reverse complement.
ACCCCCGGGCCCTGCAACTGCCTCCGAGCCTTCCAGCTCCCTAAACACTGGGGAGTGCCCTCCATGGCTACTCCCCTGAAACGTTCACGTGGCAGGCTGGCGCCCCGGGCCCCGCATCATGCTGGCCCACCCATGCCCATGACACTACCCGGCCCCCATGGACCCTTCTCCTGTCCAAAGGCAAAACCCAGTTACTCATTTTTTGATCAAAACTGAGCTAATAATAATTTTGGAGTAACTATCTTATAGGATTCATGTTAGTGTATGATTTATTGCAATTTGTTCCCTACGTAAGCTTGTACGCTCATGGCAGGACCAAGCAACTCATACAGAATTCGGTAAATACCACAAAAAACCTAGATACTGTGGTGTAGCCTGCGGGCATGCAGGGCGGGGCATGATGATGATGCATGATGGGCATGATGATGGGAGGAGGGGTCGGCGTGGTCATCGGGTCTGCAAGGGATATAAGGTGTGCGCGCCGCCTGAGGCGTTGTAGTAATGCTGGAGTCGCCCGGCTCGTGAGTGTGCTGAGTACGTAATAAAGGAGAGCCGCGGGCAAAGTACGCCCGCGCTCGCGCTTGTGCAACACAGCCCGGCTCGACTGTTCCCCCGCTCGTGTCTGCCTGCTAAGCATCTTCTATTCAGTACATCACAGATACGGCTTTAATATAATATATATATATATATATATATATATATATATATATATATATATATATATATATATATATATATTAAATAATAAAGATAATATTGTTACGAATTTGGAATTCAATCGCACACAACATACAGGTTCCCTAAGTCAGCTATGTCGATAAGTGCATGTTCCCTCGATAGCTCACCTTCCATTGTTTAAATGTTTTGAAATCTATTAGATGTGTTGTGGATCGATTTAATAGTTTGGGAGCGAACAATGGAGACGTCGCTCACCCTCTTCTGCGAAGAGGAAGACGAACCCTGTGGTGACGTCAACAACTCCCTCCCACCCGTGGTTGAGCGGGGGGTGGATCACGAGGGCATGAGTCACGCCGGGTGCGGGGGAGGGGGTGCAAAGGATAAAGAGGACATCTTTTCTTTGTTCAAAAAGAGTTCGTAAAAGAGTTCGTGGGAGTCCCGTGGTAGGGCTGAGTGGGGGCTGAGTTTGTGGGCTGAGTTCGTGGGGAGTCCTGTGGCAGAGTTCGTGAAGAGTCCCGTTCTGAGTCCCGTGTGCAGAGTTCGTGTGCTGAGTCCCGTGGGAGGAGTAAGCGTTTTTGCTTCGGAGAGAGCAATCGTTCAACTGTCGGGTGCTGCTTGGCTTGAGGCCATCGGAAGCTTTTTGCTTCGGCTGGCTCAGTGAGCTTCGGCTGCTGCTTTGTTTTGGAAGGAACTTGAGCCAGTTGTTCGGCTCAAGCTGCGAGTGGAGGCTTCTTCCTCTTCTTCCTCTTCTTCCTCTTCTTCTTGGTTCGTGGAGATTTTCGTTCTCCATTTTGTTTCCCGGCTCGGTGCGACGCATCAGCCTCTTCTTGGAGTTGGTTCCTCGGGGAAGCGACGATCGACAGGAATGATCGGCGCCTCGTCTCACCGGCATGTGTTGAGAAGCGCGGGAGGATTCGCGGGAGCTCGGGAAGGATCGCGGCGATTGGATCCAGCTCGCTCTCGCTAGAGCCCGGGTCCAGACAAGTTGAAGACCACACGAGGTGAAAAGGGGAGAGTTTCGGCTCACCTGTCCGAGCTGGAGCTCGTGATTAAAGGCCTCAGCCACCGTTTCGTGTGTGTGTGTGTGTGCGCGCGCGCGTATGTGTGTCCGTGGACCCGTCATATAAGTAGGAACTGCTGTTAAGTGTAAATGACTGTACATAATAAGTCGACGCTTGTAGTTCTTTTGTCGTGCTTTTGTTGCTTGTATAATTGCATACGTGTTTCATTATACCGTATTTTCACGACCAAAAGGCGCACCGTGCCAAAAGGCGCAGTCTCAGTTGTGTGTGCCGTTCCTGTATTTGACACACACATAAGGCGCTCCTCACGATAGGGCGCGGGTTTTATATGAATATCCTCTACTACGTACGTCCGCCGTACAACAACACACTCACACAAGCACACAAGTGTGCGTATTTAAAAATAGATCGGGAGCAAAATTGAGTTTGGTTGTGCTTTATTAAAGTATTAGTTACAAAAATACTAAAACAATCAAATACCGGTAATAGTCTTTAATCAAATCCATCGAAATCCTCATCCTCTGTTTCGGAATCGAACTGCGCTAAACCCAACCTAGCAGGTCCACCTTCCTCGCCGTCAGAGTCACTTTCTGCACCGTGCGGCTCCTCCGAAATGATGCCGGCTTTAGCGAAAGCTCGGACAACAGTGCCAGCAGACACGTTAGCCCAGGCATCAACAATCCAGTGGCAAACTGTGGCGTAACTCGCCCGGCACTGCCTTCCACCCTTTGTGAAGCTGTGCTCTCCTTCGGTCATCCACCGCTCCCACGCCGCTCGCAGCCTCACTTTGAACGGCCGGTTCACGCCGATGTCCAGCGGTTGGAGTTCCTTTGTCAAGCCTCCCGGAATCACAGCAAGCGTAGCGTTCATCTGCTTCACTTGTATTTTCACGTCGTCGGTGAGATGAGCACGCATAGAGTCATAAATCAGGAGCGAAGGTGATGCGTGGAAAAAACCACCCGGTCTTCTTACATACACACAAAGGGCGCACTGCACTATAGGGCGCGTCGCACATTTTGACAAAAATCTAAGACGTTTATATGCGCCTTATAGTCGTGAAAATACGGTAATAAATGTCCTTGTGTGAATGTAAACCTGCTCGTTGCGTCCATTCCCTCATTGACTGAACATTTCGTGTGTTGGGAGTTAGAAAGCCATTGGTTTGCCGTAATAGGGGGACAATTGGACCGTCGGTTTTCGGCGATTACGCCGCTCGGAATCGCGCACGGACAGGCTCGCCTTGGCGGTTTGTTCCGTACGAGATCCTTTGAGGGTGGAATACCCCGGTAGTTGGATCAAGTGGGTATTTAGGTAACTTGAAGATTGCAATCGACCCTACCCCACGTGATCTGCCGATTGGCATATTTCGGTTCTTGTACAAGGACCCGTCGATCGGAGTTATCCGGGCGGCGATCTATATTCCGGGCGATCGGTCGGGCCGACTCGACTTGCGGCTCTGTTCAGAACAGTCGGTTGGCGGCTGACCCCCGGCCAGTAACATTTGGTTGTCAGGAGTGCGATTCGGCCCCCTCCGCCTCCGTAGCAAAAATCACGGAGTCGGATCAGGGGTATACGGAGCAAACCCCCCCCCCCCCCCGTGTCCCCAAATTACGAGCGTTATAAATTTTATTCCCAGCACGTAAAATGTTCAGCCAAGGCGAGCAGGGGCAGGAGGGATTAGGAATGGATTTGGAAATGTTGGAATCTATGGCTCAGGACGATATCACCGTGCAGGACACTCCCATTATGCGCCAGGTATTGTTAATTTTGCTGGCAAAGATGGATGGCATGGGAAGCGAAATGGATGAAAGTGCTTGCAAGATAATAAGCGACATGGAAACAAATATGCAACAAATGAATGGAATGCAAAGCGAAATGGAAAACGAAATAAAAGCGAATTTAAAAGAAAACGCAAAGGAAATTAAGGAAGAAATAAAAAACAACATGGATGAGAATATGCAAAAACTGCGGGGTGAGATGCAGCACATCGAGCGGAATCTCCAGGCTGGGCAAAAGGCAGTGACGGCAGTTGCGAGGAGCGAAACGCGGACAGTGGAGCTCATAATGGCGGCGCCACATGCTGGAGCGAGCGAGCTGAGGGGGAGTGTGGACTGTGTCGGCCCCGCGGTGGAGGACAAAGTAATATGGGGGACGTGTAAGACGAGACTCGTGCAGGTGACAGAGAAAGTGACGGTGACACAGAGGGAAAAATTAAATGGGGTGACGGAGACCTGTACGGCAAGACAAGAAGAGACGACGGAAATAATAAAAGGAATAACAGACACGGGAGGGAGAAACGGTAGAGGAGCGACGACACGATAAACATGACACAAAGGACGAACACGCACATGTGGAGGTAGTGAGGGACAATGGGGTTGAGCTTGAGGAATGTGTTGGGACCCGATGCAAGCAGCAGGATAGCCTCCTTCAGGAACGAAGGGAGGAAATGTGCCCCCTTGAGGCGGATCTCGACCAGGTGGGTCCGGTCGTGCCGAACAAGGTAGAGGGGGCGAGTGCTGTTGACGGGTGCACGCGAGGCTTGGGGGGTGTGAAGGCCCCGGGAACCCTTGTGGTGGAGCGAATCCCCAGTGTGGTTGTTCCGGTGTGTGTGGTTCCAGTATGTGTGGTTACGTGTGGCGAAATACGTGCTGGAAAGCACGCATTGTGTGAGCAGTATGGTGTGTGTGAGTGAAAGGCGATGTGTGAGAGAGACCGCATGTATGAGGTCGCTGTATGTAAGGGAGATGGTGGTTAGCATGCGGGAGACCGCAAACGCATGTCCGAGTGAGAGTGCCATGGTGGAGTGTGTGAGCGTCGTGGCACGCAGGAGTGTGTGCGTTGAACGGCGACGACGACGGGACCAGATGAAGGACAAGGGCCGAGTAGCGGCCGTAGCTGAATTGAGAACCGTGCCCGGTTTGCACAACAGCGAGCGCGGGGTCCCAGGCATGAGAGTGAGTCGAAAAAGAATTTGCTGAAAAAAAAGATGGGCCGAGGCGAAAAAAATTTCAGGCCGGGGTTCGGTGGGGAAATCTATCTGAACACACACTTAGCGATATAACTGATCTTGGGGATATCCTTTTTGGTGTCCTGTGAATTTCCACAGCCGTAACAATATATGTATATATATATATATATATATATATATATATATATATATATATATATATATATATATATATATATATATATATATATATATATGTATATATATATGTATATATATATATATATATATATACATACATATATATATATATATATATATATATACATATATATATATATATATATATACATATATATATATATATATGTATATATGTATATATATTGTTGTGGTTACCAAATTCGCAAACCACCATTCAGGTCCCTTAGGTGAGGTATCTCGGTAAGTGCATGTGTAGTTAGGCCCAAACCCGTTGTCTAGTGGGAATACATGTCATTTATGCGAGCTGCGACTCTTCAGGATAGCCGTTTTTCTTTTACTATCTTTATTTTGGACCAACCGCCATGATCACAACCACAACATCAACCACCGACCACAACCACCGCTTCACCACAACCGCCACGACCTTCACGCACACCTCACAACCGTAGCATCGCCACCGTTCTTGCCCCGCTGTGGGTACCGGTGTTGGACTCATGCAGAACGCGCGTCGAACAGCGTGTACAAAATCACGGATTTTCTGCTTCAAAAACGGATCAAAAACGACACACGCCCACTTTTTGCCGTCCAATCGGTGAGCGAGGGGCGATTTGGCCCCGCCTCCAGAACGATCGATATATGCAAATTTGTGGATCAAAAAGCCTTCACGCCCACTTTTTCTCGGGCCAATGGGGAGCGAGGTGAAAGGTCAAAGGGAGGGGGTCAAAGGCGAAGTTACGGGGGGGATAAAAGGACCGTGTTCGTCAGTCAGAGTCGGAACGAGAGAAGGAGCAGAACGAGGTCGGAGAGTCAAGAAGAGAGAGTCGCAAACAAGAAGGGTCGGAGAGTCAAGAAGAGGAGAGTCGGAAGCAGAGGGTCAAGACTTCGCGGGCGGTGGAGCTGCTCGTCGTGTGCGTTGGAGTCGGAACGGAGGGGACGGAGCTGTGGAAAGGCGGCGACACCAGACGAGGGGGTGCTCGCGTCGTGCAGGAAGCTGCACCCAAGGGAGGCCGACAGCGCGACCTGGCCGAGGTGGAGACGCTCGTCGCATATAATAAAGATCCTCTATACCCCGAGCATCAGCAACCCCCTCCTGTTTCCCCCGCGCTGAGATAGTGCGACCAAGGGGGCCCCGTTCCCACCCCCTGCCAGGCACTGTCCACGAGGCCCGCGGGTTGCGGGGCCATCGCCGCTCCGCGTCTCATCACCAGACGGGTAGGCCCGACCCGGTCTCGGCCCCAGGCCTACCTCATTCTTGAGGGTATTTCTTTTCCTTGGTTTTGGGTATGTGTTGTCGGCGCCGTCTGTGAAGTAGAATTGTATAAGTGTTGCCGTGTGCTCGGTAGTCGGTATTAGCTCTGCACTGTGTTTTCACTTTTATGTTTGCTTTTTGTGTAAATGGAATTGTGTTTTCTTTTTTTGTGTGCATTTGGTGGAATTGTATTTGTGTGCTTCCCGCGTGCCGCGAATAAATGTGCTTTATTGTTGAACTGTTCTCCCGCTTCGCTTCGTCTTTTCCTCCATTGAATCCCCATCTTGCTTCACGTAAAGGGTTGGTAGTGGGCTGAATACGCCCGATAATTAATCGAACCGTCGAGGTCGACGATAACACCGCTCGGTTATTCTGATAGTACGGAACGGGTCGCTTAAGTGGCCCGTGTCCGAAGTCGACCTGCGGCGAGGTGCGATCGCCCGGTCTACCCTCCGCGTGGGTACTTAGGTAGTTCGAATTTGGCGAGCAACCCTATCCCACGCGGGGGCTGATTGGCTCGATCGCGGTGAGACCGAAAGGTCCACCCGTGACTGGTTCCCGGCGTTAGTCCGAGAGGGTCACGACTGGATTGTCCGTCCGGTGGGCGACGTGCCGCGATTCGAGTTACGTGGCCGTTCGCACGCCGGCGGGCGCGAAAACCGCAACAATATATATATATATGTATATATATATATGTATATATATATATATACATATTATATATATATGGATATATACAGTCACGTGCCGCATAACGACGTTTCGGGCAACGACGGATCGCATATACGACGGTGGTCCCAGAATCGCATATACGACGGTGATCACAAAAAACGACGGATCTGCCAGCTCCATAAAAACGGAGCTGAAAAATTCCTATCGCCGAGTGATGTAGCCGACGTAGCGCTGCCGGTCAGATAAAAATAGCACGTACAATTATGTACAGAACATAATACTTCATAATGATTATAAACAACGACAGTGTGGCCCCGTTATAATGCGATCGTTGAGATCCATAAAATGTCATCTCGAAAAAAGCAGGGTCGTGCTAAATCGGGATTCAAGGAAATCGGCTTTCAAACTGAACCATATGTTTGCACATTTACCTTCGTGCAAATAAATTACCTTTGAATTGAAGAATTCCGCGAATAAATCGTTGTTGTTACAGTCAAAATTAAAATACAAATTTATTTTTCGTGAAGTTTTTATGTTGTTAAAACAATCGCACTGTTGCGAAAATATATCACACAATTGACAGGTGCTCGTTTCTTCATTTGGAAATAAATTACTAGTGCGGGTCCGTTGGTGCAGGCCCGTAGGTGCAGCTTCGTTCCTTCACTCTCCGAGACGGCGATTGGATTGGGGCATTATTTCGATTAGATCGGACCAACCGTATCATAAATGGCCATAAATTGGGAAACACCTGGGAAACATACTCAGGTCCCCAGCATCAATTGTGACGTCATATCAAACGAAGAAGAAGAATTGTGACGCCCCCCCCCCCTCTCTCATCCCCTCTCTCCCCCCTAGTCTCGCCCTTCCTCTCTCCTCCCTCCTCTCTCGCTCCTCTCTCTCGCTCCTCTCTCTCGCTCCTCTCTCTCGCCCCTCTCTCTCGCCCCTCTCTCTCGCTCCCACTCTCACCCCCCTCTCACCCCCATCTCACACCCACTCTCCCGCCCCCTCTCTCGCCCCTCCTCTCTCGATTGTGACGTCCCCTCTCTCTCGTCCCTTCTCTCTCGCCCCCCCCCCCCAAACCTTGGGATTAATCAATAATTTGAACAATTAATTCAAACCTTGGGAAAAACAGCTTTCAAACATTGGGAAACAGCTGAAACGGATGAAGAACGATATCAAACCTTGAAAAGGCACATTTTTCCCAGCGTCAATTGTCCCCAGTGTCAATTGGGACATCATACCAAACGAAGAAGAATAAGAATTGACGTCAATCGTGCAAAAAATAAATAAATAAACATTAATTGTGACATCATTCGTGACGTCATAGCACCGTGTCTTGTCATTGGTTGACAGATAAATGGCCGTAACTTGGGAACCGCTTGTCCGATTAATATCAAACCTTGAAAAGGCACATAACTGAGGTCCCCATCGTCGACTGTGACGTCATACGAAACGAAGAAGAAGAATTGTGACGTAAAGCATGCAAAAATAAATAAACAAACAATCAATTATTAATTGTGACGTCATTCGTGACGTCATAGCACCATGTCTTGTCATTGGTCGACAGATAAATGGCCGTAACTTGGGAACCGCTCGTCCGATTAATATCAAACCTTGAAAAGGCACATCCGCGGGTCCCCGGCAATATTCCTGGCAAGTTTCAATCAGATCGGACCGGCGGTCGTCGAGAAACGGCGGTTGCATACAGACAGACAGACAGACAGACAGACACACACACATAGATTGCTGGAATTATAAATGGATAACATCGATGCAATGATTACGTATTTATAGAATCCAAATGCTATTTATTCACCTTTCTATAATTATCGATGCGAGAGGAGATTGTAAGCTGCCACTAACAACACAGATGGCCGTCATGAACAGCACAAAGGTAAAACTAACGCGTCTTCTGTCTTTCTTGGATGTGTGTTGCAATTGCCGACAGTATTCAGTACAGTAACATGCTGTACAGATTTGTCGCCGAGGAGCAATAGGCTATACCATATAGCATAGGTGTCTAGGTTTGTGTAAGTACGATGTTCGAAAATGATGTTCGAAAACGAAAATGAAAAAAAAAATACATATGATGTTCGCACAACGACGACGTCAGTTAACGACGCATTTCTCAGAATGTAACCCCATCGTTAAGTGGCGCATGACTATATATATATGTATATATATATATATATATATATATATATATATATATATATATATATATATATGTGTATATGTATATATATAGATAGATATATATATATATATATATATATATATATATATATATATATATATTTTCATATATATAGATAGATAGATATAATACATGTGTAGATATATGGGGGAGAGGGGTGTGGGGAGAGAGAGGGGGTGGGGGAGACAAGTGGGAGAGAGCAAATAAGACCAAGGCTTACCTTGCCGTGTTTAACCCCCTGGGGATCTTTGACTGGTCAAGGATTAAACATGACCATCACCGCCGCGCCTCAACACAAAGCGCCATTTCCTGTGTGTTTTGTATTTTACGGCGATGGCCCCACTTCACACAGGGGCGGCAAAGGTTTCATAGGCTTGAACTGTGTCCTCCTGAACCAGATTGCATGGACAACCGACTGAAGTACAACTCAATGACTGGAAGATCGCAGGTACAAGAGGGCAGAATGCACTCATTGTTGCTGTGTTTGTTTCTCATCTTGCTTCGGTGTTGAGAAGTTTCATTTGCTCTGGATTTTTGTTGCCGTTCTGTCCTTCTGCCTTTTTTCTTCTTTTTCTTTCAGCCTCTCCTTCTTCCTTTGTTATTTGTTGTCTTTTCATTGTTCTTCTGCCTTCTTCCTTCTGCGTTTCTCTTTCTGCCTTTCTTCTTTCTCCTCTTTCTGCCTTTCTTCTCTTTCCTCTTCCTGCCTTTCTTCTCTTTCCTCTTTTTGCCTTTCTTCCCTTTCCTCTTTCTGCCATTCTTCTCTTTCCTCTTTCAGCTTTTCTTCTCTTTCCTCTTTCTGCCTTTCTTCTCCAGCATTGTTTCTTGTTCTTCAGCACTGAGGATTTCACATCACATTTTATCACAGTGTTTGACATTGGGTTTTTTTGTTTTGTTTTTCATCCTTGTGGAGCTTCAGGATAGACAATGTTGCATGTTCTTCCATGTGGAGCCAAGATGAAAAGGTTTTTGCCATTGCCAACTGTAGAACAACCAACATAGTGTTGGCCATGAGCAAAGCATGGGCTTTGCAGGTTGAGGCCAACAACTTTGAGCGATTGTCCTTGTGCCTTGTTGATGCTCATGGTAAAACTGAGGTGGACAGGGAACTGCAGCCTTCTAAATTGAAATGGCAAGTCAGATGAGATGATTGGAATGCGTGGAATGAAGACATCCTGTCCTGCTGCATGGTCAGTCATGATTGTTGCTTCAGTGACAGCCAAATGTGTTCTTGACAGCCAAATGTGTTCCATTGCAAAGTGTTGGTGGGTCCACATTCCTGAGAAGCACAATGGCTGCACCAATCTTGAGCTCCAGATTGTGAGTAGGCACACCTGGTAGTTCCAGAGAGTTTAGAAATTCTGTAGGATAGTGGACTGCTTCATTTGTGTCTGGTACAGTGTCAACTGACTTGTACATTTGCAATAGCGCCAGGTAACTGTGAAAGAAGGCCTCTGTTTGTGGAATTGGCGGCATCATTTTTCAGTGCTAAGATAGCTCTTTGGCATCACCACTTGTGGTCATGGAAGTTATGTGCAATATTGGAAATACTGCATCTTGTAGTTATTGAAGTGTTGCAACTGTTTTCCCATTGTTGTTCATCAAGATCGTTCCATATTGATTTTCAGATGCCGTCGCTCCATTTCCCAGTTTCAGCAGGCTTGCACAAACTACACAGCAGATGAATCCCCTGTTCGTTAAAAGGCTGATTCACTGAATGTTGTTCCAAATGCATGAGGCTTTGAGGCAAGCCTGCAGTTCATCAGCTTTGGTTCCATGTGGAATGACTGGCAGCATATGTCGAAAATCCCCAGACAACACCAGAGTCACTCCACCTATTCTTCTGTCATTATGTCGAAGATCTTGCATGGTGCGATGAAGAGCCTCGGAGGCAGCTGTGTGAGACATTGTACATTCATCCCAGACAATGAGCCGGCACTCCTGCAGGAGCTTCGCTTTTACCAGTACCATTGCCAATGTTGCAGATTGGTGCCTCCATACTTGACAGATTTAAGGGTAACTTGAAGACTGAATGAGCTGTTCTTCCTCCTGTCAACAGTGTGGCAGCAATGCCTGATGATGCCACTACAAGGGCAATCATGTTTCTTTGCCGGATTTTTGCCAAAAGAAGATTGATGAGAAAAGTTTTGCCAGTTCCATTGGGAGCATCCAGAAAGAAAGTGCCACCACTCCCATTGAAAACTGCTTGTGTAATCTTTTTGAAGACTTCTCTTGGTCTGGGACCAGACATGGCTCATTCTCCTGTATGTCTTCAGCAAGCTGTTCCATGTTGTAGTTGGTCTCTCTCAAAATTTTATTTGTGAGCTCACTGTCATTTTGTCGTTGAGGGTCAGGAAGGCCAAAAGTTTTGAGATCAGAGCGAACCAAAGACTTGATCTTGTCTTCAATGATAATAAGTTTCATTAAAGATGACATCACTGTAGTCAAGTTCCAAGTGAGGATTTTGCACTTGTGGTGATGCAAAATGTTCTCTGCCAGATTCTCCTTGTGGTTGTCCCATAGTTGTTGAGAATTTGACATGGCACGTGTCTGCAACATGATGGCAAATTGGTTTCGCAGTGGGTCCTCTGGATCTTTGACGTCCTCTCAGTCTAATGGCTCTTCTGGGTCTTTTGGATATTTGGGTTTTTGGGGTTTTGGGTCCTCGGGAACTTTTGGATGATGTGGGTCTTTTAGGTCCTTGTGGTCTGTAATGTCAGTCATGACATTTGTCGGTTGGTAAAGATTTACAATCCCATTAATGTTCTGAGCGGATGTTCTTGGCGGAGCTCGGAGCGAAGGCACGAGACGCAACTCAGAACGGATGTAGATGCATTCTGGAAAGCCAAAAACTGAGGCTCTCTGCGAAGCTTACAGCAGCTGCAAGCTCACATCACTGTGCGAAGCTTACATCGTGTTGTAAAGCTTATACTCCATTGTGATGTTCATTTCTGCAAAGCTTACATCGTGTTGTTAAGCTTATACTGCACTGTGAGGTTCATATCGAGCCACAAGGCCATCAGTGTGACCAGGCCCATTCTATGTTTTATCGACATACAAGTGCTACTCGTTCAGGAGGATTAAAGTGATCAATATATCTCTCTATGTTGCTCACGAAGGAAGAAAGATTGGAATGTCTTTTGTTAGCATTTTCAAGTAAACGCGTTCCACGTCAAGTACATTCGTGCCATTTGCATATAACGTATTAAAATGCCATTTGAGGTGTATTTCCTGTTTGTTTGATGAATTGTATTTGATTTAAAGTGGAACTCCCCATACCCTCACCTCCCCTTCCCTCACACTGCCTCCCCGTCCCTCACACTGCCTCCCCATACCCTCTCCTCTCCTCCCCACATGCTGTCTCCCCAAATCCTCCTCATGCTGCCTCCACATACCCTCCCCTCCCCTCATGCTGCTTCCCATACCCTCTCCTCATGTTGCTTCCAATACCCTCCCCTCATTCTTCCTCCCCATACCCTCCCCTCCTCTAATGCTGCCACACCTTACCATTCCTCCCCTCCCCTCGTGCTGCCTCCCAATACACTCCCCTCCCCTCGTGCTGCCTCCCCATACCCTCCCCTCCCCTCATGCTGCCTCCCCATACCCTCCCTTCCCTTGGCGCTGCCTGCTGTCTTCTGCTGCGTGGGGTACGGGATAATAAAGCTCTGGATTGTGACAATGTATTGAACACAATAGGGTGCATGAATGATCTGCGTAAGTGTCCATCCATGACCGATCATCCATCCATGTACTTTTGTGTTCGCAATATTTCAAAAACCATTGAACATTTTGCTTTCATATTGCAGATCTCTATTCCTCATGACATTATCTTAACATGATTACATGGCTGAATTCTGTTGCATGGCAACCATCTCGGTAACTTGGCTTGTATTTCGAATATTTTCAAAAACGGTTCAAGATTTAGCTTTCACGTGACACAGATCTATTCTCCATACCATGCAAAAAGTGGGGGACCTTGAGTATCAGATCCTCATTTTTAATTATGTCTGGTTTGACCAACAGTGTAAGAAATGTGACACAGATCGTTGCCATCATTCATACCGCATGCTCGAAACAGAGCATGCTGCATGAGGTGGTTTCTTGGCACAGGTTGCAATCCTGGATGGGTCACCACTCCGACGCACGATACTCGACTGAGTTTGCAGGAATTTGGAATTTGTTCAGGGTTCCGGCAATAAATCACCTTCTCTTAGCTAAGGACATTGAATGGTCTTCAACATCCATCAATTAAGGCTGGCAGATGGGTCGCTTAGCTTTGTGGTCATCCGAGGAATGCTGCATAACCACACATGTGAAATATAAGGATGGCAGTTTGTAGCTGGGCCGAGATTCAAACCCAGGTGAGACAGCTCAGAAGAAAGTGTGCGTACCATTCAGCTGTCCCATTTAAATTTGTCTTGGTTATTTAGTTACGTCAAGATACACTGGAATGACGATCACCCCAACGATATGAATGATCATTATCAACAAACATTTCTCATCCACACGAATATCAAACAAAGAATATTACCTCAAATATGGCATTACCCTACTCTACCTTCCCGATTATCAATTCATGTTCTCCATCACATTAGTGTTCCATTAGGCTCCATCTTGTGGAGAAACAAGAATGGAACGGAAGGTATAAAAAGAGTGGAAAAGGAGGGCTGGTTACTTACCTTCAAAATTCCATCAGGCTAATTTTCTTTGAACCACATGTGGTTCACAATCTCCTGCAAAACACTGTATGTGTTAGAATCAAATGTAAACACGATCAGGAAACGCCTGCACTCACGAGCAAGAGAATTTTGTTCCACAATCACAGGAGGTCAGCAACCCCAGCATGTGTGAATATTCTTTTGAAATAAAACAGTTGAAAATGATATCATACCATTACCTGCATTGTGAGTCTCTTCGTTGGATTCTTCTGAAGCATCTCAGTCAGGAGGGAAAACAAAAGTTCACTTGCAAGAGTTGTTGGATTGTGCACCACATTGAAGTGGATCTTGTCATCTGACATTCGCTGCAAAGAAGAAAACAAATGTATTTGTGACAGAATCCTTTCCAATCACCACAACTGAATACTGTAAGACCCTGACATTCACGGGGGATACGTTCCTCAAAACTGCTGCGAATGTCGAATCCATGAATGTCTGGGCATTGTTTCATGGGAACAAGAAGGGCACTCTTCAACATCACGACGTCGCCAAATATGCCTCCACCCACATTATTAAAAGACTGACCTTTTACTTTTGAACATTTTCAGAACTTACAAGACCAATAAGGATGCCACAATACATCGCTAAGGTACCAAATCGGGAAATTACAAAATATCTGAAAGAACTGCTTTGCTTTGTGTCGCACATAAAGAAATGTCCTGCATTGTGGAGTGGTTAAGAGGTATTGTAAAAGAGTCACTTAGAAGTTAAAGTGGATGTTATTCATCGAATGGATGCTGGTGAATGTGCCGTTGATGTTGCTGGGTTATTTCGTTTGCCTCTGACTATGGTGCGGACCAACAATAAAAATGCCAATGTTCATTGAAAAACGAAGAAGTACGGTGCAAGAGTTCTATTTAAATATGTCTGTTAATTATTTTTCTAATTTATTAATACGTATGTGTATTTGAATACAAATGCCATGAATCAATAACAAATATAAAAATCAAGTGTAATATCAGAGGTAAACAAGCTCAAATGAGCGAGGATCCTCGTCCTCTGAATGATGAAGTCATAAAAATGAATATGACGTCATTGTGATGTATCAGGTTTGCGATAAATTATCTGTGCTCATGCCCGGCTTGATTCCCGCAAACAAAATTCAAACAGCTTGCCTAGCTTCGGAAATAATGGTATAGGCGATTTCCATTCGCGGCGATATTATGACGTCAACTTTTTTTTCTAGGAAGAATTTCCAAAATTGGAGATGGTTATTGTCTGCGTGTGGGCTTTCTGCACATACATGGCAAGTTTCACGAAGATCCGATGAAAACTCTAGGTTGTGAAACAAAAAATACCCCCGAGCGGGAGTGCCGGTCATCTCTGCCAGAGGTCGAAAGTAAGTAACTCTGTGCCAGACTGGAATAGGGGCAGTTCATAAAGTACGTACGCTCTACTTCTGGGTTTCAAAACCACCCACCCCCTCTCTGTATGTAGGCTAGTGACCACCCACCCACCCCCATATGCGTCTCATATCACATCACAATACTTGAAGATTACAACGAACTGTAGATTTATCTCAAATGCATCAGTAATTATTAACTACGGTAATAGAGTAATATGGAACAATTATTGACGGCCACGGATTCAACATCACGTCGAAAATGTTCCTGTGAATGGGGATATTTTTCCCCCTTGCGATGTCGACAGGCTCACCTTCATCTTCTGAAACGCTTTCATGTAGTCTGACACCACTTTCATAAAGTATGTATGCAGCCGTCGTACCACCCACCGCTGTATGCAGCCCATACGCGGGCTTTATACCACCCACCCCTGTACGCAGCCCATACGCGGGCTTTAACCCACCCACTCCCCTCATACATCGCGAATCGCTTGCAAAGCCAGCAGTTCCTTATGAACCGATGTTTGTAAGTCATGACGATGCAGTCCCTTGCGGTGTGATTTACCTTTTTCTTTTCACATCACAGCACGTCATTTATGAAAATAAAAGTACAAATTGACATTCAAGACAATGTTAATGTCATAAATGAAAGTAAGTGTGCATATAAACTTGTGTTCCATTGTTTTAGTTCAATCTGACAAAAGCTTCAAATGTAATATTTGTCTCGGAGAGTTCTGACTCTTAATTTTATATATATTTTTTGTATGTACTTTATGAACGGCCCATACGAGGAATCAGAGCGATGTTTGAAGGGCTAAAAGTCGGAACGAGAGCAAATTTCAAAAAAATGGCTCGTGTTGTTCTCGGTAATAGTCAATAGTATCTGAATCACTTTTAACATTTGATCTCTCTTGATAAATGAGGGAGGAGATACGATTTGAAATCGACGATTTTCGCAACTTTGACAGCCTCGTGACGTTGACCTCGACCTTGGACGACTTTGAAAGTTATATCGTTGTGCATGTCTCATCGACCTCTATCCATTCTACTATTGGTTATTTGTCTCCACTCGGTTTGATTGTGGATGGACGGACGGACGGACGGACGTACTTCGAGACTGTTATTATTGGGTCATATCCACTGAGATAATAGAGATTGACCTAAAAATGTCAAAAAATAGGAATGACATCATAAAAATTGATATGACGTCATAGTGATATATCATATGTGTGGTAATTCATCTCTGCTAATGCCCTGTTCGATTCCTGCGAACAGAATTGAAAAAGCTTGCCTAGTTTCGGAGATAATTTTTAGGCGATTTCTATTAGCGGAGATATTTTGACGTCATAACTTTTTTTCTTGGAGCAATTTTCAAAATCGGAGATAGTTACTGTCTGCGCAGGGTATTTTTACATATTTTTGCCAAGTTTCAGGAAGTTTTGATGAAAAGTGTAGACTGTGAAACAAAAAAGTCCACAAGAAGAAGATGAAGAACAACGCGAGTAAGACTTCGAGATCCTCCACGAGGATATAAAAATTGAAATATAATACATGAAGTCGCGGGTCTCGGATCGCATCCCCAGTGTAAACAGAGGCATTACTGAATAAAATCGGAAATCAAATGTCTTGCTTACCACGGCATGGTCCTCAAAGTCTTCCTCAAAGTCCCTGTCCCTGTGCTCATCCTCATCAAACTCATTCAATTCAACCCCCTCCTCATTTTGAGCACCCTCATCATCTTCACTCCGATTGAGAGAACATCCTGGAAAGAATAGGTAGAATCAACAAAAAACAGATTTGGTGACAGAAAAATATCAATGGACAAAATAACAGTCTTCAGAAGTATGTGTGTGTGCATTGAGGAAATAAGACATCAATTTCAAACATGTCGTCTTCTTCTTGGCCAGCCAGTTGTTAGGACACCACGTCCTCGAGTAAGAGATCAAAGTCCCAGAACATGCAAGATTGACCCGAGTGTTTCAGGAACCGGTTCGCAAAACCTGACATGATGGGAGTTGGTAAAGGCAGGAATTTGTAATTTATATAGGGGGCCGGCACAAACTTACCAACTCCTCATGAAAGACACCGAGAGATTTTCACGTCTCCAAACTAATGCTTCCAGATGAGACACCCAGCACAAGATCCATCACTGCACATTTGTGAGGGACTGCACAACGACCCTTCTCTAATTTATCCTTCTTCACATTTGTGAGAGACTGCACATTTGTTACCAAATGCTTCACCTGCGAAACACCAATTTGATTTTATGAAACGGAAGGTATCACCAGTAAGGACATTGATCGAACTGTGCTATCTGCCGTGACAAGCGAGGGGAAGCTGATATTTCTGGCATGAACCCTTAGTCGGAACAAAAAAGCCAAAAACAGTTGGACATCAACCCTCACGAGCAAGACAAGCTGTGCATTTGACAGTCTGTGGTCAGGAAGAGAATCTTAGCAGACTGGACAATTCAGAAGTAAATTTGTGACCTCTGTGCAGCGATGACGGACACGGAGAAATTTATGAATGGGGGATTCGGTTCAGGAAAAGGATAAAGGAACAATGATGGGAGGGGGGGTGGGGACAAACGTATCTAAAACAGTGTCAGACAGTAATAAAGAAGGCAATTGTAGGTTTCTGAATGGATATTAAAGGTATTTAGATTTTGGAATAAAACAAGGCAGTCCTCTTCTTCATTCGTAAGTAGTGCAAGACTGAGGAGTAGTATCATTGGCTGAGGGCGCAGATGTACCACTGATGCATGCAGTACCCTGGCAGGTTATGGCAGGAATTTGTAATTTGGTCAGGGTGCCGGTGTACTCGCAGGATAACTTGCATACTCTTCGCGAAGGCCACCATGGGATCTTTAACGTCCACAAAAAAAAAATGCTCGCAGATGGGACACCCGTTTTATTCAAATCTGACAGACCACACACACATTGGTTAATGACCCTGTCGGTGAAACACTGGGATGACAGATTTATAGGTGGGCAGAGATTCAATCCCAGGCGAGACAGCTTTGAGGTGAGTATGCGTACCTCGAGAGCTGAGGCCATCCTGTCAGCCAGACAAACCAGTGTGAAAATATTATAAAAACAGGGGCAATATCCCTGGGTGCTCACCTGGTCGTGCCTGGGTAAGAAAACCAGGGATCCACTGGTAGGCTTGAATGACCCACAAAATATGTAACAGAGAAGAAAGTAAATACCTGTCTTTTTTTAATGCATTAAACAAACATTGATACATCATAGTTGATGAAGGTTGTGGTCAAGTTTCATCAAAATTGTGTCATTTCCGAGAGGAGAGCATACATCTCTGTTGGGGTGAAACCCACCAACCCCCCCCCCCTTAACAACCCCTTACACCCTGCTTTTTCTCATGCCGTGAACAAACTTTGGTACATCACACATGATGAAGGTTGTGGTGAAGTTTCATCGAAAATGTATGTTTATTTTCGTAGAAGAAGTGGATAGAAAGAAAGAGAAGAAACCAAATAATATATTGCGGGGAAATTCCACCCGAATACCCCCGTAGACCCTGATTTTTTTTCTGTAATTTCGTGAAAAATTTTGGTGCATCACAGGTGTGGAAGGTTGTGGTCAAGTGTCAGAGAAATTGTGCGTGTACTGTAGTTTCAGAGAAGAATTTGAAAGTGTTTGTGGATGGACGATGAGCCATCACAACTGATTGGAAGAGGGGCCTTGTTGTCCCTCTCTGGAAAGGGAAGGGTTATTGCCAAGACGGCAACAACTACCGAGGGGTGACGCTGCTCTCAGTGCCAGGCAAGGTCTTTGCTCGGATAATTCTTGAGAGGGTTCGCCACCATCTGCTTGAGCACCAGCGTCCAGAGCAGTCAGGCTTTAAACCAAAGAGGTCAACGATTGACGGTATCCTTGCTCTTCGTGTCCTCACCGAGCGCAGACGAGAGTTTCGGCAGGGGCTGCTTGCAGCCTATGTTGATCTCTGTAAAGCATTCGATTCAGTGAATCAGGATGCACTCTAGAGGATTCTTTGTCTTCGTGAGGTGCCATCAAAACTTATCGATCTGATGTCTGAACTCTACTCTGGTACTGAAAATGCTGTGAAGTGTGGTGGGACCATCTCTGTCTTATTTCCAGTTGTTACTGGAGTTCGTCAGGGGTGTGTACTGGCCCCCACACTTTTCAACATTTGTATGGACTGGATTTTAGGGAGGATGTCGGAAAGATCAAGCTGCGATGGATCGTTTGGGAATATCAAGATCTCGGACCTTGATTTCACAGATGATGCAGTCATCTTTGCGGAGACTTTAGATATCCTTTTGGGGGCCATCGAGGTGCTGAATGAGGAGTTGGAGCCACTGGGATTGCGGGTTTCTTGGGTCAAAACTAAAATCCAGGCTTTCAATGACATCTTGGATGCTGCTGTCCTGTCTGTGCCTGTTTGTGGTGAGGATGTTGAGGTCATGGAGAGATTCACTTACCTTGGCAGTGATATTCATGTCTCTGCTGGCTGTGAGTCAGAGGTCAATAGACGTCTGGGTCGGGCCTGGGGAGTCATGGATTCACTGGATCATGGGGTGTGGCGCTGCCGGTACCTGTGCAGGAAGACGAAAGTCTGAGTCTTCAGGTCCTTGGTGCTTCCAGTCTTGCTCTAAGGATGCGAGACTTGGACTCTGACCAAGGAACTGACACGGAGATTTAATTCCTTTGGTACCAGGTCTCCGGAGAATCCTTGGCTATCGCTGGTCAGATTTGTGTCCATCGAGCGGTTGCTGAGAGAGACTCGGATGAGATTTGTTACCTGCATGGTCCGTGAGCGTCAGTTGCGGCTGTATGGACATGTGGCTCGTTTTCCTGACGCTGATCCTGCTCACCAGATTCTCTCAGCGAGGGAGTCTCGTGAGTGGAGGAGGCCAATGGGCCGGCCACGTGCCTCGTGGTTGCACCAGGTTGACCAGCATCTCAAGGAGATGGGGATGGGCCTGGCATCTGCCTGGGGGAAGGCCAAACGGAGGCCCCTGGAGTACTTGCGGAAAGTGGACGCAGCGACGCGCTGTTCTGGCACATGCTCCCATACCTGACCTGACCTGATGAGCCATCCCACGAGCTCCCAGGAACTACTTTCGTTCCAAGTGAGCTAAAAACAGTGTTCTGAAAGAAAGTGAAGATGCGCTCCCCTGCCAATCTGGAATTGATTAAATGCTGGTCTTTAAAATAGAATAGGACCTTCAATTCTAGAAAATGTCTCTCACAGCCCTTCCATAAGGATCAAGTGAACCCACTTATACATTACCATGATCATCTGCTGGAAGAGGTTCAGTCACTGGAGCATATAAACCTCACTATCAGCCATAACATCTCCTCTGTCAACCATGCAGCAAAGCTGGCCTCCAAAGCCAACCGCAGAATGGGCATCCTCCATCGATCCAAGTCTTTCCTTGGAAATTCAGAGCTACTCAATCTTTTATTTTTATTTTTTTGTATACCTTGTCGAGGCTCGTGTGAGAGCAAACACACGACGCACAGTAAGGGGGGCATGAGACAAGAGGGGTGGGAGTGGGAAGGACAAAACAGTGGGGAACAGAGACATTAGGAGATCTGTGGAAGGGAGAGGGATAGGACAGGGAACATGGGGAATACAAAAAAATGGACATTACAGGGACTTTCAGGAAGGAAAGTAGGGAATTTGAAGGAGGTGGGTTTGGGGTGGATTAACGGGTGTAGAAAAGATCGAGAATTTGGATGGGGGAAAATAAGAGGTGGTGGTGAACAGCTGTTTTGAAGGCCTGGAGGGAAGAATGGGATTGAATAGAGTGAGGGAGTTTATTCCAAAGGCAGGAAAAAAGAGGAATGAAAGAGTGAAGGCGAGCAGTGATCCGTGATTTTGGTAGTTTTACCAGAATCGGGTTGTTGGCGGACCTTGAGCACCCTGTGAAATGTGGTGGGGACAAATCGAAGAGAGAGCAGGGGGGGCGAGGCTGGAGAGGATACGGAAGAACACAGAAAGACCACCGACTTGACTGCGGTCAGAGAAAGGCCCAAAGACTTAGCCTCATTGCGGGAGATGCCAATGATCCGAAATGCTTGGTTTCCAAAACGTGAAGCCGAGAAAGGTGAGAGGCAGGAGCACCAGCCCAGGCGGGAGAGCAGTACTCCATCAGGCTGCGGACGAAAGCTTTGTAAGTGGTCAGGAGCTCAGGTGGGCCGAGGAAGGAATTTGCACGACGGAGGATTCCCAGTCGGCGACTGGCTTTGGAGGCGAGGTTTGAAATGTGGCTTTCCCAGGAATTGTCATGGCAGATAGTGAGACCCAGAAGCTTGAAAGAAAGGACTTCTTCCAGAGGATTGTTGAGAAAGTGGATGGGGGGGTTTTCTAAACGGTCCTTTGGAGAGACATGGTGAGAGTATGAGATTTGTCCGGATTGAAAGACATGTTCCACGTGTTGGACCAATTTGTGATTTTACCCAGATCTGCAGTGAGCGAAGAAGCTGCTGATTGTCGGTCTGAGGGATGACAGATGGTACGGCAGAGGGTGCTCATCAGCAAAGAGATATAGAGGATTTTCCAGAGAGCCGGAGAGATCTTTGATGAAAACCAGAAAAAGAACAGGGCCTAGAACGCTACCTTGAGGAACTCCAGCCTGGACAGGAAGGGGGGATGAAAGAACTCCATTTAGGGCCACACGTTGACTGCGACAGGAGAGGAAGTCTGCGAGCCATGAGTGGAGATGGCCTTGGATACCATAGGAAGAGGGTTTGGTGAGCAGGGCAGGGTGCCAGACCGTGTCAAAAGCACGTGATATGTCCAGGGATATGGCTCGGATTTCATGTCTGGCATTGAGTACCTCCATCCATTGTTGGGAGATCAGAAGCAGCAAACCCAGGGTAGCGTGACCTGGTCTCAAACCAAATTGATGATCGGAAATCAAGCCATTGGAGAAGAGAAGGATTTAATGTCTGAAGCAATGATGGATTCCATAACCTTGCTGATGATTGGGAGAAGGCTGATTGGTCTGGAGTTGCAGGGATCTGTTTTTGCACCTTTTTTATGCAGGGTGGTAATGTTTGCTGATTTCCAAGCAGATGGCAGATGACCTTGAGCAAATGAGAGGGTGAATAGAACAGAGAGAGGGTGAGCAAGAGCAGAAGAACATGTTTTTAGGACACGTGAGCTGATGCCGTCTGGACCGGTTGCAGAATCTGAGTCGAGGTTTGACAGCAAGCTCTCCACCTTGTCAGGAGAAAAGGACACAGAGTCCAGGGACAGTTGGGTGTGACTGCGTAAGGTGGGTAGAGAAAGTGATGGGTGTTGGACACAATATTTAGCTGCAAACACCGAGTTTAGGCATTCAGCCTTTTCAGGTGCGGTATCAGCAGTGTGGCCATTTGAGGTAAGGGAGGGGATGGAGGGGGAACATACACCAGAAACAGATTTGATTAGATGTGTGGGGGAAAAAATTATATTAATGTATTCTAAATTGTAACAAATGGGATTTTAGAAATGTAACTTTTATGCTGCAAGTTGAATTGGCTGTCATTTCTGGCCAAAAGACTTTTGCCCTAAATGTTAAGAAATGTGTTGTTCTGGAGCACAGTAACCGAGCTGATAACAAACGAACCTTTGCCTAGAAATGTACGAAGTGGCTTCTCGTCTAAAGGACACGTTTGCAGTCTGGGTTGAATAGCCCCCACCACTCTCATGAAAGTATAAAATGCTTTGAAATGTAAAATTGTTTCAGTGCAAGTACCTGAGAAAGTATTAGAATCTCAGTGGCTTGTACTCCTTGGAACTGACCAAGTACCAAGTTAGAATAAAACTCTATGATGTAATGAGGAAGTGAATTGAATCGGGTTGGTCTAACTGTTAACTAAAGTAAGAATAAATGAAATAGAAGATAAAGAATATTGCAATCAATGGGGATTCTTTAGTTCATTGTCCAAGGGTGAAAAGTGTATGATGTATCATTAGAAAATAAATTGTTTCACAAGGAAGGACTTGTGTGGACATCAGTTTTCAGTGTTAATGGGTTTATGCAGGATTTTATTACCAAATCGGACAAACGTGAAACTCTGTCTGAAATCAAACAGGATTCCACAATCGGCCAGGTAGAATCGTTCAACGATCACAACAAGGTGGGTTTAAAAAATCCACAACAGATGCCACGAGGATTTTGAGGAGGGAGAGAGGTTTGAAAGTTCAGACTTGAGCTTAGAAGGATGTTGTTTTCTGGCTCTCCTGAGGGGAGATACACACTTGTTCCAAGCTTTATGGAAGGAACTGAGATTGCCCTCAGTTGGGTTTGCTTTCCATGAGGCAAAGGCAAGTTGTTTTAGGACAACTGCCTCGCAACAAGCTTCAGTGAACCAAGGGCGGGAGATCGTTTGTCGTTTATTGTCGACATTATGAGAGATCGTTTGTCGTTTATTGTCGACATTATGAGAGATCGTTTGTATTATGATTATTATTATTATTATTATTATTATTATTATTATTGTTTGAGAGAGTTTTCATCCGATTAGGTCATGGAAGTGCTGAAGAAAAAATCGTGAGGTGAATGGTGAAATTGGATCGATAAATGCAGGGGGTCGAAACAGATCACGTGGTTTTGGGAGAAGCACTTGGCTCTGGGAGGTGTATCGTCAAAAGTGAAATTATTTATTTTAAATAAGGATTGTGCAAGATTTGGAAAAGGGAAGGTTGAAGTAAAATTGTGGAAGTGTGTGGTGAATTTGGAACGGTAGACGCAGTGTGAAGCTGCTGGGTCGATGAAATGTACCAGGAAGAGTAGAGAGAGACACGTGGTTGCAGGAGGTGTAAAGATCGAAAGGATACAAGGAAGATTATTATTTTTTGATGTATTTTTGAAGAACAGCTAAGATTTGGGAATGGAAGGTTGTAGATCGGAAGAAATCGTGAAAGTAATGGCGAGAGAGGGTCAGCTCAGTAGAATAAAGATGGTGTGCCGGCAGGAGGAAGAAGAAGAGGAGATTGCAGAAGAAGAAGAAAAATCGAGACTTGTGAGTGTGCAAGGAGAAAGCTAGTTTATTTATTTATTTATTTTGATTTAAGACAAGAAATAGAGTGTTTAGTTGGGAGGGATGGGGGACGTTGGGAAAGTGGGGAAGATAGAAATTGAAGGTAATGGGGAGAAAATACAAATAAACACGATCGTACATCAAGGGGAACGATGGGTAGGCCACAAGCACCCGGTAAGACAAGGTCGACATAAACTCACAAAATAGCACGATTTTTGAAACAAAACCAAACTTGGAACACACACTAACATGTAGGAGAGAAAATAAACAGCTAAAACGGGACAGATGTTCTGAAAATTTATCAATATGATTATATATGCATTAAATAGTTCAATGCAAGCTATTGTGGTTGCCCAACTATTGGGAAAATGAATGAAATTTAACTCCAAAGTTGTTATTTCTCGAGGCTGTTGAAAAAAACAGCCGCGTGCCATATATGGACGGTGACGTCACATTCTCCAAAACAAAGCGGACGCTCACTCTTTCAATGAAGAAGTGTCCAGTTCAGCGGGCCGTTCTTTCACTTTTTTTGAGCTTGCAACTGTCTATATTATCCTTTTTTTTATTTTGAATTATTGTTGAACAAAGTTATTTGGATATTTGTACATCATGCCTCGTACGTGTGTCGTCATGTTTTGCGAAAATGGCTGGAAAACGGGTAATCGCTCCCACCGATTCCCGAAGGAATCAAACATTCGCCGGCAGTGGATAAGATTTTTACAAACAAAACGGACAAATTTTCCCCCCAAGAAAACGGGTAAAGAGGATCCTTTGGATAGACTTGTCATTTGTGGTGAACATTTCACAGCGGAGGATTACGAATGCATAAACACATCTGATCACCACTCTGTGAATATGCGTTGTTGGTTGACAAGTTCTCCAGATGTTGCTCTGTCACAGAACCATTTGTTGAATTTAAGTGAGAAAAACATTGAAATGTATTCCAAAAGAGTACATGGAAAAACACATAAATTAACTTTCTGAAAAACACAAGCATGAAAAAATTTCTCAACAAATCAACTTATTGTTGATTAAATTACCTTTTTAACAGCATCAGGAAATTAGGCTATTTCATTTCAATTGTAAAAAATTGATCAATTTTCCACTTTTTTTTTCTAAATTTGGAAGAATATTCCCCAATGAGGCTAAATATGTTTTGTTATTTATATGCCACAACAGTCTCTTGAAAGTTGGAGTTTGTTCTCAATGTTCACTTTCGCTGGGGTCAAGCTCAGCTGTCAGAAAGACTTCAACGCCAAGGCTACGGTGTATAATATATTTCGGTCCATTGTTGATTCATTCTATTTCTGACTCTGAGGGACTAGAGGGTTAAAAATTATGATATCAAGTCACTGACTTTACATTATTTCATGCATCGAACAAGAAAATGAAAATCTACAAATCAATCTCTCTGGTGGAGTCTGTCGGTGTGAACTACGGGGCAGTCAGTCCTGCCACTTGTTTGTACACGAAATAGGCCGTTTTCTGGCACTTGCAAGTTGCTCAAATTTATATGGCTCAGGTCCAGAAACTCCATAGTATAAATTCCCATCCTCTTCCGACTCGTCCTCAGCAATATCGGAATGAAAACACTCAATTTCATCGCCACTGAAATCACTCTCTGATTTGCATCTCGCCATTGTTCACACGCTGTTTCTGAATGTTCACGAAGTTTTCGGAGAACGTGACGTCATAGCATCTTCGGTAAATTCCGGTCTGTTTTTCGATCACTGACAAAAGTTTTGATTTCAAAGTTAATTTTAGCATCTTTTGAGTTTCAAATGTAAGAAAATAATTGCCCAACGATTATTAATGTGATTACAACCTTCGAATCATCAGCGACCCAAAACATGCTCTTTAACTTTATCATCAGCAGAGAGCCCAGAAGGAGACTTGCCAACGCTTCATACCCAGAACCGGAAAATTTACAACGCATTTGTCCAAAAGTCAATGGAGACTGCTCTCCCTTATGGGCTGGTTCCCCAACATCATATCTTTCTCTCCTGGATTCTGTGGAAGCTTAAGCGCAAAATTGTTGGTGTGCCCTGCAATGAGGCCGAAGCCCAGTACGTGTTGCTTTCACATTGTACGCAGGGATGTGGTCTGTTTTTTCCGTCTTTTCCACAAAACTGCTCTGTCTGTCTGTCTGTCTCTCTCTCCCTCTCTCCAGAAACTTCAGGAGTCTTGAGTACATTCTGGGTCGATACACTTTGGTACATTATGGGTGATGAAGGTAGTGGTCACGTTTCATCAAAATCGCGTGTGTGGTTTTGGAGAAGTGAACAAATACCTATTTTGGGAGGGAGGGGGAGAAAATTCCCCGTACAACCCCTTAATGAGGGTAGATTTTGATGCGGTCAATACACCAGCGTTCGGCATCAGATATGAAGGTTGCGGCCAAGTTTCATGAAAATCGTGTGTTTGGTTCTAGCAATAATGACTGTAGGGTTTACGGACTGACTGACTCACTCACTCACTCACTTAAGGACACTGCTCGATTGTATAAGCTCACCTGACTGAAGTCCAGGATAGCTAACAAAAAGTATGCAACAGTGCCAGCAAGAACAATCAAAATGGTTTCAGTATAGTTCTGAATTATGAAGAAAGATTAGAAGGAAAAACATCATGTGACATGAGAGATGAGATAAAATATCATGAAAACAAAATATTGTGAGGTGGAGTGATGTGATCATTGCCCACTCTCTCCCAAGCCTCTTGATCTCAGCTTCAAAGTTTGCCTTCGGTACTCACCTTGCTTCACAGTAATCCAGCTCTCCAGTGTCTCAATGGGGATGTTGTCATGAACGAACTCATGCAGCACACTAAAAGGCTAGAGTTAATGTACTCATCCAACACATGTTTGTGTGAGTCGAGGTAGGCCTTCACCACTGCATCTGAGAAAAACAAAAAGGAGAAATGTGGGAACATTAATAAAAATGCACATGATAAAAAGTAAGATAAGTACAGAGCAGAACCATGGACCACCAACCATAAGAAGAGGGTGCAGCTGCACCACTCTTCCAACCTAGCATTGATTCAATGATGGTCACATCAATGGAACGTGACTTTCAATCATGGGAAATCTCTCACACTGTCCCTCCAGAAGGATAAAACCCAATTATCTAAAATCATGATCAACCACTCAAAGCGGTTCAGTCTCTGGAGCATCAAAACCTCATGATCAGCCACGACCTCTCCTGGGATGACCATGAAGCAAAGCAGGCCTCACAAGCCAACCGCAGAATGGGCATCCTCCATCGATCCAAGTCTTTCCTTGGAATTTCAGAGCTACTCAGTTTACAAGATATTTGTCCATAACTCAATGAAGACTGCTCTCCCTTATGGGCTAGTGTACCATATGTGTCTCTCCTGGATTCTGTGGAATCGAAAGCTCAAAATTTTGGTCTGCCCTGCAATGAGGCTGAAACCCAATGCGTGTTCCTTTCACATTATATGCAGGTTTGTCGTGTGTTTTTTCAATCTGTTCTGCAAAACTCCTCTTTCTCTCTTTAAGCCTGGTGTTGGCTTAGTGGTTAGGGTGGTGGCTTGGGATCCCAGGGTCCTGTGTTCAATCCCCATTGGCTGCTGAAATAACACCAGGGGGTTAACTCAGCCTGTCATCCTTCCAAGGTCGGCGAAGTGAGTACCAGTGTACTGGTCCCGGTGTATGCCCCAGTTAGAATAGGTGTACAATGTCCCTGTGTGTCATAACAGGCGACCAGGGTTGGTGTCAGGAAGGGCATCCAGCCATAAAACATTGCCTCAAGAAAAAGCCCAACCCCTGCACAGCAGGGAAAAATGGCTGTAAAAACGGTCTTTTTTTTTTCTATCTCTCTCTCTCTCTCTCTCTCTCTCTCTCTCTCTCTCTCTCTCTCTCTCTCTCTCTCTCTCTCTCTCTCTCTCTCTCTCTCTCTCTCTCTCTCTCTCTCTCTCTCTCTCTCTCTCTCTCTCTCTCTCTCTCTCTCTCTCTCTCTCTCTCTCTCTCTCTCTCTCTCTCTCTCTCTCTCTCTCTCTCTTTCTCTCTCTCTCTCTCTCTCTCTCTCTCTCTCTCTCTCTCGATCCTCCAATTCTCTCCAGAAACTACAGGATTCACGAGTTTTTCAAGGCATTCACTCCTGGATAGACATCCAAATTCCAGGATGACTGTTCACCTCAACTCTACTGTCCTCACTTTTCCATTTGGGGAATAAACTTCTAGAAGCAGTTCTTCCCCACTCTTCCCTCCAAAGTGTCAAGCAAAGCAGTGTGCCACCATCTCGTGACCATGATCTTTCTTAACCCCATTGGCCCTTCCCAACCCAATCCTATTATTTGCTTTGTTTCAGTGTTTCTTCCACTCCCCTCTGTCTTTTTCCTGTTAGTTCATTCCCTTACTGATGGTTCCCTATTGTTGTCCTACTAGCCCACTGTCTTTTAAACATTGGTTTTCCACAAGCCTCTTTCATGGAAAAAAAAAGAGAAGAAAAAAAACTAATCAAAAACATGTTCTACAGACAATGCTCAATTTGCATTACTTCCGTATGATCACACAAAATGCTTCATTTTATTTTCTTCACAAACTTTGATTACATGCTTTATGCAGGTTGCATCTTCATTTCAGATGGTTTTGTGCCCCACCAAAATGTGAAGATAGACTGGTGTCTCCCACCCCTTTATCTACGTGGGATATATTATTTTTGTGATCGTAGTAATGGCTGGAACATGACCATCAATCGTCGTGGACATATAATTGCTCTTTATTATGATTTTTCTTTTTTAACCCCTCATGGTTCGCACGACGAGGAAGGATTTCCAATACATTTAATCATCTCTTTTCACATTTTCATTGAAATTTGTTTGCTCTCTCACCATCATCTGGTCTGTCTACGATCCAGAGGTTGCCACTTACAGAACACCATTAAAATGTTTATTCAGTCGCTTTCACTTCCTCATCTACTCCATCATCTTGTCTGTCCATTTTAATCTTTGCCTTGCTCCTCCTCCATCAATATTACCAATCAGTATTGTTTGAGGGGATTGGATGCTCAGGTTGAACAATTTTTACACATTGGATGATTCTGCGCTATAGTTACACCTGTCGCCGAGCGAAGTTTGGTCTCGGTGAATTATTCCTGATACGTGAAAACCGTACAACCCACACCTGCAGAATACAGATTTTCTGTTTTTTGATATTTTGGAACAACGGCCACATTTTCCATCCAATCATCATGTAGCTTTGTATGAAGCTTTTACCATTGAACACATTTCTTATTTTGTCACCATAGTTGTGGGGTGGCTTTGAAAGCCATAAAATACAAGTTGAAGAATCTTTCCTCAGTGTTGGGAAAGGAAGTGCACAGAGCACACTGCACACGCACAAACACATCTACACTTGCCACGAAAGATGATTTGAGGCAAAATTTTCTGAGCCCAAACTTGAAAAAAAAAAAAACGGGAAAAGGCAGGAATCCAGAATAAATTTCCCGCAATTTTCCAGAAATTCCCGAGAAATGGTTTACCAGGAAAAACACCAGCTTGGGCTCCATTTGTTTGAAAGCTTTTCTCAGCTCAAGCTTGAAAAAAAGAGCCATGCCCAATCTCTAATCTCTATCATACACGACGTGACAGCAGTGTGGCACAATTACTGTCAGTGTAGCACAATGAACAACATAGAAGACAAAGAGAACGAAATTATTATCCTGAACTTTGTGTTCAGCAGAACTTTCAGTGGAGTCTTTTTCATCTCATTCGCACAAGAGCCTAGGCCGACGGTCAACAACGTTGTCAAAGATAGTTGTGGATGCCTATGACTAGTTGTAAAGAGATTTTCATTCTTTGCAACTTACCGTCATCATTATTCTCGCCCTAATGGGTTGCGAGACTATTGTAAGGTGTGTGTGTGTGTGTGTGTGTGTGTGTGTGTGTGTGTGTGTGTGTGTGTGTGTGTGTGTGTGTGTGTGTGTGTGTGTGTGTGTGCGTGCGTGTTTCTGTTTGGTTCTGTGTGTGTCCACATCCATATCTTTTCAGTTTTAAATCATTTTCACTGCAACCGCTTGTCTGATCGATGCAAAAATTTAAACATTGAAGGGACTTCCCAAGGAGAATATATCAGTGATAATTCTGATGTCATAGGTCACATGGTATGGGATGGCAGCCGTATTGGATTAAAGGATTAAAAATTGGACATAATCTTGTCCTAAACTGCTGAAAGAAAAAAAATTTAAACTTCGCAAATGTCATCAACTCCAATGAGGTGTATATGATGATGATGATGATGATGATGATGATGTCATCGGTGAAATGGTATTCCAGCCATAATTGGTTGAATCTAAATCCTTGTTCAAAAAAAATCTGAAAATTCATTCATCTCAACTATTGTTGTGGAAATGGGCCCCTAGTGGGTTATTAAATATAGGATTAGCCCATATCCACCCTTAAATGCATGTTTAGCCAGGTTGTTTGGTAATCAGACGTTAAATGTGTGTCGGAAGGTGTAGCAGGTGGTCCAGTGTTCATTCAGTAGTAGTGCACCGCGAGGCCCCTTCTTTTTCCTTCCCCCCTCTTAACCAGCCCCCACCTAGCGCCATGACAGAGCCAGTCAAGAAGACATGCCAGCAACCCATTGGTGGAGAAATGCTGAAAACCCGGACCATGGACCAATCACGCGCCCACGGAAGTGGTCCGAAAAAGCCCACCCCGAAAGTTTTGAAAACGGTTCCTTTCACCAGATCTTTGTCTCTTGTGCTGTCAACCTCATAGGGGCTGGACGCACCGAGGCTGCGTGCGTGGGTTGGGCCGATATGACGTCGCCGCCATTTTCCCACGCTGCGTGCGGGGGCTGGGCCGATAGGAGGACGTCGCAGCCATTTTGCCACACTGTGTGCCTGGGCTGGGCCCATAGGGGGACGTCGCCGCCATTTTGACACTCTGCATGCTCGGGCTGGGCGATCAAATCCGCCGACATCGGCTTGTCACGAGCTGCATTTGTGCCTTCCACACCTTTCCTCTCGTCCATGAGGCACCACCAAGTACTCCGTGTCTTGTATGCATGTTGTCCAGGCCTAAGGTTTATTTTGTTAGGGCCCCACTGCGAAACCCGTATCCGTAGCTCCCCAGATAAGGGCGGGTTATAGATGAATTATACCGTTATCGCGAATGTTTTGCTTGTGACGTGTTCCCATGATGTTTCCCCATTAAATCTGGCTGATCCATACAAAATTTGCCGCACTGAATTTATCCGTGTCGCGCTGAAGAACAATCGCTCGATTTGTATTTAAAACTAAACTGGCTACAGATTGCGGCAGACTTCACTCGGTCTCTGATCAAACCGTCTGTAGTTGGGGGTATATCCCCAACTGGCAAGGCACAGGGGTACTTTGGTATCGTGATCTTAGGCGCGTAACCTGAGACCTGTGCCGAACTAGCCGGCGATATAACCCGTGAGATGGCAGTGCTGTTAAGCGCTCCCGAATCAACAACACTATGACCCGATGTGAGTGAATAATTAAATATTTATGACGTCATTGTTCAGGTGGTCTGATGGCCATATACAAAGTAAAAACATTAATGTTCTTCTCCAGATCTCCATTTCAGATTAATGTGAAACTTCATATACAGTGGGGAGAACAAGTATTTGATACACTGCCGATTTTGCAGGTTTTCCCACTTACTAAGCACGTAGAGGTCTGTAATTTTTATCATAGGTACACTTCAACTGTGAAAGATGGAATCTAAAACAAAAATCCTGAAAATCACATTGTATGATATTTAAATAATTAATTTGCATTTTATTGCATGAAATAAGGATTTGATCATCGACCAACCAGTAAGAATTCCAGCTCTCACAGACCTGTTAGTTTTGTCTTTAAGAAGCCCTCCCATTCTCCACTCATTACCTGTATTAACTGCACCTGTTTGAACTCGTTATCGGCATAAAAGACAGCTGTCCACACTCAATCAATCAGACTCCAACCTCTCCACAATGGGCAAGACCAGAGAGCTGTCTAAGGACATCAGGGACAAAATTGTAGGCTTGCACAAGGCTGGGATGGGCTACAGGACAATAGGCAAGCAGCTTGGTGAGAAGGCAACAACTGTTGGTGCAATTATTAGAAAATGGAAGAAGTTCAAGATAACAGTCAATCTCCCTCGGTCTGGGGCTCCATGCATGATCTCACCTCGTGGAGCCTCAATGATCATGAGAAAGGTGAGGGATCAGCCCAGAACTACACGGCAGGACCTGGTCAATGACGTGAAGAGAGCTGGGACCACAGTATCAAAGAAAACCAGAAGTAACACACTACGCCGTCATGGATTAAAATCCTGCAGCGCACGCAAGCTCCCTCTGCTCAAGCCAGCGCATGTCCAGGCCCGTCTGAAGTTTGCCAATGACCATCTGGACGATCCAGAGGAGGAATGGGAGAAGGCAGAGATGCCAACTTTTGGAAATCAGAATTAGGGAGGATTTTCAACCGACACCAAATAATGTGCGTGAAGCGCACATCTCGAGCGCGGAGCGCTCGACCCTTGCGTCGGGGTCCAGGGCCCGCCTTAGGGCCCTGGAAGCTCTGGGGTTCTAGACGCTCTCTAGTGCCCTCTGAGCCCTATTTTGGAGCATTTAACATGTTAAGAATTCCCACTTTTTGAACAAAAAAAGGGGAAAATTGTGCACTTTTTAATGTTACATGTATGTTAATATTAGTAAGTTAGGGGACAATCAAAGATTTACAAAAAGCACAAAAGAAGCAATATTTTTCTTACCTTACTGGCTGGTACTACTGCTGCTTGCTTTTTCCATGGCAGCTTTGCTGAGTGACAGCTGTGTGGCTCTTTTAGCCCTTCTGATTATGTCTTTGCTGTATTCTCTCTGGTAGCAAGGGGTGTTATGAGCTAGTTTTTCAATTAAGAGAGCTTCCAGGGTTTTGACACTCAAATTGGGACGAAATTCAGTATGATTCTTCCGTACAAGACTGAGTGCCCGCTCACATGATGCGTTCGAATGAGGAATGACCAAGATTCCCTTCATCACTTTGCTCAAATTAGGATACTTCTTGGCACCAGTGCAGGGATCTGTGAGCTGTGAAATCCGATGCCACTGCTCATCCACTCTCACTGTCTCAGTAGCAATTGCAGCTATGGAGGCGTCTGCCTGGTAGTGAGCGAATTCACTCTCAAGACTGTCTATGTCACTATCACCGCCACTGAACAGACAGGGGAATTTCTTGATGAAAAACTCCACACAGTCAAACCCCACTTCTTGGTGTAGCTTAACATCCAGCACCTGAGCATGCTTGGCTAATTCATCATCTAGCGGCCAGGTTTTGAAGATATAATTGCAGGCTTTCACATAATATGAGCGAACTGCACTGAAGAAACCTTGGATGTCTGACTCACTCAGAGTGAAGGTGGATTTCTTGAGACTCCTTTGTTCCCTTATATACAGTTTGGCATCGTTCCCAATCATGAGGTCCTCATCATTCTTCTGATGATTTCTGTCAGAGAAGGGTACATTTACCAGAGCAACCGATGACACCGATGGTTTCAAAAACCGTACGAAGATATCTTTCAGAAGACCATTCAATTCTCCGTGCAGGAGATGAATACAGGGTTCGTCTCTTTGGAGCAGAAGATTCCCCTTCTCAAAAAGCTTGTTAGCATATCGAAGGAAGAAACAATAGAGTTTTGTTTGTGGAGACAAGAACATCCTGTTGACACGTTTTTCTCTAGATTCCTGCACAGTGTTTGAGGAAGATGCGCTTTTAGTTGTAGAACTCGTAGTACACTTAGCCGCAGGGCGATCACACTTGCGTTTACTGCCAGCAGAAGAGGTCAGACTCGTAGTACCAGATCCAATTTTACGTTTGAGGAGAGAGCTTGAGGTAGGTGCAGCCAAGGAAGAAGACCTCTGATTCGAAGGTTTTGCTGAGCTTCTATCAAGTGATTTGGCAAAAGCAGAACTTAACTTGGGTCCTTCTTTGCCTGTAGATGGGACTATCACAGTCTTTCTCGACTCTGAAGGGATCTGCTTTGTAGATGAACGTGATGAAGGGCCGGTGATGCTACCTGCTCTCAGCATTGGTTTTGGTGCTGTCCCTGCTGTCTTCTTCGCAGCAGATACTGCAGTGGTAGTGGTGAATGCTGCTCCACTAGTGCTTGATCCTGCAGTGCCAGTACTGGCAGTAGATACAGTGCCGTCCTTCTTGCTCGTTGTTAGAGTCTTGGCTACAGTTGGTTGCATTTTTCTTCGTACTTCTTCTTTGAAGAAGAGGCGAAGTGGCTCCCACTGTTCAATCAGCCTGTCTAGGCACTGACCAAGGGACAGCCACCTTGTTGCGACATGCTTCAGAATCTTGTGTGTCGGGGCATCACAGAGTTCTTGCAGTGCTTTCACTCCTTTGACGCGTTTACTACTTTTGTCCAAGTAGTAGTAAATATCGATGAGAAAGTCATCTAATTCAATGGGTAAGGCCTGAGCCGCCTTCTTGGCCGTATTGTGCATCATATGGCAAGGGCATCCCATGATGTAGCACTCTGGATTTTGTTTGTGGATATAAGCAGCGACTCCTTTGTGCTTGCCCACCATGACAGAGGCATTATCAGCACAAAAGGAAACACAATTTCCCCACGGAATTTTCCTGTCACTGAACTCATGATCAAGCAGTTTGAAAATGTTTTCTCCAGTGGAATCTTGTTTGCACGCAGGCAAACTTAGCAAACCTTGCTTCACAATCCCAGCACTGTTGTCATAGTACGAAATCAGGACAGGATATAGCTGGGCCTCACCACTGTCATTGCTACCGTCTGTAGCTAGGCTAAATGGAGCTAGTCTAGCAATATCGGCAATAGATGAAGCAGTAACATTTGACAACTCACCAATTACACTGGTCAACAACAAATTTGTTGTCTGCATTTTTTAAGCTGATTTAGGACGAATCTGATGCGCTGAATCCAAAACTCACATTAGTTTTGTTCAATCAGGTCAAGTTTTTGAGATATGGCCACATGTCGTTTTTTTACATTTTTGTTCACATGTACGCATGTGTGGAGCATTTTAGAAGAAGTTGGTGGGGTAAAATGTCATGTCAAATAATTGTTTTAATTGGAAATAATTATTTTAATGACAAGAAGTATTCAGGTACGATAGTTCTGGGTGATTATGTCGAGAAAGGGATCAGTTTGAAGTCATAAAACCTCAAAATCTTCCAAAAATTGGTGAGGCAAAGCATAAAGTTCGTGGATCAAAACTAAAGTTAATGGGGCAGATTTTGTAATAATGTGATACAAAAAAGTTGTATTTCTTGAAATAACGAACTCTGAAGAATGTACAATACCTACATGCGCCAATTTATGACATGCGCTTCTGCTCAAGCTTGGAGTGCCACAGTACGAACCCAAAGATTGGAGACTGTTCATTGACAGCAGCAAGCGATCACTGAAATGTGTTCTGCTACACAACGGCAACCAGTTTGCCTCTGTACCCATCGCTCACTCGACTACACTGAAGGAGAAGTATGAAGCGGTGAAGTACGTGCTGGAGAAAATTGGTTATGATCAGCATAAGTGGTTTATTTGTGTTGACCTGAAGATGGTGAACTTTTTGTTGGGACAAAAGTCTGGCTTCACCAAGTACCCTTGTTTTCTGTGCATGTGGGATAGTAGGGACCGTGCTCAGCATTACACGAAGAAGGACTGGCCTGTGCGGGAGGAATTGGTGCCATGCAAAGAAAGGAACGTCATCAACGACCCTCTGGTGGACAGAGACAGAATACTCTTCCCACCGCTGCACATCAAGCTCGGCTTAATCAAGCAGTTCACCAAGGCTCTGGACAAAGATGGTGACTGCTTCACTTACTTGTGCCAGGCTTTTCCAGGATTGACCATGGAGAAGTTGAAAGTTGGCATCTTTGATGGTTCTCAGATCCGTCAGCTCATCAGAGATCCAGAGTTCAAAAACTCAATGAACGAAGTGGAACTGGAAGCGTGGAAGACATTTGTTTTGGTAGTGAAGAACTTTCTTGGCAACAATAAGGGCAGAAACTACGCAGAACTTGTCAACAACATGCTGACTGCTTTCAGAAACCTGGGCTGCAACATGAGCATCAAGATGCACTACCTATTTTCACATATGAACCGGTTTCCTGAGAACCTGGGTTCAATGAGTGACGAGCAGGGGGAGAGATTCCATCAGGACATGAAGGAGATGGAGACCAGGTATCAGGGTCGCTGGGACGCAGTCATGATGGCTGACTACTGTTGGAATCTGAAGAGAGACCTCCCTGCCGCTGAACATTCCAGGAGTTCGAAGAAACGGAAGTTCAAGCCCTGAAGTTTGAACAGTGGTGACGCAACATGCAATTTACTTGTACTTACCTTTATCAATGCCCACCATTCAGATGACAGTAATCGATGCTTCTATCATGTAATCAATAAATGTTGTTGGCAAAACATTTTTTTTTCTTAAAAACATGTTTAGGATGATATGTGTTGACAAAAATCAGCTGATAATGCCACAAAAATGTAATTGATTTTGTCACAAGATCTGATTTTTTCAAATCAACTTAACACAAAAACCTGACCTGATGGAGAGAAACGGATGCCATTTCCTGATTCAGCAGTGCCAGAATACCCTAATTCACTTGTAGAAATCTAGACAACATTCAGAAAGTAAAAAATTGTTGACCAGTGTTCTTTTTTTCTTCTTTGTTCTTGTTCTTTTTTTTTTTTTTTTTTTCTTGCTTTTTGTTCTTGTTTTTTTTTTTTTTTTTTTTTTTGTTCTTGCACATCTTGCACATCTTGCAAGTTTTTGTTCTTGCACATCCATACTTTGAAGCAACTTTTGAATCTGGAAACATCTTTTGAAATAGAGGTCCAGCATGATCTGAGACTGATATGGGCAAGTTATGTTCCACAATAAATCCACTAAAGAGAAGTTCCGCTCAGGTAACATCCTCTTCCTCGCTTGTCCCTTGTTTGGTGAAATAATTCAGAAGTGTACCGGTACTCGTGCTCGAAGATCTCTCCTTTGCAATGTCCGTGTGCCGTTTGCTTCCAACGTGCTTCCGAATATCATCGCGACCTCCGTGCTCAACTGAAATATCAACGCTGCATACTGTACAATACGCATGATGAATTCCTCTTTCAGACTTTCGAATACACGGGTATTGGAGACTGTATTCGGTCTTGTACTTCTGAGACCATTTCTTGGTCGTCGTAAGCTTCTTTTCTGCCATTTCGTAATCAACATCGAGGGTTTGAAGCATCGGTAACTTCGAAGTCGATGTTCCACAGCTGCAGCGCGACTCGTAGAACTCTAGCGGCTGTTAAACACCGCACGGTGGTCGCGACCGGTGGGCTGGTACGGGGCCCAGCTGCATGCAGTGAGCGTATCGCATGCATATACACTGTGCATACATACCGCATGCACTGTATTGCACACATACCGCATGCACTAAATCTCAGTGCATGATCGCATAAGCGAGATCCAGACCCAATGTTTCGCTGCTCCTCATTTGAATTTGCAATTTTTTACGTACAATTTGGTAGCAGCGAACGTTATGGAGTTACCACATGCTATACGTAGCAGACGATGCTTATCATTCAATTCTCATACTAGTACATTCTGATTAGTGAACAGTGCAAAAATATCAAAATTTCGGGAGGATAAGGATAGTGATCGTAAGGGCGGGAGTTTGGGTGAATTTTCGGAAGCCTCCCGATGAAATCGGGAGGGTTGGCATTGCTGGAGAAGGTCATGTGGTCTGATGAGACCAAAATAGAACGTTTTGGTTTAAACTCCACTCGCTGTGTTTGGAGGAAGAAGAAGGATGAGTACAACCCCAAGAACACCATCCCAACCGTGAAGCATGGAGGTGGAAACATCATTCTTTGGGGATGCTTTTCTGCAAAGGGGACAGGACGACTGCACCATATTGAGGGGAGGATGGATGGGGCCATGTATCGCGAGATCTTGGCCAACAACCTCCTTCCCTCAACAAGAGCATTGAAGATGGGGCGTGGCTGGGTCTTCCAGCATGAAAACGACCCGAAACACAAAATTAACAAATAGGTCAATTCAGTGAAAACCTGGCTCAAAGTCAGGATCCAAAGATCCCAGGTCAGCGACCCTAACCACAAATCCAACACCAGGCTTGCTGAAACATCTAACCTATGGTACAGAAAATAATTAAGGAGCAAAATGTGATTGTGAAACGACAGGAATAGCTTCAATTTCCTGAAAGGAACACCATTTCTATTGCTTATACGTTTCATGTCACGACATTCCCAAGGGATTTTTTCTCTTCCTTACATGATATGGACATTGTTGCCACAGCCCTTCCATTTCTTGCCACCTCTCCAGCATTTTTGTCTAAGTTGAAAAAAAAGATTTTAAGTTAATTTTTTGTACATTTGTTGAGATAGAAATATCCATAAACATGTTTTTAAAAGTTCAGAAGAGGAAAATAAATTTATTTACTCGAGATGCTTCCAAAGATCGGGATTTTATTGCTTGGTTGATGTGGATTACTGGATCAGACCGACGTCATCAGAAGCAGCAGACTCGTTCATGTTTGCTTCCCTGAAAAAAAGAACAGACCTCTGAAATCCACAACTTCATACAAACGTGTGAAACCAGATATCATATTCAGTCTTCATTTCAACAATTGACACTACAATGTCCCCTCCACCAAACATCACAAAAATAAAACAATATCAGAAAAAGGTGTCATAAAAATAAATAATAAAATAAAAACCATGATTTTGGTAGAGGCGGGCAGGCGAGTGAATGTTTTATCGATGTTTGTGAACCTCCTGCACACTGTCCTCATCTCTACACACTCCAACACCACGTCCCCAACTCCCCCCCCACCCCCACCCCTTTTCACATTCACAGTGATAAGTAAAAAGTAAATAAACTGGTTAATTGAATGAAAGTGTTGTTCATGTAGGAATCATGAAGGGATCATTGGACTCCACAGAATTCCTTGAGTTGGCTGACAGTATTCGTGGAATTATTCTGATAAAATATTGTACAGAGCAGTTGCTTCCATGCTTTATTATGAATCAAATATTTGAAAATTAAGAACAATATTTTGTTGTTTCGAGTTGAAGTGGAATTCCGTGAATCGCTTCTCACCTGACACTTGTCGTTTGCACTACTTCTCGATAGATATTCTGAAGAGATTCAACTTTCTCTTCTTCTCGTCTTCTTCTGCTACCCCTCCATTATTGTACGGTCTGGCGTTGGGAAAGGTCGTGGCCCAAGTCTTTCACGCATCAGTTGGCCAATGCTTTTGTTGACTCACAAGAATAAGTAATTTGTTCAGGATACCAGCGATAACTCGACAACTCTTTGCAAGAGACATGCGATCTGGAACATCCACCAAAACCCCCAGCGCCAGCAGATGGAACACTTAATATCTGGATCAAGATTCCAACACAAGGACACATATCTGAGTGCAAGCAACTCAAAGCAATCCCCAGCACTTAAACATCTTCATCTTCTTGCGTATGGCACCTTGGCTGCCGGGTAATAATCATTATGTTGGCGCACAACTATGCCGCTGATGCTGTACCCCAATACAAGGACACTGGTACTTATTTCGCCGACTTCAGAGGGATGAAAGGCTGAATCAACCCCACCTGGTGTTAATTCAGTGAAAACCTGGCTCAAACTCAGAATCCTAAGATCCCAAGTCAGCCACCCTAACCAAAAAACCCACATCAGGCTTGCTAAAACATCTAAGCTATGGTACAGAAAATAATTAAGGAGCAAATTGTGATTGTGAAACGACAGGAATTGCTTCAATTTCCTGAAAGGAACACCATTTATATTGCTTATACATTTCATGTCACGACATTCCGAAGGGATTTTTCTCTTCCTTACATGATATGGAAATTGTTGCCACAGCCCTTCCCTTTCTTGCCACGTCTCCAGAATTTTTGCCTAAGTTAAAAAAAAAAGATTGAAAAGTTAATTTCTTGTACATTTCTTGAGATAGAAATATCCACAAACATGTTTTTAAAATTGCAAAAGAGGAAAATAAATTTATTCACTTGAGATGCTTCCAAAGATCAGGATGTTTTGGCTTGGTGGATGTAGATGAGTGGATCAGACCGACGTCATCAGAAGCAGCAGACTCGTTCATGTTTGCTTCCCTGAAAAAAAGAACAGACCTCTTAAATCCACAACTTCATACAAACATGCGAAACCAGATATCATATTCAGTCTTCATTTCAACAACTGACAATACAATGTCCCCTCTACCAACATCACAAAAAATAAAACAATATCAGAAAAAGGTGTCATAAAAATAAATAATAAAATAAAAACCATTGATTTTGGTCGAGATGGGCAGATGAGTGAATGTTTCATCCATGTTTGTGAACCTCCTGCACACTGTACTCATCTCTACACGCGACAACACCACTCAAACACCACATCCCCAACTCCCCCCACCCCACCACCACCCCCCCCCCCTTTTCACATTCACAGTGATAAGTAAAAAGTAAATAAACTGATTAATTTAATTAAAGTGTTGTTCATGTAGGAATCATGATGGGATCAATGGACTCCTCAGAATTCCTTGAGTTGGCTGACAGTATTTGTGGTATTATTCTGAGATAATATTGTACAGAGCAGTTGTTTTCGTGCACTATTATGAATCATATATTTGCAAATGAAGATTAATATTTTGATGAGTCGAGTTAAAGTGGAATTCCGTGAATAGCTTCTCACCTGACACTTGTCGTTTGCACTTCTTCTCGATAGACATTCTGAAGAGATTGAACTTTCTCTTCTTCTGCTACCCTCCCTTATTATAGGGTCTGGTGTTTGGAACGGTCGTGGCCCAAGTCTTTCACAAATCAGTTGGCCAATGCTTTTGTTGACTCACAAGAATAAGTAATGTGTTCAGGATACCAGCGATAACTCGACAACTCTTTGCAAGAGATCTCCGATCTTGAACATCCACCAAAACCCCAAGCGCTCGCAGATGGAACACTTAATATCTGGATCAAGATTCCAACCAAGGACACACATCTGAGTACAAGTACCTCAAAGCAATCCCCAGTACTGAAACATCTTCTTCATCATCTTGCGTATGACACCTTGGCTGATGGGTAGCGATCATTATGTTGGGGCACAACTATGTCGCTGATGCGATACCCCGATACCAGGACACTGGTACATATTTCGCCGACTTCGGAGGGATGACAGGCTGAATCAACTCCACCCGGTGTTAATTCAGTGAAAACATAGCTCAAACTCAGGATCCTAAGATCCCAAATCAGCCACCCTAACCACAAAGCCAAATCCAGGCTTGCTGAAACATCTACCCTCTGGTACAGAAAATAATTAAGGAGCAAAATGTGATTGTGAAACGACAAGAATAGCTTCAATTTCCTGAAAGGAACACCATTTCCATTGCTTATACGTTTCATATCACGACATAACGAAGGGATTTTTTCTCTGACTTACATGATATGGACATAGTTGCCACAGCCCTTCCCTTTCTTGCCACGTCTCCAGCATTTCTGCCTAAGTTGAGAAAAAAAAGATTGAAAAGTTAATTTCTTGTGCATTTGTTGAGATAGAAATATCCACAAACATGTTTTTAAAAGTTCAGAAGAGGAAAAGAAATTTATTTACTTGAGATGCTTCCAAAGATTGGGATTTTTTGGCTTAGTGGATGTGGATGACTGGATCAGAACCACGTCATCAGAGGCAGCAGACTCGTTCATGTTTGCTTCACTGAAAAAGAACAGACCTCTGAAATCCACAACTTCGTGCCAATGTCCCAAACCGGATATCATATTCATTCTCCATTTCAACAACAGACACTACAATATCCCCTCTACCAAACATCACAAAAAATACGACAATATCAGAAAAAGGTGTCATAAAAATAAAAAATAAAATAAAAACCAT
This sequence comes from Eptatretus burgeri, assembly GCF_056783735.1. Lineage (NCBI taxonomy): Eukaryota > Metazoa > Chordata > Myxini > Myxiniformes > Myxinidae > Eptatretus > Eptatretus burgeri. The sequence continues at coordinate 22,076,389 of NC_140962.1, read as the reverse complement.
GATTTTGGTCGAGGCGGACAGAGGAGTGAATACTTTATCGATGTTTGTGAACCTCCTGCATACTGTACTCATCTCCACACACTCCAACACCACAACCCCAACTCCCCCACCCCTTTTCACCTTCACAGTGAAAAGTAAAAAGTAGCCTGGTGTTGGCTCAGTGGTTAGGGTGGTGGCTTGGGATCCTAGGGTCCTGAGTTCAAGCCCTGTCGGCTGCTGAATTTACACACCAGGGGGTTGACTCAGCCTGTCATCATTCCTAGTTTGGCGAAATGAGTACCAGTTCCAGTGTGTGTACTGGTCGAGGGGCACTGCATCAGCGACACAATCGCGCTTCAAGAAATGATAGCTGCCATACGACCACCACCACTAGTAAAAAGTAAATAAAATGATTAATTTAATTAATGTGTTGTTCATGAAGGGATCATGATGGGATCAATGGACTCCTCAGAATTCCTTGAGTTGGCTGACAGTATTTGTGGTATTATTCTGATATAATATTGGTTCACGAAAAAAATAAGCGACCATGATATTCGTTATTGTTGTGTGTCTGTCTGTCTGTCTGTCTGTCCTGAGCATAGCTCCGTGGTTTTTGATCCGATCCTGATTAAATTTTGGTGAGAGGTTTATATCATGATCTTGTTGTGTTTTCCTGAAAATGGGCATGGCGCACCCATCGTGGGCGGAGCCACGCCCAAAAAACGTGTTTTTAGCGGGTATCTGATTTCAATTTGCAGATTCTCCTCGGGGGTTTGTCGAATCTGACAGGGGTTTCGGTATTTGGTTAGCCCCATGGCGCCTGCATAGCCCCACGGAGCTCGATTTTTCATTTTCGTCCCAAGGTCAAGGTCACGAACTTAGAAATTTGCGAATTGTGTTTTTAGGGGGAAGCCGATTTCAATTTGCATCTTCTCCTTGGGTGTTTGTCGAATCTGACAGGGGTTTCGGTATTTGGTTAGCCCCATGGCACCTGCATAGCCCCACGGAGCTCGATTTTTCATTTTCTTCCCAAGCTCAAAGTCACAAGGTCACGAACTTAGAAAATTGCCATTTTGACATAAAAATCCATCTTCTCTGAGGGGTTTGTCTGCCATCTCTGTCTGCCAAAAATTTCGAATTTTGACATCAAAATCATGTGACCGCCCAAACTTTGAGAGCTCGGATGACAATATTTTTTATGCATAATCTTGAGGTCATTCCCCACCTAAAGTCTTGAAACCATTTTGCTCTATCTCGAACACCTTGCCTGTGGCGCCCCCTTCAAGTTTGTTTTTACGCTGATTTCATCAAAGTATGGATAATCCGATGAGTGTGAAATGCCATAGAGCCCATATGACGTTACATTGTTCCTGGAATGTTCCAGAGGAAGTTTTGCACCAAAGGTCATAATCCTTGACCTTTGACCTTTAAAGTTCACAAAGGTCAAATTGTCAAAGTTGTGGGAATCGAACTGGGTTTTAAACCTTCTTCGACGAAATAACTCCATTAAGCTGTAGCACGTATCCTGTTTCCTTATTTTAATGTCCACAACATTGTTTGTGACCTTTAAAGGTTATGCAAAGGTCAAATTTTTAAAGTTGTTGAACGAAACCAGGTTTTCGACATTTTGCAACGAAGAACCTGTCACTCGTACCACATCATGTTGATCATTTTTATAACTTGGTCAAACATTATCAGATTGTCTCATCCTTGACTTCTGAAACAATCTACATCGTCAAATACCGCTCGTGAACCATCGTCGTCTTCACACTTGTTGTACAGAGCAGTTGTTTCCATGCTTTATTATGAATCAAATATTTGAAAAAGAAGATGAATATTATGATGCATCAAGTTGAAGTGGAATTCCGTGAATCGCCTCTCACCTGGCACTTGTCGTTTGCACTTCTTCTCGATAGACATTCTGAAGTGATTGAACTTTCTCTTCTTCTTCTGCTACCCCTCCCTTTATAGGGTCTGCCGCTGATGCTCTACCCCTATACCAGGACACTGGTCCTTATTTCGCCGACTTCAGAGGGATAACTCGCTGAATCAACCCCACCTGGGGTTAATTCAGTGGACAACCTGGCTCAAACTCAAGATCCAAAGATTCCAAGTCAGCCACCCTACCATAAAGCCAACACCAGGCTTGCTGAAACATCTAACCTATGGTACAGAAAATAATTAAGGAGCAAAATGTGATTGTGAAACAACAGGAAAAGCTTCAATTTCCTGAAAGGAACTCCATTTCTATTGCTTGTACGTTTCATGTCACGACATTCTGAAGGGATTTTTTCTCTTCCTTACATGATATGGTCATTGTTGCCCCATCCCTTCCCTTTCTTGCCATGTCTCCAGCATTTTTGCGCAAGTTGAAAAAAAAGATGAAAGTTAATTTCTAGTACATTTGTTGAGATTGAAATGTCAACAAACATGTTTTTAAAAGTTCAGAAGAGGAAAATGAATTTATTTACTCGAGATGCTTCCAAAGGTCGGGATTTTTTGGCTTGGTGGATGTGGATGACTTGATCAGACCGACGTCATCAGAAGCAGCAGACTCGTTCATGTTTGCTTCCCTGAAAAAGAACAGACCTCTTAAATCCACAATTTCGTGCCATTGTCCTAAACCGGATATCATATTTATTCTCCATTTCAACAACTGACACTACAATGTCCCCTCCACCAAACATCACAAAAAATAAAACAATATCAGAAAAAGGTGTCATAAAAATAAATAATAAAATAAAAACCATGATTTTGGTCGAGGCGGGCAGAGTAGTGAATGTTTTATCGATGTTTGTGAACCTCCTGCACACTGTACTCATCTCTTCACACTCCAACACCACTCAAACACCACATCCACAACTCCCCCCACCCCCACCCCTTTTCACCTTCACATTGATAAGTAAAAAGTAAATAAACTGATTGATTTAATTCATGTGTTGTTCATGCAGGAATCATGATGGGATCAATGGACTCCTCAGAATTCCTTGAGTTGGCTGACAGTATTCGTGGTATTATTCTGATATAATATTGTACAGAGCAGTTGTTTCCGTGATTTATTATGAATCAAATATTTGAAAATGAAGATTAATATTTTGATGCGTCGAATTGAAGTCGAATTCCGTGAATCGTTTCTCACCTGACACTTGTCGTTTGCACTTCTTCTCGATTGACATTCTGAAGAGATTAAACTTTCTCTTCTTCTGCTACCCTTCCCTTATTATAGGGTCTGGCGTTGGGAACGGTCGTGGCCCAAGTCTTTCACGAATCAGTTGGCCAATGCTTTTCTTGACTCACAAGAATAAGTAATTTGTTCAGGATACCAGCGATAACTCGACAACTCTTTGCAAGAGATCTGCGATCTTAAACATCCACCAAAACCCCAGCGCAAGCAGATGGAACACTTGATCAAAATTCCAACCAAGGACACACATCTGAGTACAAGCACATCAAAGCAATCCCCAGCACTTAAACATCTTATTCATCTTCTTGCGTATGGCACCTTGGCTGATGGGTAGCTATCATTATGTTGGGGCACAACTATGTCGCTGATGCGATACCCCGATACCAGGACACTGGTACTTATTTCGCTGACTTCAGAGGGATGACAGGCTGAATCAACCCCACCTGGTGTTAATTCAGTGGAAACCTGGCTCAAACTCAGGATCCTAAGATCCCAAGTCAGCCACCCTCACCACAAAGCCAACACCAGGTTTGCTGAAACATCTAACCTATGGTACAGAAAATAATTAAGGAGCAAAATGTGATTGTGAAACGACAGGAACAGCTTCAATTTCCTGAAAGGAACACCATTTCTATTGCTTGTATGTTTCATGTCACGACATTCCGAAGGGATTTTTTCTCTTCCTTACATTATATGGACATAGTTGCCACAGCCCTTCTCTTTCTTGCCATGTCTCCAGCATTTTTGCCTGTTGGAAAAAAATATTGAAAAGTTAATTTCTTGTACATTTGTTGAGATAGAAATATCCACAAACATGTTTTTAAAAGTACAGAAGAGGAAAATAAATTTATTGACTTGAGATGCTTCCAAAGCTCTGTAATTTTTGGCTTGGTGGATGTGGATGACTGGATCAGACAGACGTCATCAGAAGCAGCAGAATCGTTCATGTTTGCTTCCCTGAAAAAGAACAGACCTCTTAAATCAACAACTTCATACAAACGTGTGAAACCAGATATCATATTCAGTCTTCATTTCAACAACTGACACAACAATGGCCCCTCCACTAAACATCACAAAAAATAACACAACATCAGGCAAAGGTGAAAAAAACACAAGATTTCGGTCGAGACAGGTGGACGAGTGAATGTGCCGTCCATGTTTGTTCATCTTTAATGATGTTACTGAAAAGAGTAAGTTTCCTGTTTGAAATGATTTTAAATTTTATTGTACTGCGAGAAAGGAAGAAAAAAAAAACAGCCTTTTTACAGCCATTTTCCCTGTTAGCTATTTTGCAGGCTCCATGCAATCATGGTTCCTTTCTTGAGGCAATGTTTTATGGCCAGATGCCCTTCCTGACGCCAACCCTGGTCGCCTCTTACAACACACAGGGATAAGGTATTGATGATATGATAGACCTATTCTAACCGGGGCATACACGAGGACCAATCGGATTTCACTGGTAATCATTTCGCCGACCTCAGAAGGATGACAGGCTGTCAACCCACTGGTGTTAATTCAGTGGAAAATGGGTCTCGAACTCAGGACCCTCGGATCCCAATCCACCACCTTAACCACGAAGCCAACACCAGGCTTGCCAGAAAGGCAAACAAATGAACAATTACCATACTCCTCTGCGCTCAGGACAAGATTCCATCCAATTTCCAGCCATGCGGCCATGTTGGATTTTGGACCAAGTCCAATATCTAATGGCATGATCCTTGGACCATACCTACCCCCCCCCCTCCACCAAGTTTCGTCGAAATCCGTCGAGGAGTTTTTCCGTAATACTGTTCACAAATAAACAAACAAATAAGCAGTCATAGACTGGTACTTACGAAATCGTCAAATGACCTCTGACCTTGTCTCATAAAAGCTGTGTCTCGAGAAGGTAGCGACGCAAACCAGAATTTTCTACGATGACTCTGTACGAAACCATCAAAAATCGAATGTTTTGGATGTTTGACCTCACTGTGACCTTGACCTTTGACCGATTTTGACCAAAATCTAATCAGCGCTAGCCATCACCCTCCTGAATCACATGGTGTAATTTGACATTGGTAGCTTCTTCCGTTCTCGAGTTATCATTTTTTGGATGTTTGACCTCACTGTGACCTTGACCTTTGACCGATTTTGACCAAAATCTAATCAGCACTAGCCATCACCCTCCTGAATCACGTGGTGTAATTTGTCATTGGTTGCTTCTTCTGTTCTCGAGTTATCGTGCCTACAAGAAACCCGTATCTTGCCAAAAGGTGACCGACCACGTGTGACTTCTTTAAGGTCACACTGAGGTGAACAGAGCTGCTATCCACCAGGAGCGACTCCTTGAGGAATATCTGCCGACGAGATTCCGATGAGAATCGTTCTACAGAGTAACCATGAAAAATATGTGTTTGCCTCATAACGTCACCAAATGACGTCACAATGTCTCAAACTTGACATATCTAGAAAGCACTCATCGAGGTGTTCAATTTGACGTACACGATATGGTTCCTAAAACTTGAAAATTTGACCTTGGGGTCAAATATGTTTGACCTCAGGCGCTAACCATGAAAGTCAAGGCCAATCGCCACCAAAAACGAATCAGCTGAGCACCAGACCATATACTACATTCCCATAAAGTTTGGAGACGATTCGCTTAAAATTACTCAAAAAATAAGGGTTACGTCGACTCCCCTGATTTGCGGCAAAGTGACCTTGACCTTCAAAATTTTATGCGCTGAAAGGGACCTCTATAGGCCTCTGATATGCGAAGTTACAAAAATTTCCAAAGATAACTGTGCTCTGCAGAGTGATTTATACATGATTACAGACAAAAAAAACCAAAAAAAACATATGAAGCTCAAGGCCAATCGCCACCAAAAATTAATCAGCTGAGCACCAGACCATGAACTATATTCCCATGAAGTTTGAAGACGATCCGATCAAAATTACTCAAAAAATAAGGGTTATGTCGACTCCCCTTATTTGCGACAAAGTGACCTTGACCTTTGACCTTGACCTTCAAAATTTTGTGCGCTGAAAGGGACCTCTATAGACCTCTGATATGCGAAGTTACAAAAATTTCCAATGATAACTGTGCTCTGCAGAATTTTTTTATATGTGATTACAGACAAAAAAAAAAAAAAAACAAGCTGACAAACATATCTTGCAAAAACTTCGTTTTGGCAAGATATCAAACAAACAAACAAACAAACAAACAAACAAACAAACAGAAACGGAAGTCATCAATATACTGACGAAATCTTTAGATTTCGTAAGTAAACAAACAGAAAGGGGTGAAAACAGTAACCTCCGATCTTCGATGGCGGAGGTTAATAAATAGTGAGTCGGACATGACGTCAACGATGGTGTTGACAATGAAACAAAAAGTGAAAATCGTGACTTTCTGGTTGGAGACAAAATCCCACGTGTACAGACGAGAATTTTTGTCTTCTTCTTCTTCCTAAAGTTACTTTTCCTTATGATGAGGTGTGTGTGGCAATGGGGGCCGGCAGCTGAAGGGAGGAGGAGGAGGAGGAGGAGGAGGAGGAGGAGGAGGAGGAGGAGGAGAGGAGGAGAGGAGGGGAGGAGGGGAGGAGGAGGAGGAGGAGGAAGAGGAGGAGGAGGAGGAGGAGGAGGAAGAGGAGGAGGAGGAGGAGGGGGAAGAGGAGGAGCAGGAGGAGGAGGAGGAGGAGGGGGAGGAGGAGGAGGAGGGGAGGAGGAGGAGGAGGAGGGGAGGAGTGGGAGGAGGAGGAGGAGGAGGGGAGGAGGGGGAGGAGGAGGAGGGGGAGGAGGAGGAGGAGGAGGGGAGGAGGAGGGGAGGAGGTGGGGAGGGGGAGGAGGAGGAGGAGGGGAGGGGAGAGGAGGAGGAGGAGGGGAGGGGAGGAGGAGGAGGAGGAGGAGGGGGAGGAGGAGGAGGAGGAGGGAGGAGGAGGAGGAGGAGGAGGAGGAGGGGGAGGAGGAGGGAGGAGGAGGGGAGGAGGAGGAGGAGGAGGGGGAGGAGGAGGGGAGGGGGAGGAGGAGGGGAGGGGGAGGAGACGCCATTAAAAACGGTTGCACTGAAGAACCTTCGTGTGCGCTGACTTTGCCCCACCACAGTGTGGCAGTGGGAACAGTTGTGGGTTCAATCTTTCACGAATCGTTTGACCCACACGTTTGTTCACTTAAAAGAATTTGCAATTTGTTCAGGGAACCGGCGATAACTCCACAACTGTTTGTTAAACACATGATGGATCTTTAACATACACCAACCCCCCCCCCCCCCCACCTTGAGATCTGTGGTACCAGGCTCGGGGGGATCGCCGGCCAATTAATATCCGTCAAGCGAACAACTCGATGTCATGAGGGGATGGGGGAAGTGAGGTAAATGGAGGGGATGGTGGAAGTGAGGTAAATGGAGGGGATGGGGGAAGTGAGGTAAATGGAGGAGATGGTGGAAGTGAGGTACATGGAGGGGATGGGGGAAGTGAGGTAAATGGAGGGGATGGGGAAGTGAGGTAAATGGAGGAGATGGTGGAAGTGAGGTAAATGGAGGGGATGGGGGAAGTGAGGTAAATGGAGGGGATGGGGGAAGTGAGGTAAATGGAGGAGATGGTGGAAGTGAGGTACATGGAGGGGATGGGGGAAGTGAGGTAAATGGAGGGGATGGGGGAAGTGAGGTAAATGGAGGAGATGGTGGAAGTGAGGTAAATGGAGGGGATGGGGGAAGTGAGGTAAATGGAGGGGATGGTGGAAGTGAGGTAAATGGAGGAAATGGGGGAAGTGAGGTAAATGGAGGGGATGGGGGAAGTGAGGTAAATGGAGGGGATGGTGGAAGTGAGGTAAATGGAGGAGATGGTGGAAGTGAGGTAAATGGAGGGGATGGGGGAAGTGAGGTAAATGGAGGAAATGGTGGAAGTGAGGTAAATGGAGGGGATGGGGGAAGTGAGGTAAATGGAGGTAAATCACCAGAGTAAAATAACTCGTAATTGGGTTACACTCGACATGAAGAGATAAAATTAAGTTGTTAATGTTGTGAAAACCCCCGTGTGAGGTACCTTGGTTGCGATTTATTCTTGAAAAGCCCCGTTCTGGAAGCCAAGACGCTTTGTGAAAAATTATTCAGTGAAAATAATCCTGGAGCCGTCGGAAACACGTCGAGCAGCGCGAGATCCTCACGTCGCACTGAGTATCACGTGACTGTTCCATTGTAACCACGTGGTTACATCTGTGACGTCGGTCGCCTCGCACTTCAACGGCGGAGTTTCAGCACGGAACCGTGGTGCATTCTCTGTGTTCGTCATCGTCGTTTAGTAATTTTTAAAATAAATAAATCATTATTTATCATGGAGAAGAGTTGGGTTGGGGTTTGGTGGCGGCCGGAGGGACTTGAACCGAATGATATTTTAATCATAATAACAGTAATCGTCTATTTTAAAATCCTTTCATGAATTAATGCATTGTAATTATTTTAATCGGAGGTGTAATTTCCATTTCATCTTCTCCTCCCCCCATTCGAACAACTTCACTCCATCTCAACAATCTGCTCACACAACATACGTGTGACGTCATCACACTTGCGATCTGCCATGTTTGATTACCACAGATGGTCCACGTGGATCCGATTGTATCATCGTTTTTACTTTCGACATCATCATCATACTGGAGCACGCAATTTAGTGTCTTGTTTGTGTGTATTTTGACCACCACACCAATCTTGAGAGGACTAAGGGTCTCGTTGTGATGGAGTTTGTGGTGACTTCATTTCTCCCTCGCCCCTTCCCCAAGAGAGTTTTTCCGACTTGGACAAACGCCGTGTTAACATGTATAAATAGCTGATCGTGGGGTATGTTCAGTTACCAAGCAGCTAGCTCGCGCTCGTCAAGTTGACTTGATTTGAAGGACTCAAACGAGCGCTTCAACTGAACAGAGCGCTCGACACTGCTAAACAAAATGTCGGTGCCAATGAAAGTGGTGCTGTCGTGGTTATTCAATCAAATGGTGTTCGGGCCGTCATTTTCAATTCTCCTTGATCCTCTTGTGACAAGAACTTCGCCAAACAAGCTTCTTGTGGTAAACAGAGCAGCACATTTGGCCCATCAGGCCTGCGCTGTTATTTGCAACCTCTGGTTGTTTTTCTGTGCTGTATCCTTCTTAAATGCTGGGCGTCGAGGAAGGAAGCAACACGGACCAGTTTTTTAAGTGTTTGGTATTCCTCGGACGGGATTCGAACCACCGACCTCCCAGACTCAGCGTGGATGCTCCAACTATTACAGCACTGATGCTGGTACAAGTACAATGCATCACACATATAATTATATTGTTACGGTTGTGGAAATTCACAGAACACCATTCAGGTTCCCCGAAGATCAGTTATGTCGATAAGTGTGTGTCCAGGTTTGATTTCCCCACCGATGTAGAAAGGGATTTTTCGTGTGCCGGGCTGTACATCTTTGATTTAGCCGTTATTCTGTTCTATCTTTTATTTCAAACAAACAGCATCTCTTCAACGACACCACTACAACCATGCCACCTCCACCACCACAACAGCATCTGAACAACTCCCGCCCTATATCCCTCAGAACGGCGTAAACAGAAGTGACGGTTATTACAAAAACAACCGGACCACTTCTAGGATTTTCCCCCGCGCGCCGGAAAGGGAGGGCGAACGCCCCGGACCCGATAAAAGGGCCGTGTTGGAACACCGAGGGGGCGGTTGGCGAGCAAGGGCGTAGCCACAGGTCCAAAAGCGATGAGGCGAAAAGAGGTTAACTGTCCTATTTAGGTATTGTGATAGGAGTGGAGATAAGAGTATTCAGAGCACTGCGGGGAAGCTTTGATATTTTACTCCCCAGGGAGCTCAGATGGCCAGAGGGTCAGGGCATATCATATTTCAGGAAATGAGCGACAAGGAAACTGCCTCGTCTGCCTCAGCCTGGCTACGCCCAAGGCGAGTTGGTGAGGAAATCGGTGTGGAGAGCGCCAGGGTTGGCGAGTTGGTGAGGAAATGGGTGTGGAGAGCGCCAGGGTTGGCGAGTTGGTGAGGAAATCGGTGTGGAGAGCGCCAGAGTTAGGTAGTTGGTCGAGTTGGAGCCGGAGAGAAGTCGCCAGCCGGATCGCCGTTGGAGGCGTCGTTGGAGTTGAGAGTTGAGTTGGGGAGCTGGTGGAGTCCAGTGGAGTGCGGGCAGAGACATCGAGGGTCGCCCAGCGAGTCACCAGGAGGGTGGCAGGTAGCCTGCTCGGTCTCCCGGAGCCCCTGCGGTCATCCCGGCTCCGAGCAATTATAAAGGCTTACGAGCCCGGTGCTTTCCTTTTTTCTTTCTTGAGGTTTTTGCATGAAAGTCTGTGGTGCCTTGTCTTCGAAGTAGTGAACTGACTAAATGCATGTAGAGAATAAATAGACATCGGCTGAAGGTCTTCTTGCTCATGTCATTTTCCCCTACCCCCATTCATCGCCTTGCTTGCATATATGCTTGTGTTCAAATAAATGTTCCCTATTGTTGAATATTCACCTGCTCGTTGCGTCCCTTCCTCCATTGAACTGCCATAATTGCGTTCGTAATAAATAGCTGGCTGATTGATAGCTGATAAAACGTACATCTGGTCCTATGGGGCTTGGCGATATAAAACCGCACGGCAATCGCGAACGGAACGAGCTGCGTAAAGCAGCTCGTTTCCGTGCAGGCTCCATTGAGGCGTAGATGCGCGGCATATCTGTCTGCGCGAATAATTAGGTACATCAACAATTCGGCAATCAACCCTGTAGTGCGTGGACAGAAGAGTTGGCTTATTTATGGTGTGGTTAACAACACCCGTAGCTGGGTTTCGGCGTTGATTCGGAAAGCTGCGACTGGATTGCCACGTTCGGTGGGCGCGCGCGGCCGCAAATTGGCCTGAGGCGGTCGTCCGCACGCCGGAGTGGCGACAATCCACAACTATATATATATATATATATATATATATATATATATATATATATATATATATATATATATATATATATATATATATATGTATATATTGGTGCGGGCCCATAGGCGCGAGCTCATATGTGCGTGCCTGTACGTGCATGCCCGTACGTGCAAAAAATTTTTTTTATTGTGACCAACAGTGACGTCATAGCACTGTGTACTGTCATTGGTTGATAAATAAATGGCCGTAATTTGGGAACCACTCGTCCGATTAATAACAAACATTGAAAATGCACGTCCGCAGGGTCCCCGCAATATTCCTGGCAAGTTTCAATCAGATCGGACCAGTGGCTGTCGAGAAATGGCGGTCGCAGACACACATACAGACACACACATACAGAGATTGCTGGAATTATAGATAGAAGACTAGTGCGGGCCCATAGGTGCGGACCCGTAGGTGCGTGCCCGTACGTGCATGGCCGTACATGCAAAAAAAACAAAAAACTGGATTGGGGCATTGTTTCAATTATATCGGACCAACTGTGTAATAAATGGCCATAACTTGGGAAACACTTGGGAAGCGGCTGAAACGGATGAGGAAGAACGATGTCAAACTTTGAAAAGGCACATACTCAGGTTCCAGCGTCAATTGTGACATCATATTAAAAAATAAAAAATAAAAAATAAAGACCAATGTCACCCGCAGGGTGACCCATATCTTGCCAAAAGGTGACCGACCACGTGTGACTTCTTTAAGGTCACACTGAGGTGAACAGAGCTGCTATCCACCAGGAGCGATTCCTTGAGGAATATCTGCCTACAAGAGATTCCGATGAGAATCGTTCTACAGAGTAACCATGAAAAATATGTGTTTTCCTCATAACGTCACCAAATGACGTCATAATGTCTCAAGCTTGACATATCTAGAAAGCACTCATCGAGGTGTTCAATTTGAGGTACTACACGATATGGTTCCTAAAACTTGAAAATTTGACCTTGGGGTCAAATATGTTTGACCTCAGGCGCTAACCATGAAGGTCAAGGCCAATCGCCACCAAAAACTAATCAGCTGAGCACCAGACCATATACTACATTCCCATAAAGTTTGGAGACGATTCGCTAAAAATTACTCAAAAAATAAGGGTTATGTCGACTCCCCTGATTTGCGGAAAAGTGACCTTGACCTTTGACCTTGACCTTCAAAATTTTATGCGCTGAAAGGGACCTCTATAGGCCTCTGATATGCGAAGTTACAAAAATTTCCAATGATAACTGTGCTCTGCAGAATTTTTTTATGCGTGATTGCAGACAAAAAAAAAAACACAAGCTGACTAACATATCTTGCAAAAACTTCGTTTTGGCAAGATATCAAACAAACAAACAAACAAACAAACAGAAACGGAAGTCATCAATATACTTACGAAATCTTTAGATTTCGTAAGTAACAAACAAACAGAAAGGGGTGAAAACAGTAACCTCCGATCTTCGATGGCGGAGGTTAATAAATAGTGAGTAGGACATGAGGTCAACGATGGTGTTGACAATGAAACAAAAAGTGAAAATCGTGACTTTCTGGTTGGAGACAAAATCCCACGTGTACAGACTATAATTTTTGTCTTCTTCTTCTTCCTCAAGTTTCTTTTCCTTATGAAGAGGTGTGTGTGGCAATGGGGGCCGGCAGCTGAAGGGAGGGGGAGGAGGAGGAGAAGGAGGTGGGGGAGGAGGAAGAGGAGGAGGAGGAGGAGGAGGAGGAGGAGAAGAAGAAGGAGGAGGAGGAGGAGGAGGAGGAGGAGACGCCATTAAAGGAGACGCCACCTTGAGACCTGTGGTTCCAGGCTCGGGGGGGTCGCCGGCCAATAAATATCCGTCAAGCGAACAACTCGATGTCATGAGGGGATGGGGGAAGTGAGGGAAATGGAGGTAAATCACCAAAGTAAAATAACTCATAATTGGGTTAAACTCGACATGAAGAGATAAAATTAAGTTGTTAATGTTGTGAAAACCCCGTGTGAGGTACCTTGGTTGCGATTTATTCTTGAAAAGCCCCGTTCTGGAAGCCAAGACGCTTTGTGGAAAATAATTCAGTGAAAAAAAATCCTGGAGCCGTCGGAAACACGTCGAGCAGTGCGAGATCCTCACGTCGCTCTGAGTATCACGTGACTGTTCCATTGTAACCACGTGGTTACATCTGTGACGTCGGTCGTCTCGCACTTCAACGGCGGAGTTTCAGCACGGAACCGTGGTGCATTCTCAGTGTTCGTCATCGTCGTTTAGTAATTTTTAAAATAAATAAATCATTATTTATCATGGGGAAGAGTTGGGTTGGGGTTTGGTGGCGGCCGGAGGGACTTGAACCGAATGATATTTTAATCATAAATAACAGTAATCGTCTATTTTAAAATCCTTTCATGAATTAATGCATTGTAATTGTTTTATTTGGAGGTGTTATTTCCATTTCACCTTCTCCCCCCCCCCCCATTCGAACAACTTCACTCCACCTCAACAATCTGGACACACAACATACGTGTGACGTCATCACTGAAATGAATGCGAGGGAAAAACCTTCGGAGTGTCGGCTTTATTTCACTTGATTGAAGCCGATTCTACAGACACATAAAGGAATACATGTGCAGCAAGGAATACATGTGCACTCGATCACCGCAAAATAAATCAGCAATTAGCCAGCATAAGCACGGAGTCCGGTATACTCTCAATTCTCACCATTCAACGACCACCAAGTGAACCACCGCCGTAAATGACAATGCTCCAGGGACAATCCCACCGACCGCGCGGCATCACGGTTTTATCTGTCTCGTGTGCGAGCCGCGCGACATGTGATCACGCGTCACATCCTTTAATTCATCACATTCTCCCCGTCTTTAAAATGTAACAAGAGGCTCAACTAACGCACCATGATTACTTCAACGCAATAGGGGTATACATTTCAAGCAGCACGAACTATTTAAACTACAGAGCATACATTCCAAGCAGTGAGGATTATTTTGAGTTATAGGAGCATGGTAAGGTGCCATCGAGGGATGCCGATTATCCCCTTTACAGATCGAGTCGGCAAGGGGGTTTTATCCGTCGACCTCTCCGGGAGTAAATGGTGGTTTCACTTGAGGGAGGCCTCCGATCCTCTTGGGGAGCCTCGACTCGTGCCGGGGATGACTCCTCGATCGCTCTCGGGTGGAATGCGGTAGCTCCGTCGCCACCATTCTCGGGTGGAGTTCCTGGGGGGAAACACCTGGGGAGGGAATGTCAGAGGGAGGAGTGCCGGATGGAGGAGTTCCTGCAGGAGGAGTACCTGCGGGAGCCAGATGGCGAACCGACACAGTGGTCTCCCTGCCACCAGGAAGTCTTACATGAGCATACTCAGGATTAGCATCGATGAGTTTGACCTCCTCCACCATTGGTTCATACTTGCTTTGTCGTACCGGGCGCTTCATGAACACTGTTCCGGGTTCAGTTAGCCAGTTGGGCACCGATTGGCCGTCAACATGACGTCGTTGGTGAGTAAACATTCGTTCGTGAGGAGTAGCATTGGTGGACGTACAGAGCAAAGAGCGTATGGAATTCAGAGCGTCGAGTAGGGTAACCTCCCACCGCTCGAGCCCCAGTCCTCTCGATTTCAGCGCCAGGGTTACGGCTTTCCAAATGACTCCATTATACCATTCCACCTGCCCATTACCCAGTGGGTTGTAACCCGTCGTTCGACTAGTTGCTATGCCGTGTTCATATAGGAACTGTTTGAGCTCGACCGACATGAAACACGGCCCTCTGTCTGAATGTATGTACGACGGTTTCCCAAACATGGCAAAGAGGTCAGAGAGACATTTCACGACAGTGCCCGAGGTCATATCCGAGCATGGGAATGCGAATGGGAACCTTGAGTATTCATCAACAACAGTGAGTATGTATCTGTTGTCTGTCTCAGTCGGCAGGGGCCCTTTGAAGTCGATATTTAGTCTCTCGAAGGGGGAAGTGGCCTTGTTCAATCTTCCGGGAGCAGCGCTATAGAATCTGGGTTTTCGTTCAGCACAAACTGGGCAAGAAACATTCATTTGTTTCATATCTTCGATAGAATAGGGAAGGTTTTGTCTGCGCACGAAATGTGCCATTCTGGTTACCCCCGGGTGGCACAGAGACTCATGGAGGTCTTGCAAAGCCCGACCGATTGTCGCCGAACAGTAGACCCGAGAGAAGGTGTCTGCAGCAGGGTTTTCCCTCCCGGGCCGATAAACAATGTCATAACTATAACAAGATAGATCTATCCGCCATCTCATTATTTTCTCGTTCTTAATTTTCCCGTTATTTTTCCCATCAAACATGAAGGCAACGGATCACTGGTCCGTGACGAGTGTGAAGTGGTTGCCCAGTAAATAATGTCTCCATTTACGTAGGGCTTCGACAATAGCGTACGCTTCCTTCTCTATTGCCGAGTGTCTCTGCTCGCTTCCTGAGAGAGTTCTCGAGAAGAACGCGACGGGTCATCCGGACTTATTGAACGTCGCGGCAATCGCGTGATTGGAAGCGTCCGTTTCCACCACGAACGGCACCGTGCTGTCGATCGATAATACCACGGAATTACTGATATCGTCTTTGAGTTTGTGGAAAGCTTTTACAACAGCGGCATCTGGCAGGAAGTTTTTGCAATGCACCAGGGGATGTATTTTTTCAGAGTATTGGGGGATCCATCTAGCGTAGTAAGCGAACATCCCGATCACTCGACGCAATGTCTGCAGGTCATGAGGTGGGGGTAGCTCACGGAATGGGCGCAATCGTTCAGGATCGGGCTTTATCGTGCCGTCGGCTATTGTGTAGCCGAGAAGATTAATTGACCTTGCCAAGAATACGCATTTCTCGTAGTTGAGAGTCAGATTATATTTTCTAGCAATGCTCAAGAATCTGTCCAGATTCATATCACGTTCCCCCCGATCCTGACAGCACACCGTGACATTGTCCACGTAAACAAAAGTGTCTTTGAGGTTTTCATCCGAGATGATGTCGTCCATAACTCGTTGGAAGCAAGCTACTCCATTAGTGACACCGAACGGAATCCTCCGAAATTGATAGAGGCGTCTACCTGCCTCGAACGCGGTGTAAGGTTTGTCTTCCTCTCGAATGGGAACTTGATGATAGGTGCTTCGCAAATCGATGGTGCTGAATATTTTGTAATTGGCCACGCGTTCGACCATCTCGTCTATGCGCGGCAAAGGGTAGGCATCGAGATGGGTGAAGCGGTTGACCGTTTGAGAGTAATCGACAACCATTCGTTTCTTATGGTTCTGACTGGTAGTCACCAACACCTGCGCGCGCCATGGCGAATCGCTCGGTTCTATAATACCTTCTTCCAGCAATCGCTTGGTCTCGGAAGCGATGAAGTCCATATCGGTGGGGGTGTATCGTCGCGATTTCATCGCTATCGGTTTACAGTCCGGCGACAAGTTAGCAAACAGCATGGGGGACGATACCTCTGCGGTGGTCAGAGCATTTAGAATTAGACGAGGTTTGCTTCCTCCAAAGGGTATTTCGACGCTCGTGTGCTGCTTGAGGACATTATGACCCAGAATTACATCTGCGCATAAATCACGAAGCAACAGTACCCTTACATCCCGATGCGTGTAGCCTTTTACGTCCAACTCAACTTTGCAGTACCCTCGTACGCGGGACTGTAGTGATGTGGAGGCCATGCATACCGTATTGTCTGTCGGGTGGAGCTTCCATTTCCTGCCCTTCGCTAGTGAGCTGTTGACGAAACTTTCAGAGCGACCGGTATCAATCAGAGCCTCAGCCATTTGCCCGTTAAATCGTACGTTGATGATAACTTTGGATAGATTCCCCGGTGAAGCTGCTGTTACTTTCTTTTGTGAGTAGAGAGCCGCAGAAGTGGGTTTATTTCTTCTCAGAGTAGATTTGCATACCCTGGCATAATGCCCTTTCTTGTCACAGTTCATGCATGTGGCATCCCTGGTGGGGCATTTGTTACGGAGGTGTCTTTTATACCCACAAAATAAGCATTTACCAACCGAAGTAGTTGCTGAGGAGTTTGACGAGGTCTGGGTATCCGATTCCTCAGGTTTATCTCCATCCTCAGTGTCGGAGGTGTCCCGGAGGGTTCCTTGAGTTTCCGCCGTAGCAGCGTTCATTAGCAACACCGGTGTCCCATATGACTCAGATTGCTACTGAGCCGTATCCAGAGCTCGGGCCTGGTCAGCTACCATTTCAAGAGTGGGTTGTGCTTTTTCCAGTAAGCGTTGCCGAATGGGGGCTGACCGGAGCCCCTGGATGAACGCCTCTCGGGTCGCTTCATCTCGATGTTCCTCGGCGGTTTCAGCCCAGAAACTGCAGTCTTTGCCCAACTGCATCAGAGCTTGCAGGAACTGATCGATTGTCCCCCCGGCTGCTTGCCTGCGTGTGTTGAGAAGATGTCATATGTATACCTCGTTCTTGCGCTTCACGTAGAGCGCCCGCAGCACGTCGATCGCTGCGTCGTAGGTGTCACACTCCGAGAAGAGCCTGAATACGCTGGGCGAGACATGGTTTACAAGTGCGGCCAATTTCTCGGCTCCCTCTTCAATGATGGTCAGATAGTGTGAGAAGGAACGGAACTAATGCGACCACTTCATTTCCGAGTCAGTAGCGTTGGGGTCTGCATCGAACCTCTCCGGCTTGTAGATCTTGTCCATAGTCGGTTGAGGGAGCCGAAGGAATCAAGTGAAATAAATTGAAATGAATGCGAAGGAAAAACCTTCGGAGTGTAGGCTTTATTTCACTTGATTGAAGCCGATTCTACAGACACATAAAGGAATACATGTGCAGCGAGGAATACATGTGCAGCAAGGAATACATGTGCAGCAACGAATAAACGTGCAGTCGATCACCGCAAAATAAATCAGCAATTAGCCAGCATAAGCACGGAGTCCGGTATACTCTCAATTCTCACCATTCAACGAGCACCAAGTGAACCACCGCCGTAAATGACAATGCCCCAGGGACAATCCCACCGACCGCACGGCAGCACGGTTTTTTCTGTCTCGTGTGCGAGCCGCGCGACATGTGATCACGCGTCACATCCTTTAATTCATCACAATCACACTTGCGATCTGCCATGTTAGATTATCACAGATGGTCCAGTTGGATCCGATTGTATCATCGTTTTTACTTTCGACATCATCATCATACTGGAGCACGCAATTTAGTGTTTTGTTTGTGTGTATTTTGACCACCACACCAATCTTGAGAGGACTAAGGGTCTCGTTGTGATGGAGGTTGTGGTGACTTCATTTCTCCCTCGCCCCTTCCCCAAGAGAGTTTTTACGACTTGGACAAACGCCGTGTTAACATGTACAAATAGCTGATCGTGGGGTATGTTCAGTTACCAAGCAGCTAGCTCACGCTCGTCAAGTTGACTTGATTTGAAGGACTCAAACGAGCGCTTCAACTGAACAGAGCGCTCGACACTGATAAACAAAATGTCGGCGCCAATGAAAGTGGTGCTGTCGTGGTTATTCAATCAAATGGTGTTCGGGCCGTCATTTTCAATTCTCCTTGATCCTCTTGTGACAAGAACTTCGCCAAACAAGCTTCTTGTGGTAAACAGAGCAGCACATTTGGCCCATCAAAGCCTGCACTGTTATTTCCAACCTGGGTTGTTTTTCTGTGCTGTATCCTTCTTAAATGCTGGGCGTCGAGGAAGGAAGCAACACGGACCAGTTTTTTAAGTGTTTGGTATTCCACGGACGAGATTCGAACCACCGACCTCCCAGACTCAGCGTGGATGCTCCAAGTATTACAGCACCGAGGCTGGTACAAGTGCAATGCATCACACATATAATTATATTGTTACAGTTGTGGAAATTCACAGAACACCATTCAGGTTCCCCGAAGATCAGTTATGTCGAAAAGTGTGTGTCCAGGTTTGATTTCCCCACTGATGT
This sequence comes from Eptatretus burgeri, assembly GCF_056783735.1. NCBI lineage: Eukaryota > Metazoa > Chordata > Myxini > Myxiniformes > Myxinidae > Eptatretus > Eptatretus burgeri. The sequence continues at coordinate 22,057,415 of NC_140962.1, read as the reverse complement.
AGAAAGGGATTATTCGTGTGCCGGGCTGTGCATCTTTGAGTTAGCCGTTATTCTGTTCTATCTTTTATTTCAAACAAACAGCATCTCTTCAACGACACCACTACAACCACGCCACCTCCACCACCACAACAGCATCTCAACAACTCACGCCCGATATCGAGAAAAAGCAGTCGCAGACAGACAGACGCACACAGAGATTGCTGGAATTATAGAAAGGTATAATTACCCCCCCCCCCCCGAAGCCTGGTACCACAGGTAATCATCACCTTGTAAAAAGGGATCTAAAGGGGTGGGGGGGGGGTTGGTGGATGTTAAAGATCCATCATGTGTTTAACAAACGGTTGTGGAGTTATCGCCGGTTCCCTGAACAAATTACAAATTCCTTTAAGTGAGCAAACGTGTGGGTCAAACGATTCGTGAAAGACTTGAGCCCACAACTGTTCCCACTGCCACACTGTGGTGGGGCAAAGTCAGCGCACACGAAGGTTCTTCAGTGCAAACGTTTTTCATGGCATCTCCTCCTCCTCCTCCTCCGCGAGTTGCCGGCTCCCATTGCCACACACACCTCATCATAAGGAAGGGAAACTTGAGGAAGAAGAAGAAGAAGACAAAAATTATAGTCTGTACACGTGGGATTTTGTGTCCAACCAGAAAGTCACGATTTTCACTTTTTGTTTCATTGTCAACACCATCGTTGACGTCATGTCCGACTGACTATTTGTTCGAAATGCATTAAAACCTCCACCACCAAGACGGGCAAGAGAGAAGGGTACACAGCACGGGAAACGAAAGAATATCGGGCTCTTCAAATAGTCCACTTTCTTTGAAACACCTTGGTGGTGTGTGTGTGTATTTGTGTGAATGTGTGTGTATTTGTGTGTGTATGTGTTTGCGTGTGGTGTGTGTGCATGTGCGTGTTTGTGTGTGTGTGTATGTGTTTGCGTGTGGTGTGTGTGTGTGTGTGTGTATGTCTGTGTGTATGTGTGTGTGTGTTTGCGTGTGGTGTGTGTGCATGTGCGTGTTTGTGTGTGTGTATATGTGTTTGCGTGTGTGTGTGTGTGTGTGTGTGTGTATGTCTGTGTGTATGTGTGTTTAAAGCCTCAAAATTGATCACTTGTCATTTTACATCCCCAAAACGTCACAGTGTGGTCCTGCAAGGAAGAATCACATTTCAGTAAATCCCCAAAATAATTTTCAGGTGTCCAGTGTGTCCCAGGAAAGACGTTACATTGTGGAAATATTGTCACGAATTTGGAAGCCTTGTGCACACAGACAGCCGTCCCCTGAAGCTCAGTTATATCGGTGTGTATTTCTCGTTAGGGTCCCGTCTCGAGTCTTGTGGGAATTGGATGTTCATGCGCTGAGGAGTTATTTTGATAGTTAGGATTTTTACATCAACAATAACTACAACAACACCTGCCTTCGCTTCCTCCCACCATCCTCCACCGGCACCATTGCACACGTGCGTGTCAGCACGTATGTGGGCGGAGTTCACGAGAACCTGATCTCGGTCGGCCAATGAGCACAGCCCACGCAGATAATATTCCACTGCCTGTTTGGGGGGCGGTCCGCCGCGACGGCCGTCATACCCCCGCCACCTGTCTAATCAGCGGACTTGGTGCCCTTTTCGGCCATTCACGGGGGTGACGAGCGAATTGCACGACGGAACCAACCAATGAGGAGGCAAGTATTGAGAGAAGAGATAGACGGGACGGCACGGTGTCCGCAGCTGCTGGTCTTCTGGCTCTCATCGGTGGCTTTGGGCTCGTCGGGTGTGGTAGCACGACGCAGTCCTCCGTACTCGGTGCTTGCAACGGCATTGAGCTGCAGGTTCGAGTCCTGCCGATCCAGGACGTCGAAGACCGCACGAGGAGGGAAGGTACATTTCCTTTCTTTTGGGTGTGCGTCTGCCTGTGGGCCCGTCTTTAAGTGGGAACTGTTAAGTGCTTTTGCTGTACATTATTCGCATTCCTTATAGTCGGTTTAACTCTGCCCATTGTGTGTTCCTTCCTCACCTCTTGTAAATAAATATCCATTTGTTGAATGTTTTAGCTCGTTTTTGTGTTTCTTTTATTGGTTTAGCACGGTGCGTGTTGGGGAATTAAAAAGGCCGTCACTGCTGTAGATTTATATTTGGACCGACGATACCTCAGTAACCATCCGATCGGGTTATGCATGGGTCGAGCACGGAAACGACTCGTCCCGTTCGAGCCCCGTCGAGGGTGTGAATACTCGGTAGTTCGCCACGTGGGCCTCTAGGTATTTTGAAGTTTGGCAAATAACCCTGTGCCCAAGCGGTTGATTTATTGACAATTCACGGTCCTGTTACGGACCCGCACCTTAGGCGTTATCCGAGGGTAACGATCTGAATTCTGGGTAGTGGGTGGAGTCGACTCTTCAGCTCCCTCTAGCGGTCGTGCCCACCGCCGATACCCGGTCCACAACAATATCACCACTTTAAATGACCCATCGAAGATGGGCCGAGATGGGCACTTGGAGTCAGGGAGTGTCGATGCCATCAGAATAATAAATACCACTAGCACTGTCAACCAGAACAAGGAATTTTGACGAGGCCAATTATCCTATCATGAGAATGCTTAATGAACATCACATTAATCAGTTTATTTCTCCACGAGCAAAGTGCAAAGCACAGTTCCGCATTTGGTTCACTCTGTCGATCTATGATTGAGGAACTACGTCATTTAAATTTTATTTGATATTTTGAACACCAGAAGACGAGTTGAGGAACATGAACCTGGAGATTAATAGTTCAGCTCTGAAATTGGTAAATTGAATGGAATCTTGTCACGAACAAGAGCTGCATGGAGCCCGCAAAAAAGCTCAGCCCTGCTCAGCAGGGAAAAATGGCTGGAAAAAGGCAGTTTTTTTTTTCTTCCTTTCTGGCAGTACAATAAAATTTAAAATCATTCCAAACGGGAAACTTACTGTTTTCAGTGACATCATTAAAGATGAAAAAACATCGACGGCACATTCACTCGTCCACCTGTCTCGACTGCAATCTTGTGTTTTTTTCACCTTTGCCTGATGTTGTTTTATTTTTTGTGATGTTTAGTGGAAGGGACATTGTTGTGTCAGTTGTTGAAATGAAGACTGAATATGATATATGGTTTCGCACGTTTGTATGAAGTTGTTGATTTAAGAGGTCTGTTCTTTTTTCAAGGAAGCAAACACGAATCCACATCATCCACATCCAGTCATCTTGAGTAAGTAAATTTATTTTCCTCTTCTGAACTTTTAAAAATATGTTTGTGCATATTTCTATCTCAACAAATGTACAAGAAATTAACTTTTCAATCTTTTTTTTCAAATTAGACAAAAATTCTGGAGACGTGGCAAGAAAGGGAAGGGCTGTGGCAACAATGTCCATATCATGTACGAAAGAGAAAAAATCCCTTCGGAATGTCGTGACATGAAATGTACAAGCAATAGAAATAATGTTCCTTTCAGGAAATTGAAGCTATTCCTGTCGTTTCACAATCACATTTTGCTCCTAAATTATTTTCTGTACCATAAGTTAGATGTTTCAGCAAGCCTGGTGTTGGCTTTGTGTTGGGGTGGCTGACTTGGAATCTAAGGATCCTGAGTTTGAGCCAGGTTGTCCACTGAATTAACACCAGGTGGTGTTGATTCAGCGTGTTATCCCTCTGAAGTTGGCGAAATAAGCACCAGTGTCATGGTATAGGGGTATAACATTAGCGGAAAAGTTGTGCCCCAACATAATGATCGCGACCCAGCAGCCAAGGTGCCATACGCAAGAAGATGAAGAAGATGTATAAGTGCTGGGGATTTCTTTGAGGTGCTTGTACTCAGATGTGTGTCCTTGATTGGAATCTGGATCCAGATATTAAGTGTTCCTTCTGCTAGCACTGGGGTTTTGGTGGATTTTCAAGATCGCATGTCTCTTGCAAAGAGTTGTTGAGTTATCGCTGGTATCCTGAACAAATTACTTATTCTTGTCAGTTCACAAAAGCATTGGCCAAATGATTCGTGAAAGACTTGGGCCACGACTGTTCCCACCACCAGACCCTATCATAAGAGAGGGGTAGCAGAAGAAGACCAGAAGAAGAGAAAGTTTAATCTCTTCAGAATGTCTATCGAGAAGAAGTGCAAACGACAAGTGTAAGGTGAGAAGCGATTCATGGAATTTCACTTCAACTCGACGCATCAAAATATTAATCTTCATTTTCAAATATTTGATTCATAATAAAGCACGGAAACAACTGCTCTGTCCAATATTATATCAGAATAATACCACGAATACCCTCAGCCAACTCAAGGAATTTTGATGAGTCCATTGATCCCATCATGATTCCAACATGAACAACACATGAATTAAATTAATCAGTTTATTTACTTTTTACTGGTGGTGGTGGTCGTATGGCAGGTTGGCTGCCAGGGTGGCTATCATTTCTTGAAGCGCAACTGTGTCGCTGCTGCAGTGCCCTCTACCATTACACACACTGGAACTGGTACTCATTTTGCCAAACTCGGAAGGATGACAAGCTGAGTCAACCCCCTGGTGTATTAATTCAGTGGCCGACAGGGCTTGAATTCAGGACCCGAGGATCCCAAGCTGCCACCCCAACCAATGAGCCAACACCAGGCTACTTTTTACTTATCACTGTGAAGGTGAAAAGGGGTGGGGGAGTTGGGGTTGTGGTGTTTGAGTGGTGTTGGAGTGTGTGGAGATGAGTACAGTGTGCAGGAGGTTCACAAACATCGATAAAGCATTCACTCCTCTGCCCAACTCGAACAAAATCATGGTTTTTATTTTATTATTCATTTTATGACACCTTTTTCTGATATTGTTTTATTTGTTGTGATGTTTGGTAGAGGGGACATTGTAGTGTCAGTTGTTGAAATGGAGAATAAATATGATATCCTGTTTCAGACAATGGCACGAAATTGTGGATTTAAGAGGTCTGTTCTTTTTCAGGGAAGCAAACATGAACGAGTCTGCTGCTTCTGATGACGTCGGTCTGATCCACTCATCCACATCCACCAAGCCAAAAAATCCCGATCTTTGAAAGCATCTCGAGTAAATATATTTCTTTTCCCCTTCTGAACTTTTAAAAACATGTTTGTGGATATTTCTTTCTCAACAAATGTACAAGAAATTAACTTTTCAATCTTTTCTTTCAACTTGCGCAAAAATGCTGGAGATGTGGGAAGAAAGGGAAGGGCTGTGGGAACAATGTCCATATCATGTAAGGAAGAGAAAAAATCCCTTGGGAATGTCGTGACATGAAACGTAGAAGCAATAGAAATGGTGTTCCTTTCAGGAAATTGAAGCTATTCCTGTCGTTTCACAATCACATTTTGCTCCTTAATTATTTTCTGAACCAGAGGGTAGATGTTTCAGCAAGCCTGGTGTTGGCTTTGTGGTTTGGGTGGCTGAGTTGGACTCTTAGGATCCTGAGTTTGAGCCAGGTTGTCCACTGAATTAACACCAGGTAGGGTTGATTCAGCGTGTTATCCCTCTGAAGTCGGCGAAATAAGTACCAGTGTCCTGGTATAGGGGTATAGCATCAGCGGCACAGTTGTGCCCCAACATAATGATAGCTACCCGCCAGTCAAGGTGTCATACGCAATAAGATGAAGAAGATGTTTAAGTGCTGGGGATTGCTTTGAGTTGCTGTACTCAGATGTGTGTCCTTGGTTGGAATCTTGATCCAGATATGAAGTGTTCCATCTGCTAGCGCTGGGGGTTTTGGTGGATGTTCAAGATCACATGTCTCTTGCAAAGAGTTGTCGAGTTATCGTTGGTATCCTGAACAAATTACTTATTCTTGTGAGTCAACAAAAGCATTGGCCAACTGATTCGTAAAAGACTTGGGCCATGACCGTTCCCACCGCCAGACCCTATAATAAGGGAGGGAAGCAGAAGAAGACGAGAAGAAGAGAAAGTTTAATCTCTTCAGAATGTCGATCGAGAAGAAATGCAAACAACAAGTGTCAGGTGAGAAGCGATTCACGGAATTCCACTTCAACTCGACGCATCAAAATATTAATGTTCATTTTCAAATATTTGATTCATAATAAAGCACGGAAACACCTGCTCTGTACAATATTATATCAGAATAATACCACAAATACTGCCAGCCAACTCAAGGAATTCTGAGGAGTCCATTGATCCCATCATGATTCCGACATGACCAACACATTAATTAAATTAATCAGTTAATTTACTTTTTACTTATCACTTTGAATGATACCATCACTTTTTACTTATCACAATCAAAGGGCGGAGGAGCTCCTTGTGAGCCAACGGCCATCCATATCTAGTGCCCAACTGTGTCTGTGGACGTCCTCCTGCAGTTGGGTTATTTCTTCTTTGAAGGTTGGTGGCAGGATTTGCACTCAGGCCACCGTAAAATCCTTCATTCCGCAAAACACAAAAACGCAAAAAAAATCTGAAAACCCACTCCGTGGGAGTACCTCCTGTGCAGCTTCCCTTCGGAGGGCAGCTCACCGGATGATGGGATTGGGGAAAAGCCTTCGGGACCCCCAATCGATGTAAGGAGGGAAACCACGGGGTAACATCCCTGGGTCAGATTGTGGGAGAGTGTGTCAGAGTGGTGCTGAGGTGTCGTCCACCAGACGGCGTCCTCCTTGGGTTAACCTGAGGCGGTCCCTTCGGGTGGGTGCCTGGAATGTCCTAGCCCTAAGAGACGATGAAAACCTGTCTCTGTTATCATCTGAGCTCAAGCGTTTGGACATCGGTATTGCAGCACTCTCTGAGGTTCGGAGACCAGATTGCGGCGAGATAATGGTGGGTGGTTACACCTACTATTGGTCTGGTCGGTCTGATGGTTACCAGACTGAAGGAGTTGCTGTAGCTGTGTCCAATAAGCTGACCCCAATCATAATTGAGGTAACACCATTCAACGAGCGTATTATGAGACGAAGGATTCGTCACTCCTTAGGTGTCATTTCCCTGGTCTCTGTCTATGCTCCGACTGAGGCGAGTGACCTCACCGTGAAGGACACATTCTACGCCACGTTCGAGTCTGTGGTTGATCAGTGCCCCAGACGAGAAACACTTCGAGTCTTGGGGGATTTCAATGCATCGACTGGAACTGATAGGGATGGTTATGAGACATTTGTTGGTCCCCATGGGTCAGGAACTATGAACCATAATAGCACTAAGTTCCTTGACTTTGCAAGAAGTCATGGACTTAGGGTGGCTGGTTCATGGTTTCAGCGCCCACAAGCTCATCGCTGGACTTGGTATTCCAACGCTGGCGGTGTGGCAAAGGAGATTGACCATGTCCTCGTTGACGGTCGCTGGAGGATGATCCAGAACTGCAAGGTCGACCAGAGTGCTCAGTTCCTTAATACTGACCACCGGCTTGTTGTGGCAACTCTAAAGCTGCACCTTAAATTCTGCAGAATAGTACCATCCCAGTCTCGGCTGGAATTTGGCAAGCTCAAGGATGAGAGAGTATCTGAGGAGTTTGCGAACAGGCTGAGTGGATATTTGGGGTGTCAAGGTGCTTTGGGGGTCCTGAAGAGTTGTGCAGTGCCTTCAAGACCACCGTCCTTAATATTGCCGGTGGATGTCTTGGAACTCACCACAGGGCAAAGAAGAATTTTGTCTCTCAAGGGACACTGGATACCATTGACCAAAGTCGCAGGGCCAGGCTGAATGGCAGAGTTGAGCTGTTCAGGGAGCTGAGGCGTAAAACTGTACGTGCACTAAGGGTGGACAAGGAGGCCTATGTGCGAGGAATCTGTGAGGGGGTAGAGAATCACCTGTGGACAGGTGATTCTCGTCTCTCTTACAGGGGAATTCGCGCATTGCGTTCATCCAAGCCCATCCCTCGGAGCACTGCAGTTAGAGCAGTGAGTGGTAGGCGCTTGACAGAGGAGTCTGAAGTGAAGGCCCGCTGGGCCGATTACTTTGAGCGGTTGTACCAGCATGATCCTCCAGCTGGCGAGTTGGACGTCAAGGGTGTTACAATCCCTGATGCTGACCCTCCAATCAACTGTGGTCCACCTTCGCTTGTGGAAACACGGCTGCGGTGAACCGGTTGAAACGGGGTAAAGCTCCAGGGATCTGTGGCATCCATGCTGACCTTCTCAAGGCTGGTGGAAATGCTGCACTCGTGTCGTTGCATGCAGTTTTGTGCTCTGCCTGGAACACAGGCATCATCCCAACTGATTGGAAGAGGGGCCTTGTTGTCCCTCTCTGGAAAGGGAAGGGTGATCGCCAAAACTGCAACAACTACCGACGGGTGACACTGCTCTCAGTGCCGGGCAAGGTCTTTGCTTGGATAATTCTTGAAAGGATTCGCCACCATCTGCTTGAGCACCAGCGTCCAGAGCAATCAGGCTTAACACCAAAAAGGTCAACGATTGACCGTATCCTTGCTCTTCGTGTCCTCACCGAATGCAGCCGAGAGTTTCGGCAGGGGCTGCTTGCAGCCTATGTTGATCTCTCGAAAGCATTTGATTCAGTGAATCGGGATGCCCTCTGGAGGATTCTTGGTCTTCGTGGGGTGCCACCAAAACTGATCGATCTGATAACAGAAGTCTACTCTGGTACTGAGAGTGCTGTGAAGTGTGGTGGTACCATCTCTGACTTATTTCCAGTTGTAACTGGAGTTCGTCAGGGGTGTGTACTGGCCCCGACACTTTTCAGCACTTGTATGGACTGAATTTTATGGAGGATGTCGGAAAGATCAAGCCGCGGTGCATCGTTTGGGAATGTCAAGATCTTGGACCTTGATTTCGCAGATGATGCAGTCGTCTTTGCGGAGACTTTAGATATCCTTTTGGGGGCCCTCGATGTGCTGAATGAGGAGTCTCAGCCGCTGGGATTACGCGTTTCTTGGGTCAAAACTAAGATCCAGGCTTTCAATGACATCTTGGATGCTGCTGTCCTGTTTGTGTCTGTTTGTGATGAGGATGTTGAGGACATGGAGAGATTCACTTACCTTAGCAGTGATATTCATGTCTCTGCTGGCTGTGAGTCAGAGGTCAATCGACGTCTGGGGAGTCATGGATTCACTGGATCATATGGCGTGGCCCTGCCCATACCTGTGCGGGAGGACGAAAGTCCGAGTCTTCAGGTCCTTGGTGCTTCCAGTCTTGCTGTATGGATGCGAGACTTGGACTTTGACCAAGGATCTGAGACTGAGTCTTAACTCCTTTGGTACCAGATCTCTCCGGAGAATCCTTGGCTATCGCTGGTCAGATTTCGTGTCCAACGAGCGGTTGCTGAGAGAGACTCGGATAAGATTTATTACCTGCATGGTTCGTGAGCGTCAGTTGCGGCTGTATGGACATGTGGCTCGTTTTCCTGACGCTGATCCTGCTCACCAGATTCTCTCAGCGAGGGACTCTCGTGAGTGGAGGAGGCCAATGGGCTGACCACGTGCCTCGTGGTTGCAGCAGGTTGACCAGCATCTCAAGGAGATGGGGATGGGCCTGGCATCTGCCTGGGGGAAGGCCAGATGGAGGTCCCTGTAGTACCGGCGAAAAGTGGACGCAGCGACGGCTGTTCTGGCACATGCTCCCATACCTGACCTGACTTTGAATGTGAAGGGGGGGGGGGAGTTGGGGACGTCATGTTTGAGTGGTGTTGGAGTGTGTAGAGATGAGTACAGTGTGCAGGAGGTTCACAAACATCGATAAAACATTCACCCGTATTCCCGCCTCGACCAAAATCATGGTTTTTATTTTATTACTTATTTTTATGACACCTTTTTCTGATATTGTTTTATTTTTTGTGATGTTTGGTGGAGGGGACAATGTCGTGTCAGTTGTTGAAATGAAGACTGAATATGATATCTGGTTTCGCACGTTTGCATGAAGTTGTGGATTTGGGAGGTCTGTTCTTTTTTTCAGCGAAGCAAACATGAACGAGTCTGCTGCTTCTGATGACGTCAGTTTGATCCAGTCGTCCACATCCACCAAGCCAAAAAAATCCCGATATTTGGAAGCATCTCAAGTAAATGTATTTATTTTCCCTCTTCTGAACTTTTAAAAACATGTTTGTGGATATTTCTATCTCAACAAATGTCCAATAAATTAACTTTTCAATCCTTTTTTTTCAACTTATGCCAAAATGCTGGAGACGTGGAAAGAAAGGGAAGGGCTGTGGCAACAATGTCCATATCATGTAAGGAAGAGAAAAAATCCCTTCGGAATGTCGTGACATGAAACGTTCAAGCAAAAGAAATGGTGTTCCTTTCAGGAAATTGAAGCTATTCCTGTCGTTTCACAATCACATTTTGCTCCTTAATTATTTTCTGTACCATAGGTTGGATGTTTCAGCAAGCCTGGTGTTGGGTTTGTGGTTAGGGTGGCTGACTTGGGATCTTGGGATCATGAGTTTGAGCCAAGTTTTCACTGAATTAACACCAGGTGGGGTTGATTCAGCCTGTCATCCCTCTGAAGTCGGCGAAATAAGTGACAGTGTCCTGGTATAGGGGTATAGCATCAGCGTCATAGTTGTGCCCCAACATAAAAATAGCGACCCGGCAGCCAAGGTGCCATACGCAAAAAGATGAGGAAGATGTTTAAGTGCTGGGGATTGCTTTGAGGTGCTTGCACTCAGATGTGTGTCCTTCATTGGAATGTTTATCCAGATATTAAGTGTTCCATCTGCTAGCGGTGGAGGTTTTGGTGGATGTTCAAGATCGCATGTATTTTGCAAAGAGTTGTCAAGTTATCGCTGGTATCCTGAACAAATTACTTATTCTTGTGAGTGAACAAAAGCATTGGCCAACTGATTCGTGAAAGACTTGGGCCACGACTGTTCCCAACGCCAGACCCTATAAAAAGGAGGGGTAGCAGAAGAAGATGAGAAGAGAAAGTTTAATCTCTTCAGAATATCGATCGAGAAGAAATGCAAACGACAAGTGTCAGGTGAGAAGCGATTCACAGAATTCCACTTCAACTCGACGCATCAAAATATCAATCTTCATTTTAAAATATTTGATTAAAAAAAAAGCACGGAAACAACTGCTCTGTACAATATTATATCAGAATAATACCACAAATACTGTCGGCCAACTCAAGGAATTCTGAGGAGTCCATTGATCCCATCATGGTTCCGGCATGAACAACACATTAATTAAATTAATCAATTTGTTTCCTTTTTACTTTTCACTTTGAATGTGAAAGGGGGGGGGGAGGTGGGGAGTTGGGGACGTGGTGTTTGAGTGATGTTGGAGTGTGTAGAGATGAGTACAGTGTGCAGGAGGTTCACAAACATCGATAAAACATTCACTCGACCGCCTGCCTCGACCAAAATCATGGTTTTTATTTTATTATGAATTTTTATGACACCTTTTTCTGATATTGTTTTATTTTTTGTGATGTTTGGGAGAGGGGACAATGTAGTGTCAGTTGTTGAAATGAAGACTGAATATGATATCTGGTTTCGCACGTTTGTATGAAGTTGTGGATTTAAGAGGTCTGTTCTTTTTTCAGGGAAGCAAACATGAACGAGTCTGCTGCTTCTGATGACGTCCATCTGATCCAGTCATCCACATCCACCAAGCCAAAAAATCCCGATCTTTGGAAGCATCTCAAGTAAATAAATTTATTTTCCTCTTCTGAACTTTTAAAAGCATGTTTGTGGATATTTCTCTCAATAAATGCACAAGAAATTAACTTTCCAGTCTTTTTTTCATACTTCATGTTTCATCCACTTTTCTTGTGGATGCTTCCTGGTTGTGATTGGTGGGGGAAACACAATGTATCCAGATGGCAGTTGACACTTGTGGGTTCCAAACACAATCTGGTCTCATCAATCCCAGTTAGTGGTGCATTGTTGAACAGTATTTAAGTGAAAAGGCTTCAAAGTCACAAAGTGGATGAAACAGTGGTGTGTGGCCCCCATGAGCCAAAACAAGGGTAAAAATAGTTGGAAGCTTTGCTTTTCATCTGCTTGGTGACAGCTTTTGACTTTGCATTTTTGAACTACTGGAGGCCCTTCTGTGTTTGCAGTCATGATGTCGTCGTGATGGGGTGTTGGTCCAAGTTCGGAGCACTTCAAGAATTATATGGGGTTTCCTCAGGAAACAACCAAAACTTGGTTGAGTACTTTTTCTTTTTTTGGAAGTACTGCACAGTGTGTGTGTGTGTGTGTGTGTGTGTGTGTGTGTGTGTGTGTGTGTACAATATATATATATATATATATATATATATATATATATATATATATATATATATATATATATATATATATATATATATTGTGAGAAAAACCATGTTCTCACCAAATTTCGTGTCCCACCTACCATGTCATGTGACCTTTTTCAGGCTCCCAGGGATTGGATGGCGAGTCGGACGTGGTGGATGGACCGCGTGAGAGCTGGGGCGCCATTGCTGGCAATAGACGTGGCTCTAAGATCACGAGTGGAAAATATATCGCGCTCGGAATCGCATGTTTTAATGCGATCTTTCAAGTGCTTTTGAAGACTCTCGACAGCATTGTCGCGCTGATCGTCGATAGCTCCGTCTAAAGGATTGAGTTAAATCGGGACGAGTGTGATCGTTATTCCCGAATATTTTTGGAGGGAGCTGTGAGTTGTCGACCTGTTTTCGGAACGTTATTGTTGTCAAGAGTTCTGGCAGTTTTTGGGCTGTGTATTCATTAGGTTACAGCCATTTTTTTTTCGAGCCCATAAAATATCGTGCCAACCCCTGGAGGCCAATTGAAACACAGTGGTGTGTTTAGTTGTTCTCTTTGTCCACACGTGGACTGCTTGAAGCTCGGACATAACGTCAGTATTCCGTGATGGAAGATATTAACAGCCGGGATCTCAACAAATGGGCGGCTCGTCCGGGATTCATTCAAGTAAGAGACATTCGAACTGAGACAGAAATTCCACAGTGGGCCGTTATCTTCCTTCATATGATCATCGTTCCCTCACCAGCGGACGCCATCTTGGAGGAAACTTCTCACCAGCGGACGCCATCTTGGAGGAACCTTCTCAAGAGCGGACGCCATCTTGGAGGAACCTTCTCACCAGCGGACGCCATCTTGGAGGAACCTTTTCACCAGTGGACGCCATCTTGGAGGAACCTTCTCACCAGTGGACGCCATCTTGGAGGGATTTTCTCACCATTGGACGCTATCTTGTGATTTCGCAGGTCATCAGCCAACAATTAAAAAAACGTGAGTTATTTGTACGTTGCATTTTCTCATTGCCAATTTGATGTGCGGTGGTGATATTGGGTATTTTGTGTCGTATTTCCCCAACAGAGCGTTGTGTGCGAATTACGTGTATCACCCCAATATTGTTTGCCTTCCCTGTGTGAATTGCCCTGTCCCATGTGGTGAAAGATATTGCTGAAATATTTCGACCCAGCCTCCTTTTAGACAAAGTCTTTGGTGCCCTTGTCGTATGATAACTCGAAGCCAAACCATGTCGGCTGGAGAAGTGAGAGATCAACCAGATCAGGTTGACAGTCACGTTGGTGTCGATGTGAGCGACGCAATCAGCCTTGACCTGGTAACTGAACTCGATATGTAAGGGAGCGATCCCATCATGACTAAATGCATGCGTTCGATCTTCTGGTCGGGGCTGACCCCAGTTCAACAACTCGACATGTGTAACAGGGAGAGTGACAGGGCAGAGGCTGAACGACTCAGGAAGCATGACACAGAGATAGCTGCAAGAGCAACGGCAGAGGCTGAGCGACTCAGGGAGCATGACGCGGCAGAGGCTGAACGCGTCAGAGAGCATGATGTGGCAGAGGCTGAGTGACTCAGGGAGGATGACAGGGCAGAGGATGAACACGTCAGAGAGCATGACGTGGCAGAGGCTGAACGCGTCAGAGAGCATGAGTGGCGAATGTTGACCGAACGACAGTGGGCAGATGTGTCTGCTGCACCAGTCCCGGAAATTGTTCATGTTCGTTTGCCGGACTGGACGGGAGAAACGAGGCCAGAAACGTATCTGGTGATGGCGGAGAAGTTGTTGACTTCCGGTGGCATTGATGAGAGCTTGTGTGTCGGCCATCTTGTTTGCCATCTATCTGAAAAGGCGAGGGAGGTATATGCGAGGATGGCAACCGAGGACGTAAACGAATACCGGAAGTTGAAGGCCGAGATTTTGAACGCCTCTGCGGTGTCCCTGTGCATTTATAGGCGTAATTTTTTCAGTTGGACTCGGCAGTCCAGTCAAACCTATGAGGAACATTCGCGGGTCTTGTTGGAACAGCTGCAGAGATGGTTCGAAGGGAGCAGCGTTGAGTTACCTCCAGCGGTTGCGGAACTCCTGGTGCGTTACCGTATTGATCAACAGCTTCCGCTGGACTTAGCGTTGTTTTTTGTCGATAAAGACACTGTTTCCTTGTCAGACTGCGCCAAGCTTATTGATGAACATGTTTTGGCGTGCAAAATGTTGCAAGCCACGCAGTCGCGTCGAAAGACGGAGGATTCTGCGGTCAAGACCACCCCCCGTCTGCTGGATCGAGGGGAAGGGTTCCCCGATGCCCTCCACTGGTGGCGGTCGCGAGCTGCACGGCAGGGCATGGCCCTGGTGTGAGTTCTGCAAATGCATGGGGCATGGTGGAGACCGCTGTTTCTCAAACCCAGCGAGTCCGTCCTATCGAGGCAACCCAGCTGTTAAATCAGAGGAAGGTCAGTGGAGGTCATAAACTGGGCCCTCGAGCATGACGATGGCATCGGTGACAAAGGTCACTGCCACCGAGGCTAAGTCCATTCATCCTCTGTATCAGAATTATTCAGGGACAACCTTAGTGGGTGGCCCTGATTTGATGATGAAGTTTGAGGCTCAATAACTTCAGGCTACTGGGGCGACGCTGTGTGTTCTCCGGGCGGGGGGGTAGTTCCGGCCTCTCAGATGCATTATACCGGCGAGTATATCGTCCTTTGGGGCATTAACCAGGTTCCTGGCTGGGATCCCTTTGCTCTCATCGAGGTCCGGAGTGACATTTTTACGGGTCCGATGACCTGTGCGGTGGTACCCGACTACCCGGTACCGGGGGTATCCTTGCTGATTGGCAATGATGCCATGGCCAGGGAGGAGTTATTGACTCTGACATGTGAGGTGGTCACTAGATCCCAGAGCAAACAGGCGGAGAGAGTGGCGGAGTCAGACATATTTTCACTCTGGCCCAAGGAGCATTGCGCCTCAACTCCAGCCTCCGACGGTGACGTTCCTTCGACTGAAGTCCACCCGAGCCTCCAGTCAGGCCAACCTCAGGAGCCGGGCTCCTCAGGGACCGTTCCCGTCTGTGACACGGGGACCCCAGCTACTTGGTTGGCGAATCCGATGAGGAGGATCAGTCCTCCGAGGCGGTTAGCAACCCCAGTTCTGTGCCTGAGGTCAATCCCGCATTGTCTGTGGTAACCAGTTATGTGGAGGATCAGCACTTCGATCCCACCCTTGCCACCCGCTGGGAAATGGGAGAAGACTCCGGGCCTGGACGGACAGGCTACTATGTGAACGGTGCAGGTGTGCTGATGCATAAATATTCCCCCAAGAACATGTCCTCCACCCAGACATGGAAGGTACGTCACCGAGTTGTCGTACCGGGGAGGCATCGTCAGTCAGTCATGCAATTGGCCCATGACAATATTTCCTTGTGTCATGTCGGAGCGACCCAGGGAGCGGAACTACAGTACCGTGGAGAAGGAGCTCCTCGCTATCAGGGCGGCAATCCAGGTATTCGCTGTCTACATTGGCCATGTACCCATCACCATCTACAGCGACCACCACCCGCTCGGTTGGCTCAGCCAAGCCAAAACCTCCAACCAGCGTATTCTGCGCTGGGCGCTTCTCCTCTCAGAATACGACCTCACAGTCAAACCCGTGAAAGGAGTGGAGAACAGACGAGCTGACCTCCTAAGTCGCCATCGAGTGAACAAGGAGCACCAAAGTTAAGTTGAGCCCACAGGCGGAGAGGGGATACCGGTTTGGGGCCCCTTTGTTCCTCCCGAAGGAGCCTTGCTCCTCGGTCCGTTTCCCTCCTGTAAATGCTTTCCCCAACTTAAGTTTAGTTCCCTTTGTCTCTCTATTGTGGTGCGGGCGATGGGTAAATATGGTGGGGAAGATTTTCCTGTGGTGTAGTGTGTTCAATATTGTGTTGTGGATGAACATTGTTTATTGTACAAGAATGTTAACGATCACCGCCATCATATTGCCCTGTGATTTGCAACTAGTGCAATAACTGCTTTCAAAACGCCGTCTACCAGACAGGTTTTATTTTATGTGGGGAGGACTGTGAGAAAAACCATGTTCTCACCAAATTTCGTGTCCCACCCAACACATCACGTGAGCTTTTTCAAGCTCATAGGGATTGGTTGGCGAGTCGGACGTGGTGGACGGACCGTGTGAGAGCTGGGGCGCCATTGCTGGCAACAGACGTGGCTCCAAGATCGCGAGTGGAAAATATATCGCGCGCTCGGAATTGCATGTTTTAATGCGATCTTTCAAGTGCTTTTGAAGACTCTCGACAGCACAGTCACGCTGATCGTCGAAAGCTCCGTCTCAAGATTGAGTTAAATCGGGACAAGTGCGATCGTTATTCCCGAATATTTTTGGAGGGAGCTGTGAGTTGTCGACCTGTTTTCGGAACGTTATTGTTGTCAAGAGTTCTGGCAGTTTTTGTTCTGTGTATTCATTCTGTTACCAGCCATTTTTTTTTTGTTTGAGCCCATAAAATATCGTGCTTACCCCTCGAGGCCGATTGAAACACAGTAGTGTGGTTAGTTTTTCTCTTTGTCCACACGTGGACTGCTTGAAGCTCGGACGTTACGTCAGTATTCCGTGCTGGAAGATATTAACAGCCAGGATCTCGACAATAGATACATATATATATATATATATATATATATATATATATATATATATATATATATATATATATATATATATATATATATATATATATATATATATATATATATATATATATATATATAGGGTCGCAGAAAAAGGTGACCCTTATTGTCAGTAATTCTGTTTGTTTGGATGTTTGTGCGTTTGTCACCAGCCTAATTGGAAGTAAACGTGGGCCGATTTTGACCAAACTCGGGTGGTTGGTACATCTTATGACCTTGTGCTTTGGAAATTGTGATGCTTGCTCGGAAGGCTTTAGTTCCCGAGCAACAGCTGAAAAACCTTCAAATTCGGTACCGTTCACGCAAAATCAATTCCGAAAGCCATTATCCCACGTTGGTATGAAATTTGGCATGCATTATCTACAGGTGATGCTCTTCCAAATATATTCCATTTTTTGTGATATATGGAATAGTTTACCCGCAGCGCCCCCAAAAAATGGGGTATGCCCGAAAATTGAAGGTCCCCTTGCGACCAGGTGAGTGCATCGATCCGAATGAAACTTTGCAGGTTCATATCACGCAATGAGTGCTACAACTTTGCCTCAGGACATATTGACCGATATTGCTTAGGTCAGGGGTCAAAGGTCAATTAGTGCAAAAATCGATAATATGCGAGAGCTGGAGGTGCCTTCACGCCAAATGCTACTCCTCCAAGGGTTATGGTCAGATGGTCATGAAAATTCACACTAATCAACTGAAATGCATTGTGCACAAACGATCAAGCCGAATTTTCGATTTATATCTTTGTTCACCCACAGCACCCCCTCAAACTTTGGGGATTTCCGATATCAAACTGCATTTTCGGTACTTTTCATTGAAATTGATACCGAGTAGTTATCAGGAGATGGAACTCGATGAGATTTGGTATGCATAATCTAAAGGTGATTCTCTATCCGCTATTTGACATACATTTTGATCTATATTTTATAATTTCCAAATGGCAAACCTCTCAACTTGGGTGCCCGAGGGCCTTTGAGCATTCCCGCTGAAAATTCAAAGTACACTAGGTCCAAGACAGTTGAACCGAATCAAATGCATCTTTACATGCTTATATACCGTAATGAGTACTCCAACTTTGCTCATTTGCATTATGACCAATCTCGAATAGATCAGGGGTCAAAGGTCAATAAGTGCATTCTTCGGGCAAAATTACCATTCAAGGCACACTTGCTCCTACACGGGTTAACCGATACACGGGTTACGAATGAAAGTTCATCGGTACATAGTACACAATGAGTACTACAATTTTGCTTCAGAACATATTGATCTATCTCGGTGATGTCAGGTGTGGGGGAAAAATTTATATTAATGTATTCTAAATTGTAACAAATGGAGCTTTCGAAATGTAACTTTTATGCTACAAGTTGAATTGGCTGTTCTTTCTGGCCAAGAGACTTTTGTCCTAAATGATGATAAATGTCTTCGTCTGGGGCGTGTGACCTGAGCTGATAACAGCGAAGCTTTGCCTCAAAATGTACGAAGTGGCTTCTCGTCTGAAGAACACGTCTGCAGTCTGGGTTGATAGCCCCCACCACTCTCTCATGAAAGTATAAAATGCTTTGAAATGTAAAATTGTTTCAGTGCAAGTACCTGAGGAAGTATTAGAATCTCAGTGGCTTGTGCTCCTTGGAACTGACCAAGTACCAAGTTAGAATAAAACTCTCTGATGTAATGTGGAAGTGAATTGAATCGGGTTGGTCTAACTGTTAACTAAAGTAAGAATAAATGAAATAGAACGAATTAATATTGCAATCAATGGGGATTCTAAAGTTCATTGTACGAGGGTGAGAAGTGTATGGTGGATAATTAGAAAATAAATTGTTTCACAAGGAAGGACTTGTGTGGACATCGGTTTTATCAGAGTCAATGGGTTTTATGCAGGATTTTAGAACCAAATCGGACAAACGTTAAACTCTGCCTGAAGTTAAATAGGATTCCACAATCGGCCAGTAAGAATCCTTCAACGATAACAACAAGGTGGGTTAAAAAAAATCCACAACAGTTGGCGCCTGCTGACTCGGATTCGAACCGACGTTGGTGCGGTGCTCGTGAACGGAGGTGCTTAATCTGCCGGAGGCAGTGCCTGGAGGAACGACAAGTGCTTGAGCGAAGGTAAGGGAGTGAGCTCACAGGAGGTAATGCATTTCGAGCAAAGAAAGTTCATTGTTAAGAGGAGTCAGTACTGAGTCAGTACGCTCATTGTTTGAGCGGTTGTACCAGGCTGATGAGTTGTACGTCAAGGGTGTTACAATCCCTAATGCTGACCCTCCAATCAACTGTGGTCCACCTTCGCTTGTGGAAACACGGGCTGCGGTGAACCAGTTGAAATGGGGTCAAGCTCCAGAGATCTGTGGCATCCATGCTGATCTTCTCAAGGCTGGTGGAAATGCTGCACTCATGTCGTTGCATGCAGTTTTGTGCTCTGCCTGGAACACAGGCATCATTCCAACTGATTGGAAGAGGGGCCTTGTTGTCCCTCTCTGGAAAGGGAAGGGTGATCGCAAAGACTGCAACAACTACCGAGGGGTGATGCTGCTCTCAGTGCCGGGCAAGGTCTTTGCTCGGATAATTCTTGAAAGGGTTCGCCAACATCCACTTGAGCACCAGCGTCCAGAGCAGTCAGGCTTTACACCAAAGAGGTCAACGATTGACCGTATCCTTGCTCTTCATGTCCTCACCGAACGCAGACGAGAGTTTCGGCAGGGGCTGCTTGCAGCCTATGTTGATCTCTCTAAAACGTTTCATTCAGTGAATCGGGATGCCCTCTGGAGGATTCTTGGTCTTCGTGGGTGCCACCAAAATTGATCGATCTGATGTCAGAACTCTACTCTGGTACTGAGAGTGCTGTGAAGTGTGGTGGTACCATCTCTGACTTATTTTCAGTTGTTACTGGAGTTCGTCAGGGGTGTGTACTGGCCCCCACACTTTTCAGCACTTGTATGGACTGGATTTTACGGAGGATGTCGGAAAGATCAAGCTGCGGTGCATCGTTTGGGAATGTCAAGATCTCGGACCTTGATTTCGCAGATGATGCAGTCGTCTTTTCGGAGACTTTAGATATCCTTTTGGGGGCCCTCGAGGTGCTGAATGAGGAGTCGGAGCCGCTGGGATTACGGGTTTCTTGGGTCAAAACTAAGATCCAGGCTTTCAATGACATCTTGGATGCTGCTGTCCTGTCTGTGTCTGTTTGTGGTGAGGATGTTGAGGTCGTGGAGAGATTCACTTACCATGGCAGTGATATTCATGTCTCTGCTGGCTGTGAGTCAGAGGTCAATAGACGTCTGGGTTGGGTCTGGGGAGTCATGGATTCACTGGATCATATGGTGTGGCGCTGCCGGTACCTGTGCGGGAGGACAAAAGCCCGAGTCTTCAAGTCCTTGGTGCTTCTAGTCTTGCTCTATGGATGCGAGACTTGGACTCTGACCAAGGATCTGAGACGGAGACTTAATTCCTTTGGTACCAGGTCTCTTCGGAGAATCCTTGGCTATCGTTAGTCAGATTTCCTGTCCAACGAGCGGTTGCTGAGAGAGACTCGGATGAGATTTGTTACCTGCATGGTCCGTGAGCATCAGTTGCGGCTGCATGGACATGTGGCTCGTTTTCCTGACGCTGATCCTGCTCACCAGATTCTCTCAGCGAGGGACTCTCGTGAGTGGAGGGGGCCAATGGGCTGACCACCTGCCTCGTGGTTGCAGCAGGTTGATCAGCATCTCAAGGAGATGGGGATGGGCCTGGCATCTGCCTGGGGGAAGGCCAGACGGAGGCCCCTCGAGTACCTGCGGAAAGTGGATGCAGCGACGTGCTGTTCTGGCACATGCTCCCATACCTGACCTGACTTTGAATGTGAAGGGGGGAGATGGGGATGTGGTGTTTGAGTGGTGTTGGAGTGTGTAGAGATGAGTACAGTGTGCAGGAGGTTCACAAACATCGATAAAACATTAACCCGTCTGCCCGCCTCGACCAAAATCATGGTTTTTATTTTATTATTTATTTGTATGACACCTGTTTCTGATATTGTTTTATTTTTTGTGATGTTTGGTGGAGGGAACAATGTCGTGTCAATTGTTGAAATGAAGACTGAATATGATATCTGGTTTCGCACGTTTGTATGAAGTTGTGGATTTCAGAGGTCTGTTCTTTTTTCAGTGAAGCAAACATAAACGAGTTTGCTGCTTCTGATGACGTCGGTTTGATCCAGTCAACCACATCCACCAAGCCAAAAAATCCCGATCTTTGGAAGCATCTCAAGGAAAGAAATTTATTTTCCTCTTCTGAACTTTTAAAAACATGTTTGTGGATATTTCTATCTCAACAAATGTATAAGAAATTAACTTTTCAATCTTTTTTTTCAACTTAGGCCAAAATGCTGGAGACGTGGCAAGAAAGGGAAGGGCTGTGGCAACAACGTCCATATCATGTAAGGAAGAGAAAAAATCCCGTCGGAATGTCGTGACATGAAACGTACAAGCAATAGAAATGGTGTTCCTTTCAGGAAATTGAAGCCATTCCTGTCGTTTCATAATCACATTTTGCTCCTTTATTATTTTCTGTACCATAGGTTAGATGTTTCAGCAAGCCTGGTGTTGGGTTTGTGGTGAGAGTGGTTGACTTGGGATCTTGGGATCATGAGTTGGAGCCAGGTTTTCACTGAATTAACACCAGGTGGGGTTGATTCAGCCTGTCATCCCTCTGAAGTCGGCAAAATAAAGTACCAGTGTCCTGTTATAGGGGTATAGCATCAGCGGCATAGTTGTGCCCCAACATAATGATCGCGACCCGGCAGCCAAGGTGCCATACGCAAGAAGATGAAGATGTTTAAGTGCTGGGGATTGCTTTGAGGTGCTTGTACTCAGATGTGTGTCCTTGATTGGAATCTTGATCTAGATATTAAGTGTTCCATCTGCTAGCGGTGGAGGTTTTGGTGGATGTTCAAGATCGCATGTATCTTGCAGAGTTGTCGAGTTATCGCTGATATCCTGAACAAATTACTTCTTCTTGTGAGTCAACAAAAGCATTGGCCAACTGATTCGTGAAAGACTTGGGCCACGACTGTTCCCAACGCCAGACCCTATAATAAGGAGGGGTAGCAGAAGAAGACGAGAAGAAGAGAAAGTTTAATCTCTTCAGAATGTCGATCGAGAAGAAGTGCAAACGACAAGTGTCAGGTGAGAAGCGATTCACGGAATTTCACTTCAACTCGACGCATCAAAATATTAATCTTCGTTTTCAAATATTTGATTCATAATAAAGCACGGAAACAACTGCTCTGTCCAATATTATATCAGAATAATACTACGAATCCTCTCAGCCAACTCAAGGAATTCTGAGGAGTCCATTGATTCCATCATGAACAACACTTTAATTAAATGAATCAGTTTGTTTCCTTTTTACTTTTCACTTTGAATGTGAAGGGGGTGGGGGGGGGGTGGGGAGTTGGGGACGTGGTGTTTGCATGGTGTTGGAGTGTGGAGAGATAAGTACAGTGTGCAGGAGGTTCACAAACATCGATAAAACATTCACTCGTCTGCCCGCCTCGACCAAAATCGTGGTTTTTATTTTATTATTTATTTTTATGACACCTTTTTCTGATATTGTTTTATTTTTTGTGATGTTTGGGAGAGGGAACAATGTCGTGTCAGTTGTTGAAATGAAGACTGAATATGATATCTGGTTTCGCACGTTTGTATGAAGTTGTGGATTTAAGAGGTCTGTTCTTTTTTCAGGGAAGCAAACATGAACGAGTCTGCTGCTTCTGATGACGTCGGTTTGATCCAGTCAACCACATCCACCAAGCCAAAAAATCCCGATCTTTGGAAGCATCTCAAGTAAATAAATTTATTTTCCTCTTCTGAACTTTTAAAAACATGTTTGTGGATATTTCTATCTCAACAAATGTATAAGAAATTAACTTTTCAATCTTTTTTTTCAACTTAGGCCAAAATGCTGGAGACGTGGCAAGAAAGGGAAGGGCTGTGGCAACAATGTCCATATCATGTAAGGAAGAGAAAAAATCCCGTCGGAATGTCGTGACATGAAACGTACAAGCAATAGAAATGGTGTTCCTTTCAGGAAATTGAAGCCATTCCTGTCGTTTCATAATCACATTTTGCTCCTTTATTATTTTCTGTACCATAGGTTAGATGTTTCAGCAAACCTAGTGTTGGCTTTGTGGTAAGAGTGGTTGACTTGGGATCTTGGGATCATGAGTTGGAGCCTGGTTTTCACTGAATTAACACCAGGTGGGGTTGATTCAGCCTGTCATCCCTCTGAAGTCGGCAAAATAAGTACCAGTGTCCTGTTATCGGGGTATAGCATCAGCGGCATAGTTGTGCCCCAACATAATGATAGCGACCCGGCAGCCAAGGTGCCATATGCAAGAAGATGAAGATGTTTCAGTGCTGGGGATTGCTTTGAGGTGCTTGTACTCAGATGTGTGTCCTTGATTGGAATCTTGATCCAGATATTAAGTGTTCCATCTGCTTGCGGTGGAAGTTTTGGTGGATGTTCAATATCGCATGTATCTTGCAGAGTTGTCGAGTTATCGCTGATATCCTGAACAAATTACTTCTTCTTGTGAGTCAACAAAAGCATTGGCCAACTGATTCGTGAAAGACTTGGGCCACGACTGTTCCCAATACCAGACCCTATAATAAGGAGGGGTAGCAGAAGACGAGAAGAAGAGAAAGTTTAATCTCTTCAGAATGTCGATCGAGAAGAAGTGCAAACGACAAGTGTCAGGTGAGAAGCGATTCACGGAATTCCACTTCAACTCGACGCATCAAAATATTAATCTTCGTTTTCAAATATTTGATTCATAATAAAGCACGGAAACAACTGCTCTGAACAATATTATATCAGAATAATACTACGAATCCTGTCAGCCAACTCAAGGAATTCTGAGGAGTCCATTGATTCCATCATGATCCCCACATGAACAACACATTAATTAAATGAATCAGTTTGTTTCCTTTTTACTTTTCACTTTGAATGTGAAGGGGGGGGGGGGGTGGGGAGTTGGGGACGTGGTGTTTGCGTGGTGTTGGAGTGTGGAGAGATAAGTACAGTGTGCAGGAGGTTCACAGACATCGATAAAACATTCACTCGTCTGCCCGCCTCGACCAAAATCATGGTTTTTATTTTATTATTTATTTTTCTGACACCTTTTTCTGATATTGTTTTATTTTTTGTGATGTTTGGGAGAGGGGACAATGTCGTGTCAGTTGTTGAAATGAAGACTGAATATGATATCTGGTTTCGCACGTTTGTCTGAAGTTGTGGATTTAAGAGGTCTGTTGTTTTTTCAGGGAAGCAAACATGAACGAGTCTGCTGCTTCTGATGACGTCCGTCTGATCCAGTCATCCACATCCACCAAACCAAAAAATCCCGATCTTCGGAAGCATCTCAAGTAAATAAATTATTTTCCTCTTCTGAACTTTTAAAAGCATGTTTGTGGATATTTCTATCTCAACAAATGCACAAGAAATTAACTTTCCAGTCTTTTTTTCATGCTTCATGTTTCATCCACTTTTCATGTGGATGCTTCCTGGTTGTGATTGGTGGAAGAAACACAATGTATCCATGTGGCAGATGACACTTTTGGGTTCCAAACACAATCTGGTCTCACCAATCCCAGTTAGTGGTGCATTGTTGGACAGTATTTAAGTGAAAAGGCTTCAAAGTCACAAAGTGGATGAAACAGTGGTGTGTGGCTCCCATGAGCCAAAACAAGGGTGAAACTAGTTGGAAGCTTTGCTTTTCATTTGCTTGGTGACAGCTTTTGACTTTGCATTCTTGAACAACTGGAGGCCCTTCTGGGTTTGCAGTCATGATGTCGTCGTGATGGGGTATTAGTCCAAGTTCGGAGCACTTCAAGAATTATATGGGGTATCCTCAGGAAACAACCAAAACTTGGTTGAGTGCTTTTTCTTTTTGAAGTACTGCACTGTGTGTGTGTGTGTGTGTGTGTGTGTGTGTGTGTGTGTGTGTGTGTGTGTGTGTGTGTGTGTGTGTGTGTGTGTGTGTGTGTGTGTGTGTGTGTGTGTGTGTGTGTGTGTATATATTATGTATATATTGTGAGAATAACCATGTTCTCACCAAATGTAATGTCCCACCCACCACGTCACGTGACCTTTTTCAGGCTCCCAGGGATTGGTTGGTGAGTCGGACATGGTGGACGGACCGCGTGAGAGCTGGGGCGCCATTGCTGGCAACAAACGTGGCTCGAAGATCGCGAGTGGAAAATATATCGCGCGCTCGGAATCGCACGTTTTAATGTGATCTTTCAAGTGCTTTTGAAGACTCTCGACAGCATAGTCGCGCTGATCATCGATAGCTCCGTGTGAAGGATTGAGTTAAATCGGGACGAGTGTGTTCGTTATTCCCGAATATTTTTGGAGGGAGCTGTGAGTTGTCGACCTGTTTTCTTTACGTTATTGTTGTCAAGAGTTCTGGCAGTTTTTGTGCTGTGTATTCATTCTGTTACAAGCCATTTTTTTTTTCTTCGAGCCCATAAAATATCGTGCCTAGCCATAGAGGCCGATTGAAACACAGTGGTGTATTTAGTTGTTCTCTTTGTCCACACGTGGACTGCTTGAACCTCGGACATAACGTCAGTATTCCGTGCTAGAAGATATTATCAGGCAGGATCTCGACAAATGGGCGGCTCGTCCGGGATTCATTCAAGTAAGAGACATTCGAACTGAGACAAATTCCACAGTGGGCCGCTTCCTTCATCTGATCATCGTTCCCTCACCATCGGACGCCATCTTGGAGGAACCTTCTCATCAGCGGACGCCATCTTGGAGGAACCTTCTCACCAGTGGACGCCATCTTGCAGGAACCTTCTCACCAGCGGGCGCCATCTTGGAGGAACCTTCTCACCAGCGGACGCCATCTTGGAGGGATTTTCTCACCATTGGACGCTATCTTGTGTTTACGCCGGTCATAAGCCAGCAATAAAAAAAACGTTATTTGTATTTGTACGTTATTTGTACGTTGCTTTTTCTCATTGCCAATTTGATGTGTGGTGGTGATATTGGGTATTTTGTGTCGTATTTCCCCAACAGAGCGTTGTGTGCCAATTACGTGTATCACCCCAATA
>NC_140962.1:22008962-22026462 GCF_056783735.1 Eptatretus burgeri | reverse complement strand
ATAGACCGTAATGAGTACTACAACTATGCTTCAGAACATATTGACCTATCTCGGCTATGTCAGGGGTCAAAGGTCAATGAGTGCATTTTTCAGGCTAAATGACCATTCAAAGCCCCCTTTCTCCTACACCGTATAACCGATACGAATGAAAGTTCACATGAACATAGTACTCCCTGGGTGCTACAACTTTGCTTCAGGAGATAGTGACCTATCTCGGATAAGTCAGGGGTCAAAGGTCAATGAGTGCATTGCTCGGGCAAAATGACCATTCAAAGCCCCCTTGCTCATACACGGGTTAACCCATTTGATTGCAATTTCGTAAGTACTTAATACTGGATTAACTCAGATCAGGGGTCAAAGGTCATCGGATACTCGGCGACCCATGGCCGCCTGACGGCATATATATATATATATATATATATATATATATATATATATATATATATATATATATATATATATATATATATATATATATATATACATATGTATATGTATGTATTTACATGTGTTTTTTTTATATTGCAGTGATATCCACATCAGGCAGCACATCTGGGGGAGTGAGTTCAAGGTTGGCAGAAGACCCCGATTCTCTCAATGTAAATATTTACCATTTCATGTCACCAGGTGGTATCCAGGACTACAAATAACCTTCTTATGGAAATAAAGTTTCAACAACTTGATAATGTGCATTACGGTGATGTTCAAATCTGAGTGAGAATAATTCAAAGAAATGAAATTTAAGATTTTGAAGTGCAGGTTCAAACCAAAGCATCCAACACAGCTTCGCAGCGAAGCGGAAGAGTGTTTTACTCGCATCATATCTCAGCAGCAAGATTGGTTGACGAAGGTGATGTGATGTGTCTTCCAAGCAGATGGAAATGACCTGAGACACAAATGGGTTAGCTTCAATTTCCTTGGAGGAATATCATTTATATTGCTTTCACGTCACGACATTCCAAAGGGATATGTTCTCTGACATACACTACTGGTTAAAAGTTTTAGAACACCCCCATTTTTCCAGTTTTTACTGAAATTTAAACAGTTTGATGTATCAATGCACTCTGAAATTAAAGCAGAGAACAAATAAACAAGCAGTCATAGACTGGTACTTCCGAAATCGTCAACTTGACCTCTGACCTTGCCCAATAAAAGCTGTCTCGAGAGAAGGTAGCGACGCAAACCAGAAGTTTCTATGATGATTCTGTACCAAACCATCAAAAATCGTTCCGTCAACCGAAGCAAAAATCTCCATTTCTCCACGCAATTATTTAATATTATTTTATCAAAGTCACAAAACCGTAATATTCGGCCATCCACCAACAATCTTTACATAATCCGACGGCTTAGCGAGTCAGGCATGCGACGATAACCTTTATTGGGATAAAAAAAATTACTTTTAAACACCATCTTTATCGAAAACACCCTCAGCGCGCACACGGAAAACCTTTACGTGACTCAACGACGCCTCCGCTCGAGCAAGCTGCACCACGTGACGAGCTGTGACACGGCGAGTGAAATATTTTTTATACAATCTTAAAACGTCTCCAAAGCATCCGATTTTTACCAGAATTTCGACAACCGAGTTTTAAGCGTCCAAAGCGATCGCAAAAACCGAAGACAAAATTAAAATCGAAGTTAAAACGAACTCGTAACATCGACCGAAGCAAAAATACTGCATTTCTCCACATGAATTTACGGAATTATGTTTGACCTCACTGTGACCTTGACCTTTGACAGATTTTGACCAAAATCTAATCAGCGCTCGCCATCACCCTCCTAAATCACGAGGTGCAATTTGATATTGGTAGCTTCTTCCTTTCTCGAGTTATCGTGCCGACATACAAACACACAAAACAAACACACAAACAAACAAACACACAAACAGAGGACGGAAGTCATCAATATATTTACGAAATCTTTAGATTTCGTAAGTAACAATTGCAGATAAAAAAGAAATGGTATCGTTTTGTTGAACAAAATTTAATCAAAAATTGTGACTCATCTGTGACTTTTGCAGATCTATATAACAGCCGGACATACTCGTGGCATTCTTTCTTCAATGGAAATCAAATATTGTTCGGAAAGTTCTTCCCAACACTGTTGCAGAAGTTCCCACAAATGTGTTACACTTGTCGGTTGCTTTGCTTTCACCATTCTGCCCAGTTCATCCCAAACCAGCTTGAAGGGGTTTAAGTCTGGAGACTGTGCTGGCCATTCCATGATCTGAAGCCTACAGTCTTGTTCTTTTCTTCTAAGGTAGTTCTGACATAGCCTGGAGGTATGTTTTGGATCATTATCTTGCTGTAGAATGAACCCCTGACCAACTTGGCGAAGACCAGAGGATATTGCATGACTCTGCAAAATGATGTGGTCGCCCTTTTGGTTCAGGGTGTCAGTTACTCTGTGCAAGTCGCCGACTCTGGATCCAGCAAAAGAGCCCCAGATCATCACGCTTCCTCCTCCATGTTTGACAGTTGGTGTCACACACTGAGGAACCATCCTTTCACCTTCTCGACGGCATACAAAAACCCTGCGTGATGAACCGAAGATTTTAAATTTTGATTCATCGGTCCATAAGACCTTCTTCTAGTCTTCAGTAGTCCACTGGCGGTGCTTCATGGCCCAGGCAAGCCTCTTTTTCTTATTTTGCCATCTTAGCAATGGCTTTATGACTGCCACTCGACCTGTCAAACCTGCAGCTTGAAGTCTTCTCTTCACAGTTGAAACTGAGACATCCTTACTTCGACCAGGTTAAGCTGTGTTTGAAGCTGCTGTCCTGAGAGCTACCTATCACGCAAGCTGTTAACTGTCAGAAACATGTCTTCTGATTGTGTTGTGGCTTTGGGTCTGCCAGATCTCTTCCTGTCAGAGCTTCCTCCAGTTTCCAAGTGCCTTTTGATGGTGAAGGAAACTGTACTCACCGACACCTTGGCTTCTTTTGCAATAACTCGACAACTCTCTGCAAGAAACATGCGATCTTGAACATCCAACAAAACCCCCAGCGCTAGCAGATGGAACACTTAATATCTGGATCAAGATTCCAACCAAGGACACACATCTGAGTTCAAGCAACTCAAAGCAATCCCCAGCATTTAAACATCTTCTTCATCTTCTTGCGGATGGCAGCTTGGCTGCCGGGTGGCTCTCATTATGTTGGGGCACAACAATGCCGCAAATGCTATACCCCTATACCAGGACACTGGTACATTTCTTGTGCATTTGTTGAGGTAGAAATATCCACAAACATGTTTTTAAAAGTTCAGAAGAGGAAAATAAATATATTTACTTGAGATGCTTCCAAAGATCGGGAATTTTTGGCTTGGTGGTTGTGGATGACTGGATCAGACAGACATCATCAGAAGCAGCAGACTCGTTCATGTTTGCTTCCCTGAAAAAGAACAGACCTCTTAAATCCACAACTTCATGACCAATGTCCTAAACCGGATATCATATTTATTCTCCATTTCAACAACTGACACTGCAATGTCCCCTCTACCAAATATCACAAAAAAAAACAATATCAGAAAAGGTGACATAAAGATAAATAATAAAAAAAATTACCCCCGTGTGGGGGTGACGGTCATCTCTAGACCACGACAAGTTCTCACTGTTCAGTTATGACCGAAGACTACTGTGCAGTTCTACTGCGCAGCTCGAACTGCGCAGTTTGGTTCAAGATGACTCGGCATTTTGGCGTGCGCGCACGAAATAATATTTTGAAAATAAATGCCGACGTTTACATTTCGAGTTTTGAAATTTTGCACCTTCAGCAGAAAATGTATAAATATAAAAGGCTAAAAATGTGTTTTATATTAATATTTCATTTCTCCTTCCTCCCTTCTTTGCGAATCACATCGGCGTTTTTGGCCATCTTCCAGATCACGTGACGATCAAACGGGATGGAAATTCAAAAATCTGTCCGGTTAGACACAAGATAATATTTTTTACTATCATAATCAATAAACAGTTGCCAAATATCTTGTACAATGGCAGACGAGATAGGTTTTGAAAATGGCGATTTTTATAAATTATGTGACCTCGTGACCTTGACCCTTACCTTGAACCCGGACAAAAGTTATATCGGTGTGCAACACTCATCGACCTCTACCCACATACTAAGTTTCATCAAGATCGGAAAGAAAAATTGTTGACGAACGGACGGACGGACATTTATCTGGCTTTATTCGGTCATCTCGGTAGAGATGACCAAATAAAAACCATGATTTTGGTCGAGGCGGGCAGATGAGTGTTTTATCGAAGTTTGTGAATCTCCTGCACACTGTACTCATCTCGACACACTCCAACACCACTCAAACACCACAACCCCAAATTCCCCCCCTCCCCACCCCTTTTCACATTCACAGTGATAAGTAAAAAGTAAATAAACTGATTAATTTAATTAACGTGTTGTTCATGCAGGAATCATGATGGGATCAATGGACTCCTCAGAATTCCTTGAGTTGGCTGACAGTATTCGTGGTATTATTCTGATATAATATTGTATCGAGCAGTTGTTTCCGTGCTTTATAATGACTCAAATATTTGAAAATGAAGATTAATATTTTGATGCGTCGAGTTGAAGTGGAATTCCGTGAATCGCTTCTCACCTGACACTTGTCGGTTGCACTTCTTCTCGAGAGACATTCTGAAGAGATTAAACTTTCTCTTCTTCTTATCTTCTTCTGCTACCCTCCCTTATAGGGTCTGGCAGTGGGAACGGTTGTGGCCCAAGTCTTTCACGAATCAGTTGGCCAATGCTTTTGTTGACTCACAAGAATAAGTAATTTCTTCAGGATACCAGCGATAACTCGACAACTCTTTGCAAGAGACATGCGATCTTGAATATCAACCAAAACCCCCAGTGCACAATATCTGGATCAAGATTCCAACCAAGGACACACATCTGAGTACAATTACCTCAAAGCAATCCCCAGCAATTAAACATCTTCATCTTCTTGCGTATGGCACCGAGGCTGCCGGATAGCAATCATGTTGGGGCACAACTATGCCACTGATGCTATACGCCTATACCAGGACACTGGTACTTATTTCGCTGACTTCAGAAGGATAACAGGCTGAATCAACTCCACCCGGTATTAATTCAATGGACAACCTGGCTCAAACTCAGGATCCTAAGATTCCAAGTCAGCCACACCACCACAAAGCCAAGACCAGGCTTGCTGAAACATCTAACCTCTGGTACAGAATATAATTTTTGAGCAAATTGTGATTGTGAAACGACAGGAATAGCTTAAATTTCCTGAAAGGAACAGCATTTCTATTGCTTATACGTTTCATGTCACGACATTCCGAAGGGATTTTTTCTCTTCCTTACATTATATGTACATTGTTGCCACAGCCCTTCCCTTTCTTGCCACGTCTCCATCATTTTTGCGTAAATTGAAAAAAAAATATTGAAAAGTTAATTTTTTGAGCATTTGTTGAGACAGAAATATCCACAAACATGTTTTTAAAAGTTCAGAAGAAGAAAATAAATTTATTTACTTGAGATGCTTCCAAAGATCGGGATTTTTTGGCTTGGAAGATGTGGATGACTGGATCAGACCGATGTCATTAGAAGCAGCAGACTCGTTCATGTTTGCTTCCCTGAAAAAGAACAGACCTCTTAGATCCACAACTTTGGGCCAATGTCCTCAACCGGATATCATATTCGTTCTCCATTTCAACAACTGACACTACAATCAATGTCCCCTCTCCCAAACATCACAAAAAATAAAACAATATCAGAAAAAGGTGTCATAAAAATAAATAATAAAATAAAAACCATTATTTTGGTCGAGGCGGGCAAAGGAGTGAATGTTTTATCGATGTTTGTGAACCTCCTGCACACTGTACTCATCTCCACACACTCCAACACCACTCAAACACCAAGTCCCCAACTCCCGCACCCCACCCATTTTCACCTTCACATTGATAAGTAAAAAGTAAATAAACTGATTAATTTAATTCATGTGTTTTTCATGAAGGAATCATGATGGGATCAATGGACTACTCAGAATTCCTTGAGTTGGCTGACAGTATTTGTGGTATTATTCTGATATAATATTGTACAGAGCAGTTGTTTCCATGTTTTATAATGAATCAAATATTTGAAAATGAAGATTAATATTTTGATGCGTCGAGTTGAAGTGGAATTCCGTGAATTGCTTCTCACCTGACACTTGTCGTTTGCACTTCTTCTCAATCGACATTCTGAAGAGATTAAACTTTCTCTTCTTCTCGTCTTCTTCTGCTACCCCTCCCTTTTTATAGGCTCTAGCGGTGGGAACGGTCGTGGCCCAAGTCTTTCACGAATCAGTTGGCCAATGCTTTTGTTGACTCAGTAGAATAAGTAATTTGTTCAGGATACCAGCGATAACTCGACAACTCTTTGCAAGAGACATGCGATCTTGAATATCAACCAAAACCCCCAGTGCACAATATCTGGATCAAGATTCCAACCAAGGACACACATCTGAGTACAAGCAACTCAAAGCAATCCCCAGCACTTAAGCATCTTCTTCATCTTCTTGCATATGGCACCTTGGCTGTCGGGTAGCAATCATTAAGCCGCTGTCACACCTTGACGATTTATCCAGCGTATGCCGATTTATGAAAAAATTGTCTAAAACGCTGGCACACGTCGAATACGTTATGGGTACGTCTTGTATACGTTAAGAGCACGCTGAAAAACACTGCCATACATCGTAGTACGCTGGCTTTAAACGTACTTTTGGGTTGTCCTCAAATTTTTGCATGCTTGAAATTTTACGACGTATGCCGGCGTATGACTCACACGTTCCGCTACCCTGGCCATAAGTTGTAGGCACGATATGCGATCGTTGACACACGTTACTTGTATGTTACTCATAAGTCTAAACACGTCGAGGTAATGTTTAGCGTACCCGAAACGTATTTCTAAGCTATGAGTAACGTTTTGTAAGCACGCTACATGAACGTTGTTCACACTTCGCAACACGTTACTTGAAAGTTCCTCATACGTCGAAACACGTCAAAGTAATGTTTCGGGTACCCGTGACTTATTTATAACCTAAGAGTAATGTGCTTGGGAATTATTTGTGAAGCATGTCCTACGCACAAATACGTATGTAGACGTATTTGACGTCTTCAGGACGACCACAGAACTTACTGAACGTGTTTCTAACTTACAGATACTGTATAATGGCGTATTGGCAGCGATTAGGGGAATTGGTATATAAAAAGGGGCTTCGTAGGAGGAACCCGTCTGTTTTTTTAGACTTCGTGGTGGGTACATGTTCATGTCATTCCGAGAGATGGAGGATACGGCAAGGCTGAGACGACAATACCTCCCTGTCCACCAACGTCAATATGACCTCATCGAGAGACACTGCACCAGTTGCATGCCAATAGAGCCAGGAGAAGACGTGAACGGAGGAGAAGGAACTGGGTCAGACCATGGATTGGGAGGCGACGCCATTAAGGCATATATGACCAGCTCATGGTGGAACTCCGGAACGAGGACCATGCATCCTTCACCAACTTCCTGCGAATGTCCCCAGCGATGTTCGACGAGCTGCTCGCCAGAGTGGGTCCAAGGATAACCAAGCAGTACACCTTCTACAGGGATCCGCTTGAGCCTGGCATGAGGCTGGCACTGAGCCTGCTGCTGTTGGTGCCGTGACTGCAGTGCTGTGGAAGCAATTTAACTCGTTCAATGAAAACGATTTCATTTGCCGAGCACCAGCGTCCAAAAACAACAGGCAAGGGACAGCCATTTATTAAAAGTGAAGTTGCAGTCTATGAATAGAAAACATCACGTAATCGTCAACGATACGCTGCCACGCGATGCATACGTTAGACTATCGTTGGGCATAGGTTGTGGACGCCTAAAACACGCGAATCAAGTGTTGGTATAACTTATCTATAAGTTATCGAAGCGTTCTGTGTTCATTACTCGTACATTATGCATTTGTCCAAGTCGTTTTGAATACTTTAAAAACTGAAACAAAAAATAGTTCATCGTGGGAATGAGAAAAAAAAATTCGCCGAAAAGAATATCGAACAATGGTGCAAAGTAGTATCCTATTCGTGGACGCAACGAGGATCCATCATCACCCACACCCTCCCCATCACGCTCACCAACTACTACTGACATGGACCTACTACTACTACCAATACTACTACTACTGACATTGACATCTACTCAACATGGAGTCTGGAACACTGACGGGTTCCTCTTGTGAAGCCCATTTGTATATACCAATTCCCCTAAACGCTGCCAAATCGCCATTATACGGTAGATGCAAGTTAGAAACACTTTCACTAAGTTCTGTGGTCGTCCGGAAGACGTCAATCAAATTCGTCTACATACGACAATGTGCGTTTGAGATACGTTGCACATAGGTTCAAAGCACGCTACTCATAGGTTCAAAGCACGTTACTCGTAGGTTAAAAATTAAGTTTCGGGTATGCTAAAGATTACATCGACGTGTTTCGACTTACGAGTAACTTAGAAATAACGTGTGTCCGACGTGTGTCAACGATCGCGGAGCGTGGCGAGAACTTATGCCAGCGATTGCGGAACTTGTGAGCTATACTTCGAGTACGTCGTAAAATTTTCAGCATGCTTGAAATTTCACGACGTACTAGACGTACCACGGAATATGACAGCGGATTTCATTGTTTTTCAGCGTGCTCCTGACGTGTACACAACTTACCCATCCCGTATTTGACGTGTGCCAGCGTTTTAGACACATTTTTCATAGGTGGGCATACGCTGGCTAAATCGTCAAGGTGTGACTGCGATGTTGACACTTCCAATTTTCAGGCGGTTATGATTTAAATCAGCGTGCGGCAGCTTTTTAACAGAGAACACCACGAGTCCGTCGGCGATACGTGCAGCGCGCTATGCCTAAGTTAAACTATCGTTGGGCATAGGTTGTGAACGCCGACAACAGGCTAAGCATTCGTTGGTATAAGTTATCTATAAGACAACGAAACGTTCTGTGCCTGTTACTAATATGTTATGCATACGACCAACACGTTAAGAATACGACCAAAACTTTTTTAAAAAACCTCAAAACTTCAGCGTACGCCAAAGTTTTACATACATTTTTATACGTTGCCATTGCTGGCTAAAACGTCAAGGTGTGACAGCGCCTTTATGTTGGGGCACAACCATGCCGCTGATGCGATACCCCTATACCAGGACACTGGAAGTTATTTCGCCGACTTCAGAGGGATGACAGGCTGAATCAACCCCACCTCGTGTTAATTCAGTGAAAACGTGGCTCAAACTCATGATCCCAAGATCCCAAGTCGGCCACCCTAACCACAAATACAACACCAGGCTTGCTGAAACATCTAACCTTTGCCACAGAAAATAATTAAGGAGCAAAATGTGATTGTGAAACGACAAGAATAGCTTTAATTTCCTGAAAGGAACACTATTTATATTGCTTATACATTTCATGTCACGACATTTCGAAGGGATTTTTTCTCTTCCTTACATGATATGGACATTCTTGCTATAGCCCTTCCCTTTCTTGCCACATCTCCAGCATTTTTGCCTAAGTTGAAAAAAAAAGATTGAAAAGTTAATTTCTTGTACATTTGTTGAGATAGAAATATCCACAAACATGTTTTTAAAAGTTCAGAAGAGAAAAAATAAATTTATTTACTTGAGATGCTTCCAAAGATCGGGAATTTTTGGCTTGGTGGATGTGGATGACTGGATCAGATGGACGTCATCAGAATCAGCAGACTCGTTCATGTTTGCTTTCCAGAAAAAAGAACAGACCTCTTAAATCCACAACTTCATACAAACGTGCGAAACCAGATATCATATTCAGTCTTCATTTCAACAACTGACACTACATTGTCCCCTCTTACCAAACATCACAAAAAATAAAACAATATCAGAAAAAGGTGTCATAAAAATAAATAATGAAAGAAAAACCATGATTTTGGTCAAGGTGGGCAGAGGAGTGAATGTTTTATCGATGTTTGTGAACCTCCTGCACACTGTATTCATCTCTACACACTCCAACACCACTCAAACACCACAACCCCAACTCCCACCCCCTTTCACATTCAAAGTGATAAGTAAAAAGGAAACAAACTGATTAATTTAATTCATGTGTTGTTCATGTCAGAATCATGATGGGATCAATGGACTCCTCAGAATTCCTTGAGTTGGCTGAGGATATTCATGGTATTATTCTGATATAATATTGCACATAGCAGTTGTTTCCGTGCTTTATTAAGAATCAAATATTTGAAATTGAAGATTAATATTTTGATGCATCGAGTTGAAGTGGAATTCCGTGAATCGCTTCTCACCTGACACTTGTCGTTTGCACTTCTTCTCAATCGACATTCTGAAGAGATTAAACTTTCTCTTCTTCTGCTACCCCTCCTTATTATAGGGTCTGGCGTTGGGAACAGTCGTGGCCCAAGTCTTTCACGAATCAGTTGGCCAATGCTGTTGTTCACTCACAAGAATAAGTAATTTGTTCAGGATACCAGCGATAACTCGACAACTCTTTGCAAGATACATGCGATCTTGAACATCCATCAAAACCTCCACTGCTAGCAGATGGAACACTTAATATCTGAATCAAGATTCCAACCTGGGTGTGCGCTGCCACTCGCCACAGGGTGAATCCCCCTTACCTTTGGCTCATATTTTAAACCACCCATGTGAGCCACTGTGGCTAATCCATGTTTTAGTGGTGTTTTTTTTTTTACCAGTTTTAGACGAATTTTGTGTGATTTTAGCAGAGAATTCAACCTTCGTTGAGACGGCCGCCATTTTGTATGTTTTGATTACGGGAATCACACGTGATTTCGTACAAGCTTATTTATACTAACTTTAGTAGTTTTAAACTCGTTTCTGGTAAAAAAAAAACAATCGACCGAAATTACGCATGATTCCCATGATTCTCGTCTCAAAATTTTATTTTAATTTTTTTGAAAAATTTTTTTTTTCCGGAATGATTCGGTGCTACTCGGCGATACATGCTCTGTTGGGTCAGTGGTTGCCAGGTGAGTTTTGACACAATCAGTAGTAGTACCTGTAGTAGGACGAGTTTGTTTGGATGAGAGAGTTTGTTTGGATGAGTGAGTTTGATGGGTGACTTTGGTTGGTTGGATGAGTGAAGTTGATGGGAGATATTGGTTGGAAGTGTGAGTTTGATGTGTGAAATTGGTTGAATGAGTGAAGTTGTTGGGTGAGATTGGTTGGATGAGTGAGTTTGACTGGCATGAGGTTGGTCCAATCCTGGTCCACAACCACCCCCATCCCCCACTACCACCTCCAAAAGGCACAACGACCATACCCCCCCCCCCACACACACACACACACCACCAACACCACCATCCCTCACAATCACCACCTCCCCTGATGGTCATTCATTCAACCAATCTCACACGTCAAACTCACTCATCCAACCAACCTCACCCATCAAACTCATACATCCGCCGTAAAATAAACTTATTATTTCATATTGCTCAAAAAAACCTTTTGAATAAAATATGTGGCTATTTCTTTTCTCCTGTGGCTAATCATGCGAAACCTGGATCAGCCACAGTGGCAAATTCCTTTTGAAAGCCAGAGCACACCCAGCTAACCAAGGACACACATCTGAGTACAAGCACATCAAAGCAATCCCCAGCACTTAAACATCATCTTCATCTTCTTGCGTATGGCACCTTGGCTGCCTGGTCGCGATCATAATGTTGGGGCACAATTATGCCGCTGATGCTATACCCCTATACTAGGACACTGGTACTTATTTTGCCGACTTCAGAGGGATAACACGCTGAATCAACCCCACCTAGTGTTAATTCAGTGGACAACCTGGCTCAAACTCAGGATCCTAAGATCCCAAGCTTGCCACCCTCACCACAAAGCCAACAACAGGCTTGCTGAAACATCTAACCTATGGTACAGAAAATAATTAAGGAGCAAAATGTGATTGTGAAACGACAGGAATAGCTTCAATTTCCTGAAAGGAACACCATTTCTATTGCTTGTACGTTTCATGTCACGACATTCTGAAGGGATTTTTTCTCTTCCTTACATGATATGGACATTGTTGCCACAACCCTTCCCTTTCTTGCCACATCTCCAGCATTTTTCCCTAAGTTGAAAAAAAAAGACTGAAAAGTTAATTTCTTGTGTATTTGTTGAGATAGAAATATCCACAAACATGTCTTTAAAAGTTCAGAAGAGGAAAATAAATTTATTTACTTGAGATGCTTCTAAAGATCGGGATTTTTTGGCTTGGTGGATGTGGATGACTGGATCAGACCGAAGTCATCAGAAGTAGCAGACTTGTTCATGTTTGCTTCCCTGAAAAAAGAACAGACCTCTTAAATCCACAACTTCATACAAACGTGTGAAACCAGATATCATATTCAGTCTTCATTTCAACAACTGACACAACAATGTCCCCTCAACTAAACATCACAAAAAATAAAACATCAGGCAAAGGTGAAAAAAAAACAAGATTTCGGTCGAGACAGGTGGACGAGTGAATGTGCCGTCGATGTTTGTTCATCTTTAATGATGTCACTGAAAACAGTAAGTTTCCCGTTTGAAATTATTTTAAATTTTATTGTACTGCCAGAAAGGAAGAAAAAAAAAAAACAGCCTTTTTCCAGCCATTTTTCCCTGCTCTGCAGGGGTAAGCTTTTTTGCGGGCTCCATGCAGCTCTTGCTTGGGACAAGATTCCATCCAATTTACCAATTTCAGAGCTGAACAATTTATCTCCAGGGTCATGTTCCTCCGATTCGTGTTCTGGTGTTCAAAATATAAACTAAATTTAAATGACGTAGTTCTTCGATCAGAGACTGACAGAGTGAACCAAATGCTGAACCGTGCTTTGCACTTCGCTGGTGGGGAAATAAACTGATTAATGTAATTAATATGATGTACATTAAGCATTCTCATGATAGGATAATTGGCCTCATCAATATTCCTTGTACTGGTTGACAGTGGTAGTGGTATTTATTATTCTGATGGCATCGACACTCCCTGACTCCAAGTGCCCATCTCGGCCCATCTTCGATGGGTCATTTAAAGTGGTGATATTGTTGTGGACCGGGTATCGGCGGCGAGCACAACCGCTAGATGGAGCTGCAGAGTCGACTCCACCGAACATCCATAATTCAGATCGTTACCCTCGGATAACGCCGAAGGGTCCCTTACAGGACCGTGAATCGTCAATAAAATCAACCGCGTGGGCAAAGGGTTATTTGCCAAACTTCAAAATACCTTGAGGCCCATGTGGCAAACTACCGAGTATTCACACCCTCGATGGGGCTCGAACGGGACGAGTCGTTTCCCGTCGGTCCAAATATACATCTACAGCAGCAACGGCCTTTTTAATTCCCCAACACGCACCGTGCTAAACCAATAAAAGAAACACAAAAACGAGCTAAAACATTCAACAAATGGATATTTATTTACAATAGGTGGGGAAGGAACACACAATGGGCAGAGTTAAACCGACTATAAGGAATGCGAATAATGTACAGCAAAAGCACTTCACAGTTCCTACTTAAAGATGGGCCCACAGACAGATGCACACCAAAAAGAAACGAAATGGACCTTCCCGCCTCGAGGGGTCTTCGACGTCCTGGATCGGCAGGACTCGAACCCGCAGCTCAATGCCGCTGCAAGCACCGGGTACGCAGGACAGCGTCGGGCTCCCGCACGCTCCTCCTGCACATGACGAGCCCAAAACCAGCAACGAGACGAAAGCCAGAAGACCAGCAGCGACACGAGACCAGCAGCTGCAGACACCGTGCCGTCCCGTCTATCTCTTCTATGGAGGGAGGGGCTTCTTCCTCTCACTACTCGCCTCCTCATTGGTCGGTTCCGTCATGCAATTCGCTCGTCACCCCTGGGAATGGCCGAAAGGGGCGCCAAGTCCGCTGATTGGAAGGGGGGGGTGTGTGACGGCCGTCGCG
Source organism: Eptatretus burgeri (assembly GCF_056783735.1). Taxonomy (NCBI): domain Eukaryota; kingdom Metazoa; phylum Chordata; class Myxini; order Myxiniformes; family Myxinidae; genus Eptatretus; species Eptatretus burgeri. The sequence continues at coordinate 22,012,499 of NC_140962.1, read as the reverse complement.
GCAGACCGCCCCTCAAACAGGCAGAGGAATATTATCCTGCGTGGGCTGTGCTCATTGGCCGACCGCCAGGGAACTTGCTCGCATCTCCCTGATTGGGCGAGAGAGAGATCAGGTTCTCGTGAACTCCGCCCACGTACATGCTGACACACACGTGTGCAATGGTGCCGCTGGATGATGGTGGGAGGAAGCGAAGGCAGGTGTCATCGTGATTGTTGATGTAAAAATCCTAACGATCAAAATAACTCTGCAGCGCATGAACATCCAATTCCCATAAGACGAGGGACGGGACCCTAACGAGAAACGCACACTTAGGCCTAAGTCACATTTGCCATGGCAGCCGTGAGGTCTCCAAAATCTATGGCCACTAGCAATTATATGGCGGCCGCAGTATTTCCACGGTCACACAATGTTGCAGTCACATATGTTTTTATTTTTCGGGCAGCTGCACGGCATATTTAGAAATTTTGGAGACCAAAAAAGTGGGGTTGCCGCACGGTCGTTGATTTGATGTCGCACGGTGACCTTAAGGAGGAGGAGGAGGAGGAGGAGGAGGAGACGCCATTAAAAACGCTTGTGCTGAAGAACCTTCGTGTGCGCTGACTTTTCCCCACCACAGTGTGGCAGTGGGAACAATTGTGGGTTCAAGTCTTTCACGAATCGCTTGACCCACACGTTTGTTCACTCAAAGGAATTTGTAATTTGTTCAGGGAACCGGCGATAACTCCACAACTGTTTGTTAAACACATGATGGATCTTTAACATACACCAACCCCCCTTAGACCCCTTTTTACAAAGTGATTCCCTGTGGTACCAGGCTCGGGGGGTCGCCGGCGAATAAATATCCGTCAAGCGAACAACTCGATGTCATGAGGGGATGGGGGAAGTGAGGGAAATGGAGGGGATGGGGGAAGTGAGGTAAATGGAGGGGATGGGGGATGTGAGGTAAATGGAGGGGATGGGGGATGTGAGGTAAATGGAGGGGAGGGGGGAAGGGAGGTAAAGGGAGGGGAGGGGGGAAGTGAGGTAAATGGAGGGGATGGGGGAAGTGAGGTAAATGGAGGGGATGGTGGAAGTGAGGTAAATGGAGGGGATGGGGGAAGTGAGGTAAATGGAGGGGATGGGGGATGTGAGGTAAATGGAGGGGATGGGGGATGTGAGGTAAATGGAGGGGATGGGGGATGTGAGGTAAATGGAGGGGATGGGGGAAGTGAGGTAAATGGAGGGGATGGGGGAAGTGAGGTAAATGGAGGGGATGGGGAAAGTGAGGTAAATGGAGGGGATGGGGGAAAGTGAGGTAAATGGAGGGGATGGTGGAAGTGAGGTAAGTGGAGGGGATGGGGGAAGTGAGGTAAATGGAGGAGATGGGGGAAGTGAGGTAAATGGAGGGGATGGGGGAAGTGAGGTAAATGGAGGGGATGGGGGATGTGAGGTAAATGGAGGGGATGGGGGATGTGAGGTAAATGGAGGGGATGGGGGAAGTGAGGTAAATGGAGGGGGTGGGGGGAGTGAGGTAAATGGAGGGGAGGGGGGGTGTGAGGTAAGTGGAGGGGATGGGGGATGTGAGGTAAATGGAGGGGATGGGGGAAGTGAGGTAAATGGAGGGGATGGGGGAAGTGAGGTAAATGGAGGGGATGGGGAAGTGAGGTAAATGGAGGGGATGGGGGAAGTGAGGTAAATGGAGGGGATGGTGGAAGTGAGGTAAGTGGAGGAGATGGGGGAAGTGAGGTAAATGGAGGGAATGGGGAAGTGAGGTAAATGGAGTGGATGGGGGATGTGAGGTAAATGGAGGGGATGGGGGATGTGAGGTAAATGGAGGGGATGGGGGATGTGAGGTAAATGGAGGGATGGGGGAAGTGAGGTAAATGGAGGGGATGGGGGAAGTGAGGTAAATGGAGGGGATGGGGGAAGTGAGGTAAATGGAGGGGATGGTGGAAGTGAGGTAAGTGGAGGGGATGGGGGAAGTGAGGTAAATGGAGGAGATGGGGGAAGTGAGGTAAATGGAGGGAATGGGGAAGTGAGGTAAATGGAGGGGATGGGGGATGTGAGGTAAATGGAGGGGATGGGGAAGTGAGGTAAATGGAGGGGATGGGGGAAGTGAGGTAAATGGAGGGGATGGGGAAGTGAGGTAAATGGAGGGGATGGTGGAAGTGAGGTAAATGGAGGGGATGGGGGAAGTGAGGTAAATGGAGGGATGGGGGAAGTGAGGTAAATCACCAGAGTAAAATAACTCGTAATTGGGTTACACTCGACATGAAGAGATAAAATTAAGTTGTTAATGTGAAAACCCCCGTGTGAGGTACCTTGGTTGCGATTTATTCTTGAAAAGCCCCGTTCTGGAAGCCAAGACGCTTTGTGGAAAATTATTCAGTGAAAAAATCCTGGAGGCGTCGAAAACACGTCAAGCAGCGCGAGATCCTCACGTCGCACTGAGTATCACGTGACTGTTGCATTGGAACCACGTGGTTACAACTGTGACGTCGGTCGCCTCGCACTTCAACGGCGGAGTTTCAGCACGGAACCGTGGTGCATTCTGTGATCGTCATCGTCGTTTAGTAATTTTTAAAATAAATAAATCATTATTTATCATGGGGAAGAGTTGGGTTGGGGTTTGGTGGCGGCCGGAGGGACTTGAACCGAATGATATTTTAATCATAATAACAGTAATCGTCTATTTTAAAATCCTTTCATGAATTAATGCATTGTAAATGTTTTAATCCGAGGTGTTATTTCCATTTCACCTTCTCCTCCCCCCATTCGAACAACTTCACTCCACCTCAACAATCTGTACACACAACATACGTGTGACGTCATCACACTTGCGATCTGCCATGTTAGATTACCACAGATGGTCCACGTGGATCCGATTGTATCATCATCATACTGGAGCACGCAATTTCGTGTCTTGTTTGTGTGTATTTTGACCACCACACCAAACTTGAGAGGACGAAGGGTCTCGTTGTGAGGACGAAGGGAGGTTGTGGTGACTTCATTTCTCCCTCGCCCCTTCCCCAAGAGAGTTTTTCCTCACTTGGACAAACACCGTGTTAACATGTATAAATTGCTGATCGTGGGGTATGTCCAGATAGCGGATTAAAATATACCATCAGAGATGGGGAATCCCCCACCATTGAATGAAAAAGGTCATACATATTCCAGATAATGAGGGAGGTGAATTGGAAACAAGACACCATTTGGTCATCATCTCGAAAAAGTTCCCCAGGCGTGAGGAACGTAGAAACCAAAAATAATTGAAATCAGATAAGCGGTTTTCCATTTATTACAAAAAACTTTTTTTTGAAGATGGCCGCCCTCGTCAGCCATCTTGGATCCGGCCATGCCCAACATCAATAGGGTTCTTCCTTTTCAGGTGGTATATGTGTGACCCAAATTTCAAATCGATATGGTGAACAGTTTATGAGTTATCGCACTCACAGCTATAAATGTTGACGCCTGAACGGACGGACAGCCGGACAACCTGGGTGACAACAATATCCCCCTTCCGCCACACGGCAGGGGATAAAACATTGAATATAGATA
>NC_140962.1:21988962-21998962 GCF_056783735.1 Eptatretus burgeri | reverse complement strand
GAGAATGACTTTCTCTCCCCCCTCTGACTCTCTGACTCTCAGTCCATGGGGTCAAAAGAAGAGATCGATCTCTGCCCCCATTACTTACTCCACTCAAAGAGTGATCCAATGAATTTTTTTTCCATCCTCCAACTTATTTGTAATTAAATTTATATTTTGGTTTTACTCATGTACATTAAAATTATATCGAGAGTCTGATACTTTACACACATCCTGTGTTCGCTGATTGCAAAAGATTGCAAAAAAATTGCAAAAGCTGAGTGAAGCTGAAAACAGGAGGCTTGGAAAATTTTCCAGAATTACTGAGCTGTTTTAAAACAGGAAAGAGAACAATGAGGAAACTCAAAGCAAAGATCCAACTGACTTCCTCCAACATGGTTTATAAGCCAGGCATTTCTCTTCTGTCTAACGGCTTTATAATTTGTCTCATCTTGTCCTTGTCCTTCATCTGAGGAAGATGAGAGTCCATCACAATATCAGTAAGTTTGTTTGTGTTCTTGGTCTGAGAATCGCAGTGAAGCAACTGATTATGAGTTCAGTCAAAATGTCGGATGACCTCCCACAAATTGCAACAAAAGCAAACTCAACAGATTTTGATTCCTGGATATGTCCTCATATCAGTGACAAAAAAAAGTCCTAAGGGATCCTCCGGGGGAAAAGTCCTGAAATTATGGAAATCCAATATGGCCGCCACCCGGCTTCGGGGAAAATGAGAAAATTGTAAAGATTGATATTTTAATGTGTAAATATATGTTTTTCTGCATTCTAATTGTGTCTAGTTATGGTCGGTATATTGATATACAAGAATAATTATAAAAAAGTGAAATGTATTGAGGGTAAATTAAAAAAATTCGAGCTTTTTTTGTCCAAAAATGTCAATTTTTTGTCCCGCCATTTTTTTTTTCTTTACCTGATAATGATTTTGGCTCCTGGACCAAAAAAAAAAGAAATGTTGAAGGCACAAGATGAAATCAAGTCTATGGCAATACAATATAATTATGTAAATCATTGAAACCTGACAAAATTCACAATTTCACTCGGGGCAATCATATCTGCCTGACGAAGGTTTCGAAATTAAAATGAAAATTCGCATTAAACTCAGAAACTACATCCATCATAAACTTACTATACATGTTGAGAAAAATCAAGCGTATTAAAGTTAGAACTCGACAATGTCGTCATCATCCTCATCATTGTCACATGGAGTGTTTGTGCAGCCAGAGCCCCTGCAGTTTCCACAAGCTGGAGTGCACTCAATGTTGTGCTTCTTGCATGTGCATCTCATGGTACGACATTCAGCCTGGCAGTTGCAGCTAATGGCACGTAACATCTTTTCAGGAGCTGGAGCTATTGATGTCTGAAGTGGCACAAAACCCTCGTCACACTTGTGCCAACCCCAGTCTGTCGGAAGAAGTTCATCTGCACATCCCTTCCATTCTTGGACTTGCAGATACACGTGCAGGCTGTGATACTTTGCTGCTTCTGATGGTGGTAACGTCTGTGGTTGCACGTGAGAGGAGCTCGAAGCCACCTTGTCCCAGTACTGCTGATACTGGAGGGTGTCCAGCGTGTCAGTTGACTTTCCGTTGTAGATTATCACCAATGTTTTTTCTCCTGCATCTGCCACGTCACATACGGAAGCTGGGTATGTATCAAAAACCTTGGCCTGCTCATGGAATGTGTTGTTTGCTTTGAACTTTTTGAGGGAAGCTCCCTTTTCAATCCCATGAATACGAGATGTCGTGTCACACCCAAGAACTGCATGTAGAAACAGTCTGTGCTTGCACATGTCTGTACCAATCATTTTCAGTACAATCTGTACAGCTTCAGTACAATCAGGAGATCAGCATCCCCTGAGGCATGGTGTGTCTCACAGTTCTTCTTCTGAAGCTCTTCACTCAACATAGAAATGAATCGCTGTTTATTCTGCCTATTGGCAAGAAACTGTTCCTTCTTCATTGTGAGATACATGTCAGCTGTAAATGTCACAGTAGTTCCAGCATTCCCTTTAGACCGTCTCTGGTGTGTCATGTCCTTCGTGTTGGTACTCTCATAACCATCAAACACGACTATGGCATCTCCGTACTTCTTCGTTACATAATCAGTGTACTGGTGGCATATGTCTCTGTAGGTAGATCCACGAGACCAAGGAATGAGTTGAACAAGTGCCCTGCCATCCAAAACATACTGTTGCCCCCATCTGGGACATCGGATCCAAGAAGATCCCAGATGGCATCAGCAAAGACTGGCTTGTGTGCTTCTCGGAGCTGAAGAGAGGAATCAAAGCGGGCTGGTGGATAGCTGTACAGTTCATGTTTGAAGGCCGACTCCAGTTCTTCTGCTGTCTGTGCAACAGTGATCAGTCTCTGGAAGAGGGGTTATGGGTCAACCTGGACTTGCTCTCGATCAATCTTGACAGATGACTTCATGCCGAGGGTGACAACTTGGTCTTTCCTCTTAAATGTGTACTCCGCAGGTGTTTTCCCATCCATAGATTTCAATATTTTGGCTCCTACAGCATATGCTGTATCGACGTTGATGGTGGGGTGTGCATGAACTCCATTGGCAATGTTCCTCAGAGGTGGATCACGACTGAACGGATTCCGTTCCTGTAAATACTGAAGAGCTGATAGTGTGTCCTTCCAGTCACGACATTGTCTTGCTTTGGTCATGTCCTTCTTCTGCTCTCCAGTGTTGAAGTTCACACCTGTGAGCTCCTGCATTGCCTGGTTTATTTCTGCATAGGCAGGCATTGATAGTAGCCATACCAGCTGTTGTTGCTCTGTCATTCCTTGCCCTCATGTGAGCCCACCGCTGGTCTTCAAACTTCTCATCAGAACTTGTTCGATGATCAGGTCAGATGAAAGACCTGCCCACAGGCGATCACTTCATCGACCACATGGAACCCCTCATCAAAACGTTGTTGGACATTGGGATGTTGAGTTTTGAGCTTTGACATCTGCTGCAGATACAACCTCGCAGATTTGGCATACAGGTTGTGGCCCGAGGCTGCCAGGTAAGGCAGCATTTCCTGGATGGCCTGAAGATGTAGTGCCCAGTTCCCAGTGCGCTCTGCCCGGATGTATTTGCGTAGAATGTCTAGCATGTCCAGATACTGAACCCAGAGCGCTGAAGTTCTGGAAGATATCTTTGCAGACTCGGCATGCTTCTGAAGGTGGTCTTTGATTTGTTTCAAGACGTCAGACTTGCATACTTCTTCCACAGACTGGGGTTGGCAGAAGTGTGACGAGGGTTTTGTGCTACTTCAGAGATCAATAGCTCCAGCTCCTGAAAAGATGTTACGTGTCATTAGGTGCAACTGCCAGGCTGAATGTAGTACCATGAAATGCACATGCAAGAAACACAACATTGAGTGCACTCCAGCTTGTGGAAAATGCAGGGGCTCTGGCTGCACAAACACTCCGTGTGACAATGATGAGGATGATGACGACATTGTCGAGTTCTAACTTTAATACGCTTGATTTTTCTCAACATGTATAGTAAGTTTATAATGGATGTTGTTTCTGAGTTTAATGCGAATTTTCATTTTAATTTTGAAACCTTCATCAGGCAGATGTGATTGCCCTGAGTGGAATTGTGAATTTTGTCATGTTTCAATGATTTACTTAATTATATTGTATTGCCATAGACTTGATTTCATCTTGGTCATCAACGTTTCTTTTATTTTTTTTGTCTAGGAGCCAAAATCAGTATCAGGTAAATATTCTTTTTTTCGAGACAAAAAATTGACATTTTTGGACAAAAAAGCGATAATTATTTATTTTACCCTCAATACATTTCACTTTTTTATAACTATTTTTGTATATCAATATACTCCATAACTAGAAACAATTAGAATGCAGAAAAACATATATTTACATTTTAAAATATCAATCTTTACAATTTTCTCATTTTCCCCGAAGCCGGGTGGAGGCCATATTGGATTTCCATGATCTCTGGACTTTCCCCATGGAGGATCCCTGAGGACTTTTTTTTTCCTCTCACTGAGGACATATCGAGGAATCAAAATCTGTTGAGTTTGCTTTTGTTGCAATTTGTGGGAGGTTGACCAAATATTTCTGCTAAAATGCCTGACCTATATTAATAAAATCACTGTATGACTAATCAATATTGTTTTTTTCAACAGATTGTCTCCAATAACAAGGTCTTTGATCACTGATGTGGAAATGAAATATCTGAATAACACGACGTATGGGTTCAGATGAACGATGTTATTCAAGAGATTTATTCCTTTCTTGTTCAAATGAAAGAAATCATTACCGACTGGAAGTATTGTTGACACCTCCTCTAATCTTAAAAGGCCCGACGTCAAGGTGAGAAATACACATGTGCATGTCTGCTGTCTCTGTCTCTGTATATATATTGTGACGTCCACGGGACTTGAACAGTCCCGCCAACGTAGAATGAGCCGAAACGATGGAGGCGGTTTATTTATTTATAACCCAAAGATGGCGGTTCTAATCGCTCTACCGCAAACGGGACGAGGAAGGTGGCACGAGTCGCTTTTCACTGAGTTGATAACGTTTATTCCTCTAACCAGAAATAACAAGACTCGGCAAGAAGAGGGATCCGGGGCGATTCGACGGGATGGTGTGGGATCGGGCGTGGGGTAAACACAGACAATTCCAATGAATTTACAAATCTCAAACCCTCTAAGGCGCCAGGTACACACACACACACACACACACACACACACACACACACACACACACACACACACACACACACACACACACACACACACACACACACACACACACACACACACAACATAGCTATTCCTGGTGGTCAGGCTGGCCCGTGGTGCACACGCAACAGTCCCTGGATTGCCGTCGGACGAGCTGGCCTTGCTCTCGTCAGGGGGGCAGGAGAAACCGTGGTGCTGTCGACCTCCTGGTCTTGGCCCAAGTCCGCTCACAGCCGCCAGGGAACCAGTTCTGGCGCCAAATTGCGAGCAGGAGAGGGAGGCAGGTCCGCCCGCCGTTCGACCCCGTACTCCGAGCCAGCAGAACCCCAGAGCCAACCAAGGTGAGGCACGAGGCTCAGCAAGGCTACAAGACACGATCAAACCAGGGCCGAATCAGCGCAACAACACGCACGCTCCCAGCACAACAGCCTCCACCAAAACAGTCTTTCGGTACCGATCTTCTTCCTCTACCTTTTCGACCCCGAACAGAACCTTTTTATCCTCCCATCCTCGTCACTTCCAATCGAGCCGTTTATTGGCCCTGCGCCGTCGCCTTCCGCCAATCGTGATCACGGGGCGGGGCCATCCGCAGCACTGTCCTGTGACATTACGGCAAGCCTCCAGAGAATACTAAAAGGGGTTTACGCAGACACACTTACCCTATCCCGTATCCCTATCTAATTACGTGACAATTATCATTTCCCCCTTGAAGAAATGGACATTTACTAGACAACTTATCACCACTGAATTGCTACTTATTACATCGAGATCTTGGTAAACTCGAACAGCATGGCATACGTAATTAAACATCCTAATTACCCTTTGAATGCATACCCCCCCTCAAACGTAACACTGCCCCCTCCTCTGGTACCGCAGCTACTGCAAGGTATATCACAGGCGCTAGCGTACCAGCCTTAACACTTACTGACTCACACCTAATTAACCTAACGAAATAAAGTAGGAGGGGCAATGGGCAGCGAGTCGCAGCTAACTTACCTATCCTGCTTAATGTACTACCCCCTTATGGCCTTATCCTCGCCTAAACAATCATTCATTTTTTTTATTTTTTTATTTTATTTTATCACATGAGAGCACTGAGCGAAGTTGCACTCCATCCTCTGGATCATCGCTCTTGCCCAACACTCTTCCAGTGATCTGGGGAGGGGAAACAAAAGGTTCCACAAAAACACAACACTTATACTTTACATTCCTACTCTAAGCCTTAACGACACTATTCATGGGATATTTACACTTGACCGCCTCCCCCAGTGGATGCTAATAGACCCAACGTTACCTGGGGAGCCAATTTTCAAATTTGCTTGACCCCAAAATTATGCGGACATCATGCCCTTGCTGCACATGTCAAGTTGTGCGGGATCGAGTGGGACTCACACATCTTCACAACACTCACACCATGGTCATCATCACATTTCGAGGTCATGGTCCCCATTTTAATGATGCAGGCTGAATCCCGTCATGGCCGTGGGGTGGGTTACCACAAGATGATGGGGGCAACTCAGGTGCAACCATGCCCACAGGTAAGCTTTAGTCCAACCCGGACGTTTCTCCGCCCCGCTCCCTTTGATTCCCTCCCCCCTGGTAGCCATCAGCTCTAATCCCGTACAACACTCTGGAAGGGGTCTCACTGGCTCCTCTGGCCTTCCTGGGTCGCCAAGGTCCTATCCGCCTTGGTCGCCCAACCACACCCTCTTCCAGTTGCCTGCAGACACTGTCACCATTAGCAACCAGGTGGTGAATCTCCTTGAAGGGGGTCGCAATTCCCGCTCACCGTGAGCTTCAGCAATCCCTGCGGACAAGCACATCATCCCCACCCACAAAACCACATGACTCCCCCACCCCATCGGCCTTACATGTGACACCTGCATTTCTAACACTTCACCGACCATGACCTTCCCTGTTACCACACCATGTCCAATAAAAAATCAACGTGTGCACCATACATTTCACTTCTTAACGTGAAACAACTCACACAGCACTTCTCACCCGATCCACGCACCAGCCATTGGACAGCCACTCGTGCCCGCTTTGTTTCCAATTACCCACTGTCCCGATTGTCACTCTAAAACCCAGCAGAACTTACAAACCCATGCCAATTTTTCCACAATTCATTTTTTTCCACCAAAGGAGGGCACTTCGCCACAATCTCAGCAGCCGAGCATGGCCCGAAATGTTCAGCCCAATCTAGTTTCCCCGACCCCCGACAGTGATTTCCCGACCCGACCCATGAAAGGGCACTTCGGATAGACCTGGCGGTTCAGCAGGAGGATTCATCCTCTCTGGGCTTCATAGTTCTTTCATCCCCTCTTCCTGTGCAGGCTGGAGTTCCTCAAGGTAGCGTTCTGGGCCCTGTTCTTTTTCTGGTTTTCATCAATGATCTCTCGGACTCTCTGGAAAATCCTCTATTTCTCTTTGCCGATGACTCCACCCTCTGCCGTACCATCTGTCATCCCTCAGACCGGCAAGCAGCAGCTTCTTCGCTCACTGCAGATCTGGATAAAATCACAAACTGGTCCAACACGTGGAACATGTCTTTCAATCCAGACAAATCTCACACTCTCACTATGTCTCTTCGAAAGGACCGTTTACAAAACCCCCCCATCCACTTTCTCAACAATCCTCTGGAAGAAGTCTTTTCTTTCAAGCTTCTGGGTCTCACTATCTGCCATGACCTTTCCTGGGAAAGTCACATTTCCAACCTTGCCTCAAAAGCCAGTCGCCGACTGGGAATCCTCCGTCGTGCAAAGTCCTTCCTCGGCCCTCTTGAGCTCCTGACCACTTACAAAGCTTTTGTCCGTAGCCTGATGGAGTACTGCTCTCCCCTCTGGGCTGGTGCTCCTGCCTCCCACCTTTCTCGACTTCACGCTGTCGAAACCAGGGCTTTTAAGATCATTGGCATCTCCGGCAATGAAGCTGAGTCTTTGGGCCTCTCACTCAATCACCGCAGGTTGGTCGGTGGTCTTTCTGTCTTCTACCGACTCCTCTCCAGCCTTGCCCCCCCTGCTCTCTCTGCGATTTGTCCCCACCACATTTCCACAGGGCGCTCAAGGTCCGCCAACAATCCCCTTCTGGTAAAACTACCAAAATCACGAATCACTGCTCATCTTCACTCTTACATTCCTCTTTTTTCCCGCCTTTGGAATAAACTTCCTCACTCTATTCTTTCCCATTCTTCCCTCCAGGCTTTCAAAACAGCTGTTCACCACCACCTCTTATCTTCCCCCATCCAAATCCTCGATCTTTTCTACCCCCGATAATCCACCCAAGCCCACTTCCTTCAATTCTCCTGCTTTCCTTCCTGAAAGTCCCTTTAATGTCCATCTTCCCCTCGCCATGTTCCCCGTCCCATCCCCATCCCTCTCCCTTCCACATTTCACCTGTGTCTGTTCCCCAATGTTTTGTCCCTTCCACTCCCGCCCCTCTTGTCTCATGCCTCATTGCTGTGAGTTGTGTGTTAGCTCTCATACGAGCCTCGACCAAGGTATACAAAAAAAAAAAAAAAAAAAAAAAAAAAAAGCCTATTGGAGGGTCTCTCCATCGCCGGGTACCGGCAATATCGTTGCACGTGTCCTCTTCGCCCGCACCGGAAACAACTCCCCATAAAAGGCCCCCGTGGGTATCGGTGTGATGTCTCTTCCGGTTCCGGACTCCCTCGGCCATGATCGAATTGCTCTATTGGCTGGGCTGGACCCCGCTGCTTTGGCGCAACAACTACCGAATTACCCCTTATCAAACTTGACAGTTTCTGGCAAATTTCCTGAAACATTTGGGTAATGCCAATTTCTCCCAGCCCCCTTCCCTGATCCTGGATCTCCGCCTGTCGGATCGTCACCGATGGCCTCTCGGGCACCCGACCCGGCCGACTCCACGAGGCCAGCCTGGCCGCGCACTCGGCTGCTCGGTGTACGGTGGGTGGATCCTGTAGCTCCACTAGCGCTCGGACCTCAGGGTCAGGAAGAGCAGCTAAAAATTTCTCGAGTGCCAGTCTGTCCCACGCCTCCACTGTAAGGTCCCGATACGCGATCCTGACTGATTGGTAAATGTCCTGTGCCAGCTCCTGCACTGTCTCACCCGGCTTTAATCTGCGGTTCTGGAGCTGGGCCCGCACCAGATCACAGTTCGCTGCGAACCCAAACCGACGGCTCAACGCCTCGCAAATGTGGGAGCTGGTCAACATCCCCTCCACGATCACGTTTAACACATCTGCGGCTGGTCCCCGCAACGTTGCCACCAAATTCCCTGTACGTTCCCGCTCATTCCACCCGTTTAGTCGGGAAATACACTCAAATTGCGTCAGAAAAGCTTCAAGGCTCCCTGACCCGTCAAAATTTATCCGGGGGATTACTTTCCCGGTGGCCCGCTTCTCATTTTCTCCCTTGTCCGAATCCAGACCAGGGATCAAACACCCTTGTGGCTGCATATCCAATTTCGGAGCCCACTGTGGCCAAAGATGTTTTGTGGTGAGGGTCTCATGGGTCAATTTTGCCTCCTGTTCCAAACGTTGAATGGACCGATTCACCTCTTTCCGCAGGATCTTCTGGGCCCGCACAACCTCCTCCAAGGCTCCGTCGCGAGTTTGTAGCTGCTCCTCAACCAACCCGGACACTCTACTTACAAAAGACGGCTCTACCAGGCCTTTATCCAAGACTTCATCTTGGCTCATAATTTTATCTTGTTCGTCCAAACGAGGCTCCAATCCTTTTACCTCCTCCGCCAAATTCATCCCTTGCTTCCTCAGCTCTCCCCACTCTTCCACTTGCAGCTGCATACGAGCATCCACACAGGCACGATGACGTTCCAGGCTTTCATCCACTTTATCAACCCGAATGTTCATTGCATCAATTTTATCTACCAATTTTTTCCGTATATTTTCCCCCTCCAATGTAATTTCTACCTTTGTTTCCTCCAATCTATCCTCGAATTTACTTTGTATTTCTCCCAATTTAACATCCACACACTCCTGCATCTCAGTTTTCATTTTCTCCATCTTTTCCCCCAATTCATCCCTCATTAAATCAATCCGTGCACCCAACTGTACCCCCATTACCCCCAATTGATCTGTCATTTCTGCCCTCTGTGCCACGAATTGATTTGCTATTTGTGCTGTCATGTCCCCTATTAAACGTTCCAACACTGTCCAGATCGACATCGCGCCGGTTTCCGGCACTGCCGGCCCCGTTACGGGCGAAGAAGCACGGTCCACGCTCGGAATGGGGGAGGTTCCAACCCTACCCCCGTCTCTCCCTTCTTCCCCCGACTCGCTGCCAGACACGT